>NC_052405.1:5850583-6196210 GCF_009389715.1 Phoenix dactylifera | reverse complement strand
TATATATATATATATATATATATATATTAAATCAACACTTGTTTGGATAGACTTCATACCAATTCTGGTTTTTGAAAAGTATTTCAGTCTAATGTTCTTTAAAATGTGAATTTTGAATTGATGATGATTCTTGAGTACGTGGCATGAAGAAAACACTCTTTTTGTCTAGTTTTTGGATAAGTTCTGCCTTAGAAACTGTTTATTAAAGTGATATTATCTGATTTTAATTAATAAATCTTTGTGCTATAACCCGATGAATTGATTGCTTATTTTCTGGCTTGCTGCTTTGGCAATAGTTTTGCAGGGACGAAGTTATCACAATGGGTAAATATGCCGACCAATGGCAAATTGTTGCTCTATCTGATGCACTAGGTGTGCCTATACGCATTGTGAATCTTGATGAAAGTAAATCTAGCTCCGGAGAAATTGTATTGAACGATCATTTCTTCTTTAATCCTCCCCCGGATGGCAATTCCAAGAATTCACTTTTAGACACTCCATCAGGGACCAGTATTGATGGTAGTAAATCTGAAATTGTAACAAGATCAGATCCTCCCCAGATTAATGCTAATGAGAGCATTGGAGCCAGTACAAGTAATAGCTTGGCTCCAAATAGGCCAGTGCCTATAGTAACATTACTGTATACTTTTGAACATTATGACATCATCTACCCAAAGTGACTCCCAGAGGAGCTAGGTATGTCTTGCAGCCTACTTATGGTTGATAATCTTATATCTAGTGGATTCATCACATGAAACCATTGCAGGCTACCAAAGTTCCATATTTCCTTGGTAATCAAGAATTGGAGCTTAATTCTATTGCATTGCTACAATCTTTAGTTATAGATTCTTTGTGAATGTAACTTATGTGGTAACCGAAGAGAAGATTGTAAAGATACAACTATAGACTAGTTAATGTTTCAAATTTTATGCAAAACATAGAATACCAAACCTTCATGGATTGAGCTGTAATTTTTTGATTGTTTGTTAATTTTTTTTTATTTCTTTTAGTTGTTTAAATTTATAAGTTTGAGTGAGCTTTCTAATTGTTGTTCTATTGTTTTGACAAATAGAATCGTTATAATATATCAAGCTACTGCTGTAAGGGGTGGTAATGGGTCAAGGGACACATTGGTCCACATTCATTCGTAATTGCCTCTATGATCCAATCTGACTTGACTAACCATAATCTACTCTACTCTTAGTAATCCAACAATAAATCTACCTTAACTCATATGGCACGACCCTTGCAACTCTCAAGTAATTTGATTACAAAGTTAAGCATTTCAGAGGCCAACCACGTCTAAAACTTTCACCCCATGTTCATAACTATAGCCAACCCATTCCAATGCGAGATTTTTACCCTCATATTTAGAATTGGGTCAAAGCTCTAATCCACACCCAAATTGTTCAAGATCTAGCTCGAAAACTTTGAATCCAACCCAACCCAAACCCAAAAACTTCTGACTGAAGTGGTAGCCTCAGCATGGTTTGCATGGGTGATGATTTTGTGTCAAGCCGATTTTTTTTACCAACGTAAGGTGCTAACTACATGATTTGATGGTATTGGAGTATGCCATGAAATATAGTTATATTTGTAATATTGGAGTTGGACATTGTATCCTAGGTGATCGTACTTTGAGCATGAGTGTTGTCATAACCCAGGATCTCACCCAAGAAGATTAGCCTAAAGGTATTATTTGGATATCTTGATTCTATATAAATATCCAAGATCTACCAGTGAATAACTAATGTGAGACTAAACATATGCTCATACGGATCCTCACGTACTCCCACCACGTACGATTAGCCCGTAGTCAGCCTCAATGAGCCCATGTTGTAGTGTCTCCTAGTCCCCATGGGTCATGGGCTGGATCCGTACTTTATGTGTTACAACCTAGGCTCTCACCCAAAAAGGTTAGTAGGAAGATTTTATTTTGGTTCATTGATTCTATATAGGTACCCAATATCTACCTAGCGAATAACTAACGTGGGACTAAACATATACCCACACGGGTCTTCACAAGTTGGAAGTCTAGACTTTTCCTAACAATTTCAAAAGATTGCCTTGTAAGAGAAGAAGTAAAGAGAGAACCAAAAGGATGAGATTGGCTGATTACAATAAATATACGTGAACACAAATGCATATTCATGGGACCAGAACAAATGCCACTACTTTAGTGATCACTTTTAACATGCAGTTTTTAGTTCTAAAATAGTGTCCTGGAGGACTGAAGCAAACATTCAACCCCGTAGAGATCGTTTTTAAATGGCATGGCCCTCAAGCTGCATTTGGCTGAGAAATAAATTTTGAAGGATAAAAAAACTTATGTGGGTGTTGTTGGAGGGATAGGATTTATTCAATAGGACATGAGCTTTTTGGCATATGGTTAGAGGGATAAATACATGGAATGAGTAAAGAGAATAAAGTATGATAAATGTGTATCAAATTTCATGATAATTTGGATCTAGCACAAGGACAAAATTATCTTCCTACTTTTTTTGTATATTTGAAGAGTGGATAGGGGCAAAAAACTACTTGGATTGGTTCACTTCTTCCTCTTCCATGGCACAGGCCTATTTCACCAAAAAAAAAAGAGAACAAAAATATACCTTCGACCACCCATTTATCCCATACCATAATGTGAGCCTATTCCCCATGCCTCATTTGGGTGTTTGGCTGGATATCCTCCCACCTTGAGAAGATATCCCTGTTCATTCTCCATCCAAACATGCCCTTATGTATTTTGGATGATATTAATTGACCCATTTTGAGGCATACGCCAATATTATATCAATATATTTCATTGAATGAGATAGTTTATCCATAAACAACCAAGAATTTTCCATACTAATTTATCCACAAAAATAGCATATAATAATAGAAAGGATTTTTGCATGGATACCCTTCTAAATATCGAATTTTGCATGAATATCCTTTCAAAATTAATATTTACATATATACCCTCATAAAACTCTGTTATTGTATAAATGCCCCTGATATAACGGTTGTTCTAACGGTGTTAAGAAAAATCATATTTATATTAATTAAAAATAAAATAAAATTTGAAATTATGCTATTGTCTCTATCTTTTTTCCAATGATCGCGATCCCTTATAAATATTTCTGTTTGCCCGTCTACCCATTAAGGGTATTTTAGTTATTTTAATTTGGAACCGTTACTTTTTAACAGCGTTAGATAGCTTGAGTACATATGCAAAAACAAGAATAAAAAAAAGGTAGAATAGGAAAACAAGTATTTTAAGAGGGTATATATATGCAAATATCAATTTTGAAAGGGTATTAATGCAAAATTTGATATTTAGAAGGGTATTTATGCAAAAAAATCCTAATAGAAAACATTCTTTTCTTTCTAATTATAAGGTAACGACTACAGGTTGCTCATGTTAGCTGAGAGAACAAAGTAAGAATCTCATAAAAAAACTGGCGATGGTCATGATATCCTTCCTCTGTTATGAGTAGCCTCACACAACATTGTATCTTGTGATGTTTCCAAGGATGTCCAAAGTTTTGCAACCAAACATGGAGGAGAGTTGAATGCACCTGGTAGCTAACAACCATTGGTGCCTTTTTGATCACTCCTTTTATTGCAAGTGCTAGGATATTGTTGGAAGTTGTAGGGAGAAAAAGGAAACTTTATTAATATTCGTTTGTCTAGTTTCAAATGTTGTGGATAGTTATGCAATTAAGATCTTGTTAGACTTGATATGGTCTAACTATAGTTCATGTTTTGCAAAAACACCGGCTACAAGGCTCATTATAACCATCTAGAGATACAATTGGAGCCCTATGATGAGTAGGACCAATATTGAGAACGCCAAATGCTAGACTCAAGTGATCTCCCACTTCTCATAGCTGCAAAACCCTAAAGCTACTTCCTGTTGTATTTGTGGTTGGAGAGAAAAAAGTGGTTGGTTGTTGATTATCGAAGAATTCGGCATGAATTGGTATACTCTAACCTCAAGTTATGATCCTATACATTTCTATGATATATCCTAGCAATACAGTTAGACTTATAGATCTAACGAAAGCCTAACAAAAATACGAGTTTTGTGCAAGCATCCTTATTGAAAGAATTTAGTTTGAGCACAAGAAAAGAAGAAATTCAAATATTTTTTTTCTTAGCTGTTAATGATGTATGCATCATGAATTGCAAATACAAGTAACAAATATTTAAAAAAATAGATAGAGTAAATGGCTGCTCAACATTTAATTGTGTTCCACTTAAATGGATTTAGATTGCATGGTTCCTTAAGTAGCCATTTGAGCATTTGAAAATTGAATCCTAGGGGCCTTGCAAGGAATATTAGATAAATCCATACAAACTGGTACATCTTATTATATAGTATACTAGGAAGTGAAAATAAATTAAAATCACTAGTTTTACCAAACTTATTGCTAGATCATAAATAAAGAGTCCAATAAATCAAAAAAACAAGGTGTCTTAATGGTTCTGGTAACCGACGCCAACTATCCTCCCACTGCTCATGTTCATCAGAATAGCTAGACCTTGTAACCACCTATCAGACCGATAATTATGCTCGATTGGCCTCAACCCATCTCTACCCTTCATTTGGCCTGTTCTATAATAGTTTGCTTTAGACATTTTCCTCTAATCGGCCTATGGCATGGTCATTTGCGATTCGAGATGTATTTGGACCGGTTCGGTCAGCTCCCCTTATGCCTCACTTGTCCATTTCGGTCTATCAAATCTCTCTTTTACCAACTATCCGTGTAACTAAATCAGCTTTAGATCTTAGCTCAAGGTTTAAGGTTCTTGTTTGGTCCTACTTAGAGCCGTCATGTATGCGATGACCCCATGAATATCATGATGTGGTGCAGACAATTACTGCCCATATCTACTTTATAAACACCAAAAAAACTGAGAGGGTAATTTGATCTTTATGATAAAATCTAAGCTCTCATAAAGTTCGATTCATATTAAATGTACATTATTTTCTTTACTTATTCTCTGTATTGATCTATTACTTCAACTAAATGCTAAAATATCCTTATTCTATGAAAGCAGTCCCATCCATTCAACATCAACAATCCAAGGGATATAACCCTTCCAAAATCAAATCCGCAACCAAACACCTGCTAAAGGAATATACTGTTTAATTTGTTAAATTAATGAGGTTCTTGATGTTAGATGTATGCCCTAGAAGCCAATTTGGCTGACACATTGTTGATTCTAGGGACATATATATTTTTATACTTGACTATTTATTATTGAATAAATAAAAGGCATCTTTTTCATTCATATTGTTTATGTGTCTATGAATCGTCCAAGAAATTAATAAGATGATGATACATATTCTCAAGTGTTGAGAATTTGAGCCATGTATCATTGGTGATTAATTTCTAAATGCTCCTGATCAATGGATCATCACGAGGACGGTGATCGATCCGATCAGTGCACAGATCACTTTCCTCCTGGATGGACGAGACTTGAGTCCACAGTGTAGGGACACTGAAGTGATAGTGCAGGTGTTTGTTAGAGAACAAGGGTACTGAGCGTGACCAAGACAAGAAGTCACTTGGATGTCTATCCACTCGTCAGTGACTTACTTGATGTTGCAGTAGTGTGACTGGTCCTTTGACCTGCGGTGCTTCGGCTACTCACAGTGAGGTTATTGTAGTTTGACTGCACACATACATGGTCTCTAGCCATATGGGTCCATGCAGTGTAGATTGGCTGCAGTAGGTTCACTGTAGGAGTAGGGTATGCACCTATAAGGAATCTATCGACCTTGATAGAAGAGGAGTGATCCTATGTGATTTGTTAGACTGAGTTCTAAGACCTTGGCCAGGGCAGTAAAGTGGAGAAAGAGTTTTCCACTATCGAACTCAAGTCGAATAAATCTTGACATATGACAGACGATGGGGTTTGACGAGTTGTCCATGACCTCCGTCCTGTAGGGATCCACGATAGTAGGACTGTATCACATGTTAACTGCACCTAGAGGTTCATCATTCCATTCTGCTAGGTAGCCACTACATGCTGCTAGGTGTCACTGGTGGATGGTGGGACTCACAGGGATTATCTCGATGATTGATAAACCCTAATGAGTTGAGTTGGAATCGTTCCAACCCATTGAAAGGAGTTTTCAATGATATAGTGATAGAGATCACAATATATCTCACTACCAGTCAGAATAGAACCTATGGGGTCACACACACTAGAAGTATTGACCGATCCGATGGTTGAAATCGTGATTAGGAATCACAAGAAATTAATTTGATTGATAAGAAGTTGAAGAAGGAAAAGGAATTAATTAATTGGACTTGAAACAAGAATCCTACTTCGGGTAGGATACCTAGAGTTCTAATTGGATTAGGACTGGCATTCCTACTTGGAATAGGATTCCTCAATCCTAATGAGATTAGGAGTTTTGAATTAAAATTGGATTCCTACTTGGAGTAGGATTCCTAGAAATCCTAATTGGATTAGGACTTCGGATTCAAATAGAGTCCTAATTGGACTAGGACTAAAATTAAACAAATCCTAATTGGATTAGGATTCCTTAAGTCCTAATTAATTATTAATCTAATGAATCAACATGACTCCTAATTGGATTAGGATTGAAGAGTTCAATTGAGTCATGATCCATTCAAGTCCTAATTAGATTGGGACTAGCATTGATTGAACCCAAATTGGCTAATCCTAATTAGATTAGGATGAAACCATGGAGAGGCACCTAATCCTCTTTGGAAGAGGATTAGGTTAACCAACTAAGAGGGGCATCAGCCCCTCTCCAATTGCTTGGGGCGACAAGAAGAGAGGAGCTAGGGCCGGCGCCCCCTTCTTTCTTTGGAAAGTTATCTAGGGCTCCAACTTTGGAGGAGCCCTTGATAGCTATAAGAAGCACCATGAGGCCGGCGCCCTAAGTATTGGAGTCCTCTTCCTCTTGCTGCCGCCACCCTCCCCTCTCCTCTCTTGGTTCAGCCGCAAGCAAAGGGAGAGCAAGGTCCAAGCGTTGGTGTCTTCCTCTTCCTCCAATCCTTCTTCCAACGCAGGGAAAAGAAAGAAGGCTGCAGAAGCTGTGTTCTTCTTCCTTGAGTTCCTTCTTCTTCTTCCTCCTCTCAAGCACTTTCAAGAGTTGAAAGAAAGAGAAGAGATCAGCCATCATAGGAAGTCTTTGCAAGGGAGCTAGCACCCCGGGAAGACAAGAAAGCTTTGATCGGTTCTCTACTTCGTGTGGATACCCGTAGAGGCCGGACGTTTGAACGGCTTCAAACGAACCCTCTTCCAAAACCACGAATTCAGATTCGCGGTGATCATCTACCCGCGCAAGGTGAAGATTTGATCTTCCTATTAGTTTTAAAAGTTTTAATTCTTGCCTAATTACGAAAGGTCTCGAAACAACGTTCATGCGATGAACGTCGAACTCGTGCATGCCGATTCCGCTGCCATCTGAAAATTTTTGAAATATCAGCGGCATGGGCGGGTTCCCAACACTTGAAACATATTGAAGCTCCTCACTGTTAGCATCCCACATATGCTATGAAAATTCGAAATAATTTTCAGATTGCAGCGGAAAAACTATGCGGAATCCGTTCATCGCATGAACATATTTTAAAACCATTCGTTTATAGATAGATTAGAATTAAATTATTTTAAACTATTTTAAAATCATTAAGAAGATCAGATCTTCACCTTGTGCGGGTAGATGGTCTCCGCAAATCTGATTTACGTGGTATTTGATCAAGGCTCAGTGGAAGCCGCACACGCGTCCGGCCTCTACAGGTATCCACACGAAGTGCTGACTCGATCGAAGCCTTTGGATCTCACCGGGATGCTAGCTCTCTTGCAGAGATGGCTATGGATGGCTGAAGTCCTCTCCTTTGAATCAACCTTTGATTGGCTTGAGAGGAAGAAGAAGAAGGATGGATTTAGGAAGAAGAAAACAAGACCCGCAGCCTTTCTCTTTTTCTTCCTTTTTGGAACCAAGATGAAGAAGGAAGAGGGCGTCCCAAGCTTTTCTTTTTCTTCTCTTGATTGTGGCTCAAAGGAGGAAGATGGAGGAGGGTGCTCACGGCTGGAATGAGGAGAAAAACCTTTCTTTTTTTTTTTTGGCCGAAATTCCATGCTCCCTTTTAATTAGTTAAGAGATAAGGATGAGTTCCTATTTTTTAGTAACTCATCTTTATCTCTTCTTTTGGCTAACAAGGAGGGGCGTGCGCCCCTCCTCTTTCTCCCACGCACACCCCAAGGGGAGGGGCATGGGCCCCTCCCTCAAGTTCATTTAAATCTACTATTTAAATAAATTAAAGGGGGTTTTAATTTGGGTCCATTGCATGAGTCCAATCCTAGTCAAAATAGGATTTTTATGAACCCATTTCAATTTCCTCCAATTCCTAATCCAATTAGAATTTAATTGAGCCATGACTCTATTGAACTCTTCAATCCTAATCCAATTAGGAGTCATGAAATTAATTAGATTAAATTTAAAATTAATTAGGACTTAAGAAAATCCTAATCTAATCAGGACTTGTTCAATTTTCAGCCCTAAGACAATTTGGACTTTAGAAATCCTATTCCAAATAGGATCCTAATTTAATTTGAAATCCTAATCCAATTAGGACTCCAAAGATCCTACTCCAAGTAGGACTCATGATCAAGTCCAATTAATTAAATCCAATTAATTAAATTAAATTACAATCCGATTGCAATTATTCCTTCTTCTAGCCACTAACTCTTAGCGGGTTTTCATTTATCAATCTAATTGATTATTTGTGATTCCTAATCACATTCAACCACTGGATCGGTCAATACCTCTAATGTGTGTGACCCCATAGGTTTCATTCTGACTGGTAGTGAGATATATTATGATCTCTATCACAATATCATTGAAAACTCCTTTCAATGGGTTGAAACAATTCCAACTCAACTCACCAGGGATTATCGACCATCGAGATGATCCCTGTGAGTCTCACCATCCACCAGTGACACCTAGCAGTATGTAGTGGCCACCCAGCAGAATAGAATAATGAACCTCTAGGTGCAGCAATCGTATGATACGGTCCTTCTATCACGGATCCCTACAGACCAGAGGTCATGGATAACTCGTCAAACCCCGTCGTCTGTCATATGTCTAGATTTATTTGACTTGAGTTCGATAGTGAAAAACTCTTTCTCCACTTTATATTTCTGCCCTGGCCAAGGTCTTAGAACTCAGTCTAACAAATCACATAGGATCACTCCTCTTCTATCAAGGTCGATAGATTCCATGTAAGTGCATACCCTACTCCTACAGTGAACTTACTGCAGCCAATCTACACTACAAGGACCCATATAGCTAGAGACCATGTATACGTGTAGTCAAACTACAATAACCTCACTTTGAGTAGCCGAAGCACCGCAGGTCAAAGGACCAGTCATACTACTGCAACATCAAGCAAGTCACTGACGAGTGGATAGACATCCAAGTGACTTCTTGTCTTGGTCACGCTCAGTACCCTTGTTCTCTAACAAGCACCTGCACTATCACTTCAGTGTCCCTACACTGTGGACTCGAGTCTCGTCCATCCAGAAGAAAAGTGATCTGTGCACTGATCGGATCGATCACCATCCTCGTGATGATCCATTGATCAGGAGCATTTAGAAATTAATCACCAATGATACATGGCTCAAATTCTCAACTCTTGAGAATATGTATCATCATCTTATTAATTCCTTGGACGATTCATAGACACATAAACAATATGAATGAAAAAGATGCCCATTTATTATTCAATAATAATAAAGTCAAGTACAAATTTATGTCCTAGAATAAATAATGTGTCCGCCAGATTGGCTTCTAGGGCATACATCTAACAATCTCTCACTTGCACTAAAGCCAATCAGACATATATCTAAGTCCCATCTTCTCAAGGTGGGCTTCTGTCTTCTGCTGATTTAACTGCTTAGTGAGCGGGTCTGCCACATTGTCCGCGGAGTCTACTCTCTGCACCTCGACATATTTCTTCTCGAGGTATTCGCGTATGAGGTGAAAGCGCCGCTCTATGTGCTTGGACTTCTGATGAGACCTTGGCTCCTTAGCAAGAGCTATGGCGCCATTATTATCGCAGTAGAGTGTGATGGCATCTGATGGCATTACATCTAGCTCTGCAATGAATTTGTTGAACCAGAAGGCTTCCTTTGCAGCTTCAGAGGCGGCGATATACTCAGCTTCCATGGTAGAATCAGCAATGATCGGTTGTTTGGAACTCTTCCAATTTACGGTACCACCATTGCACAAGAACACATATCCAGATGTAGACTTTCTATCATCAATATCAGTCATAAAATCTGAATCTGTGTATCCTTCTACCTTTAACTCTGATGGTTCTCCAAAAACCAAGAACAAATCTTTAGTTCTTCTCAAGTACTTAAGAATGTTCTTCACAGCTGTCCAGTGCTCTTCACCTGGATTCGACTGATATCTGCTAGTGACACTCACAGCAAGGGCTATATCAGGTCGTGTACACAACATGGCATACATGAGGCTTCCTATTGCAGAAGCATAAGGAATCCTGCTCATGCGTTGAATCTCTTCAGATGTGTTGGGGCACATCTTTTTGGAGAGATGAATCCCATGTCTTAGGGGTAATAGACCCCTCTTGGAGTTTTCCATACTGAACCTCTTCAGTACCTCCTCTATGTACATCTTCTGTGATAGGCCAAGCATCCTTTTAGATCTATCCCTATAGACCTTTATCCCCAAAATGTAGGATGCTTCCCCAAGGTCTTTCATGGAGAACTCTTTTGATAACCAGACCTTGACCGAGGTTAGCATAGGAATATCATTTCCTATCAGGAGGATGTCATCCACGTACAGTACGAGAAACACGACAGCACTCCCACTAACCTTCTTGTAAACACACGGTTCCTCTTCGTTCTTGATGAACTCAAACGATTTGATCGCATCATTAAAACGAGTGTTCCAACTCCGAGATGCTTGCTTTAGTCCATAGATGGACCTTTGCAGCTTGCAGACCTTGTGATCACCATCACTGAAAGTGAAACCCAAAGGCTGCTCTATATAGATATCTTCATCAAGATATCCATTCAGAAAAGCAGTTTTCACATCTATCTGCCATATTTCATAATTATGAAATGCTGCAATGGCAAGCAATGTTCGAATGGATTTCAGCATGGCTACAGGTGAAAAGGTCTCCTGATAGTCAATGCCTTCGCGCAACCCCCAACTAGCATATTGCTAGTCTCTAGCAATTCAGTGCAAAAATGATAAAATGAGAGAGCAAAAGTGTTATTTATTATATAAATATCCTAAGATAAATACTCACTTTCGTAGAGCATTACGATTGCACTTAGCATGTGCAACAAGCCGTTAAACCCCTAGGTTACCCTGGCGGACGAGTGTTGTCTCGTGAGGGTTTGCAGTGAAGCTACCCACAAACTTCAATCCTAAAATAAAATTTGGTTTGTGAACTGAAAGTCTAATTTCAAGTACAAAACTGATAAAAATTTCAAAAGCACACAAGGTTTTAATTACTAAGTAGCCCAATTTCTAGGTTAGTATGCAATTTAAGTTGAAGTCATTAAGTTTTCCGTTAGGGAGTTGTAATACTTATTTATACTTGAGTGCTTAGTGAAGTCTAGACCATGCACCAGCTAAGGTTTCGGATCTCCAAAATATCGCTAATATTAGTAGTTTCCAAGAATTGGTCGGACAAGACCTATTTGCTGATTCAAAATCATCTTATCTGCAGGATTTCGAGAGCTGTGGATGTTTACTTTAATACCTCATGAGCTTTATCTGTAATATTCCAGTTTACTCGAATTTTTACAACGACGGCTTTCACACTATTGTCTTTCTTAAGGTCAATATACTTTTTTTTTTCTTTTTTTTTTTGATTTTTTTTTTTTGCATTAAAAAGAAATGATAATGTATATATTGTGCACTTTTACTCCTGTGATGATTCCTCCATGTAGCGAGCAATTAGTCGACAATTCTCACACCAGTTGGCATGAGGTGTCGGGCATCAAGACTCCCCTACGGACCTATGCTCGGGTTCCTTATCACAAGCCCGCTGACCTTTGACAATAGGTAGCCCTTTTCGATGTACCTGACTAAATCCATCATTTTTTTTTTTTAGATCAGAAAAAGATGGTTCATCAGGATTCGAGGTTGCTACCATATTCTCAACACAATGTCGAACCTATACCTTAGAAAATGCAGGCCAGATGTGTTGTGAAATTCAAAGCACTAATTAGCTTACAACTCACTAAAAGGAACTTAATAAAAAGAACTCACTTTGCACTACTTCCAACTAGTCATTGGGCTCTTAGATTTTATATACCTTGTGTGTTGTATTTATTTATTTTTTTTAAAAAAAAATAACTAAAAATTAATTTTTTTTTATAAAATTTCAAATGCGTAAAAATACCCCCAAACCTAAATCTAACATTGTCCTCAATGTTAAAGAAAATTTAAAGCAGTAAGAGGACAGAGGAGAAGTTACCTGATATGGGTGGGTTAATTGAAAGTTGGGGCAAAATCCCCCAAACCTGCATGTTAGTAATTTATTGATTTTTTTTTTTAATAAAAGAAACTTACATGTTGGGTTGCCTTCCAAAGAGCGCTAAGTTTTATGTCTTCAGCCAGACAAAATGTAAATCTCCTTTTTTTTTTCAACCATTATCTAAGAATGGTTTTGGAAGAGTCCAAGGAAGAACAGTTGGCTGGTGACGATCTATGCTTATAAGAGGAACAGAATTAGGGGGTGCATGCTCGACCACTTCCTCAGAATGGGCAAGGTAAGCTTCTAAAGGGTCCTTATTATAAGTTTGTAAGAAAGTCTCCTGAACCAGACTTTCAATCATGTCAACTTCATTGATTTCTTTGTCGTCTGGTGGTTGTTTACTTATATTAAAGACATTAAGTTCGACTTTCATATTGCCAAAAGATAACTTCAGCATCCCATTCCGACAATTGATCACAGCATTCGCTGTGGCTAAGAAGGGTCTACCTAAAATTATAGGTGTGTGATTGTCTGGATGTATTACAGGTTCGGTCTCAAGGATAACGAAGTCCACAGGATAGTAAAACTCGTTTACCTTCACTATTACATCCTCTACAATCCCTTTGGGGTACTTCACCGTTCTATCTGCTAAGGAAAGGGTAATATTTGTGGGCTTTAATTTTTCCAAACCTAACTTTTGGTACACATAGTAGGGAAGTAGGTTCACACTGGCTCCTAAATCTAATAGGGCTCTCTGGATGATCGTCTCTCCTATTTTTATTTCAATGGTGGGGCAACCAGGGTCTTTGAATTTCGGGGCAATCTGTTGTTGAATGAGAGATGAGGCTTGTGCAGCCATAACAGCTTGCCTAGGAATACTTATTTTTCTTTTGACCGTGGTGAGGTCTTTCAAGAATTTTGTATAGGAGGGAATTTATCTTATGGCATCGAGAAAAGGTATATTTATTTGAACAGTTTTAAAGACTTCCATGATTTCATCAAAGTTAGATTGTTTCTTGGAGTCCTGAAGTCTACTGGGAAAGGGAACCTTGGGTTTGTATGTTTTTATGGGTTCTTCCCTTTTTTCCGGTTTGTCCTGTTCTTGACCCCTCTTCTGAATAGGGTTCTTATTGGATTCAGTTTTATTTTCCTTTTCGTGTTCAGGAAGTTGGACTTTATTGTCCACTTGCTTGCCAGACCTTAAAGTGGTAATTGCCTGGACTTCATAGGTCGGATTTCCATTAGAATTGATTTGATGCTGACCTATCTGACCTTGATTTTGTTGTCTACTAGGGTTAGGCACTAGTTGACTAGGTAGTTCACCTTTCTTCCTATCCCCTAGAGAGTTAGCTATTTGGCTCAGACTAACCTCAAGTTTTGCAATTGCTTGCGCATGGAATTGGTTAGTCTGGGCTTGGGCTGTATTGGTCTGTTGTTGTTGCTTGATAAAATCTTGTTGTTGTTTCATCATATTAGCCATCATGGTTTCTAATTGTGAAGGTTGCTGTGGGATAGGGGCATTATAAGGAGGTACAGATGGAACCAAAGGTTGGTTCATTTGTGGTGGACCTATCCTGGGGAAGTTGTTCTGAAAACCTGGTGGACCACCTTGATGCTGAATAGGTTCATTTTGCTTATATGAGAAATTTGGGTGGAACCTATTATCAGGGTGGTAAACTGGGCTGAACGAGTTGGGAGTGGGCTTCTTAAAGGCACTATATGAATTTAGAGCATTTGCTTGCTCAGCCTTAATGTTGGGTAAACTAGGACAATACTCCACTAGATGCTCATAACTATTACACAAGATACATAAACTATGTGACTCGTGATCCACTTTCATGATGGGATTTAACTCTTTATATGAACTCGAGCTAGTGGAAACAGTGAAAGCATCAAACTTTTTGCTTAAGTTGTTCATTCCAGTCACCAGATTGGACATGACATTTTTGAGTTCTGGGTCTGCTTTCATTTCATAATTACCTGGTTTTCTAGACCCGAACTCATCTCTATTTATTTCCTCACCATAGCTACTCCAATTTTGGGCGTTCTCGGCTAAGTCAACAAGAAATTCATAGGCTTGATCCGGGGTTTGGTCCATGAACCTACCTTTGTGCATGGACTCAATCATGTTTCTATGTGCCGGAGGTAGTCCTTTATAAAAGAAATGTACTAGATCAGCCTTGTCAAGCCCATGGTGCGGGCACTTGACCAAAAGATCATGGAATCTTTCCCAAAGTTGGGAAAATTCCTCCTCAGATTTTCCTCTAAAAGTTCTGATTGCATCCTTAATTTTTCAGTTTTTACCATGGGATAGAACTTAGCCATGAACTTCCTAGATAGTTGTTCCCATGATGTGATGGAATTTGAAGCTAGGGAATACAGCCATGCATCAGCACGATCCTCTAAAGTCATGGGAAATAACCTTAATTTAATACCCTCTTCATCTAAATTTTGATTTCTAAACGTTTGACAGATTGTCAAAAATTTGTTTAGATAAATGTAGGGTTGTTCACTCTCGAACCCATGAAACTTGGGTAACATGTTTATTGTTGCAGCCCGAATCTCGAATTGGGCTGCATTATTAATTGGTAATACTATGCAAGTAGGGGGACTAGCGGATGCGGGTGCAAACAATTCATTCAGGGTTCTAATATGTTCACCCATTGTAGAGATCGACGGTTGGTTTACAGTTCGCAGGTTATGATGAAAAGTTCTGTCAATCTCAGGATCAAATGGGGTTAATTTATCCCTTAATGATCTTCTACCATGCATACATTATCAATAACTTAATTAGACTCGACTCCTAAACGAAATCCTAAAAGAAGAGAAGGGCTAGACACAGATGACCATAACCAACACCACACAACAATTTGACCCTATTAGTCTTAGAACTAAGTGAGGTTTAGTAGCTTCTTAAATCTAGTTGCACAGAGATGTATCAGGTTAAAAAATTCCTGAAATTCTCTCCTAGATTAGACAGCTCCTAATCTCCCTTTCAGATTAAGCTTGAGCTTACCAGTTAAGCAATCCAGTAATCAGTGACCAGGAAAGTCCCGGGGTGTGTGGTGGTGCCAGAAGGGATACACCGATACCACAATACCCGTAACAGTTCTCACTGTTGTAAAACTTTCCTAGACATCACCAATTACTAAATTCTCACTGGAGTGGCTTTCAGCCGCTTCTTTCCAAGAGCCTAATTGAGCTCGAAAACCCTAAGGCCAACGTCTAATTTGATTTTAATTTAATTTGGCTTAGGATAAGTATGCAAGGTGGTGATTTTTGGGCTAAGGACAGGTAATGACTTCCCGACCTTATCTTTTTAATGGGTTTTGCCCTTAATTACTTTATGCAAATGCTTAATACTAAATGCAGCAAATAATCAATATTTTTTTTTTAAAGTTTATGCAATGTCATTAGGTTGTATTGATTAAATGAGCAAGCAATTTTTTTTTTTTACTTTTACTTTTTTTTTTTTAAATTTTTTTTCTTTAGCAATAACTTGAATGTAAACTAAACACAATCCTTATGCGTCAGTCAATCTCCGAATGCCCGTTGAATAAGCTCTGGAGATTACTCCGTGAGGAGCCCCAATAAAGGTATGATAACCTCAGGGGATTGCACCTTATCAATTACTAGCAAAAATAATATAGATTTTTTTTAATTTTTTTTTGATTTTTTTTTATTTTATTTTTTAAAATTTAAATTTCAAATTTCGAATTTCAGAATTCAAATTTTGAATTTAAATTTTTGAATTTTTTGAATTTTAAAAAAAAATTCCAATTTTTTTTCTTTTTTTTTGAATTTCAAATTTTAGAATTTAATAACTACAAAATTATTAACTGAAAATAATAAAAATAAAAACTTACTACTGGAGTGCGTTCACTCCGGGCATCCAAAATTTGATTTGATCTTCGTGATCGTTCTTGCTTCTCGATTTGCCTCCCCGGCAACGGCGCCAAAATTCTGTTCGTCCGATTCCTGTCTACCTAAAAATATGCTAGACAGATCGTTGTTAGAACCGACAGACAAAAGTTAAATTTAATTCTACTCTTACCTGTTCTACCCAAAGAATAGTGGTTGTAAGAGGTCGATCCACAGAGAGGCGATTGGAGTTGCATAAAAATTAGAACATTCACTCGGATTTGAAATCAATTTTTGAATGATTAAAGAAAAACATTATTTTGAAGATGTTGATGGATTCCCTGGTCTACCGGAGAATGTTTTCTAATTGAAATTAATTGAAAGACAGGTACTTAAATTCGAGGATCATTTATATATTTAATGAAAAAGAAAACTCTGGCATAAAATGGATGAAAACAGTGCTAGGGATATTGAAGACTAGAACATCGATTGCATGAAGGAAAATTAAATATATTGCATCAAAGAAAAATTAAAAGATTGCATAATTTGAAGAACGTAGATTAAAAACAGAAATTACAACTTTAGCATGAATAAAACTAAAAATCCCAAAACACTTGCTCTCAAATAAAAACTCTTAATAAAACAAAAAAAGAAAACTAAAGAAAAAAAAAAACAAACAGAATATGCTCTGTTTTCAAAAGAGAAAACAGAGCATTTCTCTTCTTTTTCCTTGGACCAGCCCCAACCGAGCACCCCTGTTCCTTCTTGAACCAGCCGAGAGCTCTCGCCCTCCTCCTTTGTGTCTTGGCCTCCACCGAGCACTCTTTTGGTTCCCACCCCCACAACCGAGCACGCTCCTCTTCTCTTCCTCCTTCTCCTTTTATAGCCGCGGACGGACGCCTGATGCGGAAGGGAGATGGCAGACGCGGTGCGGGATCGCCGGAAGATTGCGGACGTGATGCTGCGATTTGGGGAAGAATCACGGCCGGCTGGAAATGGAAGGAGTTGCTGGGCGCGCGGTCGGATGGCTGCTGTGATCACGGAAGGAAGCTGGCCTTTTGATGCGGCTCGGACGATGCTCGGGTGGATTCCTATTGCTGCATCACGGGCGGCTGGCAGCGGGATTGCTTGGGATTCGACGGGAGCTGGCACGGTAGATTCACGGCTGGCCACAGAAGGGAGGATACTTGCTGGGGCATGGAAGCGGAAGGTGGGGACGCATGCGGCTTGGATCACAGGAGAGGGGTTTCCTTCTTTGGGTGGGCGTTCATGGCATGGGAATCACTGGGGTGCTGGAGTTTCCTTCACGGACGCAGGATCGACGGGATTTGGGCGCTGCTGGCACGGTGGCTTGGATGCGGAGGGGAAGATCACGGAAAAGCTGGGAGCGTGATCTTCGGGAGGAGCCGATCATGGACGCGGTGGAGGGGCTGATGCGGAAGGAAGGATCAGAGGATGCGACTTGCTGGGATTGCTCCTTCCCTCTTTTCGCATGGGCTGAAACGGGAGGAAGGAGGCGCTGGGATCTTGTGAAGCTTCTGGGATCACGGAAGATGTGGTTCGGATGGCTTGAATAGGGAAGGAGGATAGCTGCGTTGGATGATTTGATGCGGCTACGATCCGGAAAGAGCTGGGATGTATTTTGCCCTCCTGAGATGGGAGCCGGAAGACACCAAGTTCCGTCCAATCAGTCATAAAATAAATAATGTGATATGAAATTTGGGTTGTTGACGGATTCGTCACGGGTCATCTATTCTCACTGGAGGTCAATTGCAAATCTTTTAAGTCATGGGTCACCCAGCACCTTATAGTTATGATATAGCCAATTTAGATTTGTCCAAAATTATTTTCCAAAAGCACAAAAGAAATGGATCTGATTCGGACCCAAACCCGACTCGGACCCGATTTGAAGTCAAATTTGTACTCAATGTGCATTTTTTCTCTAATTTATACTAATCTATGTTAAACCCAAATATAATATTAATCCAGTGAATTTATCATTATCGGTTAACAATAACACTAATTTTAGTAACATGTAGGTCGCACTTTTGTGCTCTCATCACTGACTATACCCTTTCGCTACTAGCCTTGCCTTATAGGTCTCTACCTTTCCATCCGAACCTATTTTTCTTTTATAGATCCATTTACATCCAATAGGTACTATACCTTCTGGTGGATCTACTAAGGTCCAAACTTGGTTGGAATACATGGAGTCTATCTCTGACTTCATGGCTTCCAGCCATTTCTCGGAATCGATATCAGATATCGCCTTGTTGTAGGTATTGGGATCTTGTATATATTCCCTATCTCCCATGAGGAACATTTCCTCTGTATCCTCTACTAGTATACCTAAGTATCTATCGGGAGGATGGGAGACCCTACTTGATCTACGAGGTGGAGGAGGTACAACGTATACTGGCTCTATGTGAATAGGTTCTATAGGATCCATTACTTGTTGCTTTTCAGAGACTCTCTCTTCAAGCTCAATTTTCCTCCCACTGCCTCTATCAAGGATAAACTGTTTTTCCAAGAAGACGGCATGTCGGCTCACAAACACATTGTGATCCTCTGAGACGTAAAAATTGTATCCTAATGACTCTTTAGGATATCCAATGAAACGAGCACTTATGGTCCTAGGCTCTAACTTGTCCGCCTGCATTCTTTTGACATGGGCCGGACATCCCCAAATCTTGAGATGACCAAGACTCGGCTTCTTACCATGCCATATCTCATACGGTGTGGTAGGAACGGATTTAGAGGGAACTCTATTCAATAAATAAATCGCGGATAATAAGGCATCTCCCCAAAGAAACATAGGCAGTTCTGTGAAGCTCATCATGGATCGGACCATATCCAATAGAGTCCGATTCCTCCTTTCTGACACCCCGTTGAGTTGAGGTGTACCCGGAGGTGTCCATTGTGAGACTATGCCATTCTCCTTGAGATAGTCCCGGAATTTTCCACTAAGGTATTCTCCTCCTCGATCTGATCGAAGAACCTTAAGGATTTTTTCCGTCTGTTTTTCTACTTCATTTTTGAACTCTTTGAACTTTTCAAAAGACTCAGATTTGTTTCTTATAAGATACACATACCCATATCGTGAATAGTCATCGGTAAAGGTAATGAAGTATGAATAACGACCCCTGGCTGACACATCAAATGGGCCACATACATCAGTATGAACCAGGGTAAGTATTTCAGTGGTCCTCTCCCCATGTCCTACAAAAGGTAATCTAGCCATTTTTCCTTGAAGACAGGACTCACAAACTGGATATGACTCAGAAGTCAATGGGCCGAGAAGCCCATCTTTTTCCAATTTGTTCATTCTGTCCTCTCCAATATGGCCAAGCCTGAGGTGCCACAAATACTTCTGGTTTATCTCATCTCTCGATCTTTTAGATCCTATGGCATCCACTACTTGCTCAGACACATTCACAGATACATCAATATGCAAGTGTAAAGACTGTCAATCATGAAACCACGTGCAACTAATTTATTTCTGAAATAAATAGAACAGCAGTCTTTGTCAAATGACAAAACATGACCATCCTGTTTTAAACATGAAACAGAAATCAAATTCCTGCTAGCAGCAGGGACATAATAACAGTCTTTGAGCAATAAACTAAATCCAGACGGTAATCGCAGAGGGTAGGTGCCTACAGCCACAGCAGCAACTCTTGCTCCGTTGCCAACCCGAAGGGTCACTGCACCTTCTGCCAGCCTCCTACTTTCCTTTAGACCCTGCATAGTAGTGCATAAATGAGCACTAAAACCAGAATCTATAACCCAACTAGAAGTAGAAGAAACCGTAAGATTAGTTTCAATTACGAGCAAGTCTAACATACCTTCAGAAGGTGTGTCTTTTTTGTTCTTCAGGCTCTCGAGGTATGAAGGGCAGTTCCTTTTTCAGTGGCCGTCGACGTTGCAGTGGAAACATTTTTCCTTGTCATTAGCCTTTTTCTTATGAACTTCCTTCTTAGGCTTTTTGTCTTTCTTGTGCTTCTTTGCAGACTTCTTTTTCTTCCAAGTAGACTTTCTCTTGGAACCAGAAGTCAGCTCAGCAGCTAGAACAGAGCCCCTTGAACCTTTCAAGGCTCCTTCAGCAGTTACCAACATGTTCAACAACTCGGTCTTCGTGCATTCAATTTTATTCATATGGTAGTTTACTATAAACTGACCAAATAAATCAGAAAGGGATTGCAGGATCAGATCTATCTGCAGTTCCTTATGCATGGACATACTGAGCTTCTCAAGCTCCTCGAGGTCCTTGATCATAGTCAGACAAAGATCATGGACAGACTGCCCCTCGCGCATCTTTGCCTTGAAGAGCCTCTTGGACACTTCAAAGCGTGCAGTGCGGCTCTGCTCACCATACAAATCTTGCAGATGAGCCAGTATTTCCCTAGCAGTCTTTATGTTCTCATGCTGGCATTGAAGTTCGTTAGTCATGGATGCCATGATGTAGCACTTGACCCTAATGTCGTCATCAGTCCACTTCTGATGCGTCTCACGCTGATCATCAGTAGGACGTGCTGGTAGCCTAGGGATATCATTCTCGAGCACATACCCTATTTTCTCACAATTCAGAACAATTTTCAGGTTCCTAAGCCAGTCTTTATAGTTGGTTCCGGTCAGTCTGTTGGTCTCAAGGATTCGGGTCAAAGGGTTTGAAGCTGACATTGTGATCTGTAGAGAGTAAAGATTCTAGTTAGACTTTGTACTTGAACTGAATTTGTTCTAGGGACTTTTAAAACAAATATGCTCCCACTATTTTCTCGAATCCCTCATACTCCCCTGATGGAGAAACGAAAACCCTACGCGACTAGGATTTTTAGTGGGTACTGCGGTCTCACCGATTTACATGCCGCCTCACCTAACAGTTATTGGTGACATATAAATGGATGAGTGTACAACTCTTGTATAATGCTTCTCAAGCAAATTGCAGTGGTACTTGGTCTCTAAGTCATGAAGACCTCACCTAACAGTTATTGGCCCCATTACTTAGTTAAGTCAGACCCACCATATAACCGCAGAAATAAAGTCGTCATTGAGTCCTCACCTAACAGTTATTGGTGCCCAACCCCACCTTTACCCCACAACATCTCATGTCTAATAGAGAGGTCCAGTCCCCCGATGCAACTTGCCCACTGTGTCCAGCCGAGACAAATCAACGCCGGAAAAGACCTTAGCAGCTCTACTACGGTGGAAGACCTATGGACTTAATATTGCATAATCAAGTCTTAGTGTTTGCAACTTGAGTTCTTCATAAGAGGTAATCAAACAATTGGCCAGGTAAGCAGGTGGGAGGCTCCCCTTACTCAGAGAGTAAGGTCCTAATTAAGTAACCACCTTATAGGCTTGCCTAGACACCAATTAGATCAATTAATCTAATATGACTAACTCATGTTGGTTCACCCTCGACTGATTAGGGAGGTTTCGATTTAGGTCTCACTCGATCGCGTATTCACATCTCATGCAAATATAAGTCTACCCGCATAATCATAAGCATTAAACATCCAGGCATTTATCAAAAATAAAATTAAATGGTGACGATCATGGATCCAGGATGGGGTCATTTTACAAGCACATGCACGTCAATTGGTTTGATCGTCTTCAACTCTTAACTCGATCTTGATCCTCTAGGTCCAATTGTGATCAACTCCTTGATCCATCTTCAATCAACCCTTGATCTTGATCCGCGCATGTTGAGCTTGTTGATGTACATATCGATCAACCATCGACGTGCAACACACATCACAGATTACATCCCAGATTGCTTTAAAAATTAAATAAAAATAAAAATAAAATTACAACCCTTTTCATTGAGACACGCAGGTCTCTAATACATAAATTTAAGATGCACGCAGGTATCTGAAAATTAAAATTACATGCATCACAGAACATCGTAGAACATTTCAGCACATTCAAAGGGTCCATCCATGATCATCACCATACGCATCACATGCATAAAAAATTATTTTCAGATCTGTAATTTAATTGATTATTTCATCTCATGACTTGCTGATCATGCTAGATTTGACTCTAAATATTTGTAATCACATTATCAAAGCTTTAGAATCATTAATCTAAGCATCTAAAAATTAGTATGCAGAAAAATCAGCAAGCTGAAAATTCTGCATACATAAATTTCAGCAAGCCTAATCCCTTAAATTTCAGATCTAAAATGCCTTAAAAAATTTAATTCTAATCTTAATCTACATAACCATGGCTCTGATACCACTGTTAGCATCCCACATATGCCATGAAAATTCGAAATAATTTTCAGATTGCAGCGGAAAAACTATGCGGGATCCGTTCATCGCATGAACATATTTTAAAACCATTCGTTTATAGATAGATTAGAATTAAATTATTTTAAATTATTTTAAAATCATTAAGAAGATCAGATCTTCACCTTGTGCGGGTAGATGGTCTCCGCAAATCTGATTTATGTGGTATTTGATCAAGGCTCAGTGGAAGCCGCACACGCATCCGGCCTCTACAGGTATCCACACGAAGTACTGACTCGATCGAAGCCTTTGGATCTCACCGGGATGCTAGCTCCCTTGCAGAGATGGTTATGGATGGCTGAAGTCCTCTCCTTTGAATCAACCTTTGATTGGCTTGAGAGGAAGAAGAAGAAGGATGGATTTAGGAAGAAGAAAACAAGACCCGCAGCCTTTCTCTTTTTCTTCCTTTTTGGAACCAAGATGAAGAAGGAAGAGGGCGTCCCAAGCTTTTCTTTTTCTTCTCTTGATTGTGGCTCAAAGGAGGAAGATGGAGGAGGGTGCTCACGGCTGGAATGAGGAGAAAAACCTTTCTTTTTTTTTTTTGGCCGAAATTCCATGCTCCCTTTTAATTAGTTAAGAGATAAGGATGAGTTCCTATTTTTTAGGAACTCATCTTTATCTCTTCTTTTGGCTAACAAGGAGGGGCGTGCGCCCCTCCTCTTTCTCCCACGCACACCCCAAGGGGAGGGGCGTGGGCCCCTCCCTCAAGTTCATTTAAATCTGCTATTTAAATAAATTAAAGGGGGTTTTAATTTGGGTCCATTGCATGAGTCCAATCCTAGTCAAAATAGGATTTTTATGAACCCATTTCAATTTCCTCCAATTCCTAATCCAATTAGAATTTAATTGAGCCATGACTCTATTGAACTCTTCAATCCTAATCCAATTAGGAGTCATGAAATTAATTAGATTAAATTTAAAATTAATTAGGACTTAAGAAAATTCTAATCTAATCAGGACTTGTTCAATTTTCAGCCCTAAGACAATTTGGACTTTAGAAATCCTATTCCAAATAGGATCCTAATTTAATTTGAAATCCTAATCCAATTAGGACTCCAAAGATCCTACTCCAAGTAGGACTCATGATCAAGTCCAATTAATTAAATCCAATTAATTAAATTAAATTACAATCCGATTGCAATTATTCCTTCTTCTAGCCACTAACTCTTAGCGGGTTTTTATTTATCAATCTAATTGATTATTTGTGATTCCTAATCACATTCAACCATTGGATCGGTCAATACCTCTAATGTGTGTGACCCCATAGGTTCCATTCTGACTGGTAGTGAGATATATTATGATCTCTATCACAATATCATTGAAAACTCCTTTCAATGGGTTGAAACAATTCCAACTCAACTCACCAGGGATTATCGACCATCGAGATGATCCCTGTGAGTCTCACCATCCACCAGTGACACCTAGCAGTATGTAGTGGCCACCCAGCAGAATAGAATGATGAACCTCTAGGTGCAGCAATCGTATGATACGGTCCTTCTATCACGGATCCCTACAGACCAGAGGTCATGGATAACTCGTCAAACCCCGTCGTCTGTCATATGTCTAGATTTATTTGACTTGAGTTCGATAGTGAAAAACTCTTTCTCCACTTTATATTTCTGCCCTGGCCAAGGTCTTAGAACTCAGTCTAACAAATCACATAGGATCACTCCTCTTCTATCAAGGTCGATAGATTCCATGTAAGTGCATACCCTACTCCTACAGTGAACTTACTGCAGCCAATCTACACTACAAGGACCCATATGGCTAGAGACCATGTATACGTGTAGTCAAACTACAATAACCTCACTGTGAGTAGCTGAAGCACCGCAGGTCAAAGGACCAGTCATACTACTGCAACATCAAGCAAGTCACTGACGAGTGGATAGACATCCAAGTGACTTCTTGTCTTGGTCACGCTCAGTACCCTTGTTCTCTAACAAGCACCTGCACTATCACTTCAGTGTCCCTACACTGTGGACTCGAGTCTCGTCCATTCAGAAGAAAAGTGATCTGTGCACTGATCGGATCGATCACCATCCTCGTGATGATCCATTGATCAGGAGCATTTAGAAATTAATCACCAATGATACATGGCTCAAATTCTCAACTCTTGAGAATATGTATCATCATCTTATTAATTTCTTGGACGATTCATAGACACATAAACAATATGAATGAAAAAGATGCCCATCTATTATTCAATAATAATAAAGTCAAGTACAAATTTATGTCCTAGAATAAATAATGTGTTCGCCAGATTGGCTTCTAGGGCATACATCTAACAATCACATGGCTTCCATTTGTATGAGGTTGCTATAGAACTTATTTGCCTTTTTCTTTGGGAGTTTTTTAGTTGATCAGAAGATTTTGCACGGTTGATCCATTTCTTAAAGATGATGTGGTATCTTTCAAGTTCCATTGTATGTGCTCACAGATGCCTCAACTCAATAATTATTTTCAAAACCTGGTTTTTCCTGGTATTGCTGCAAGAAGATTAGTTTTGTGGTGATCTATGCCTTCTAACTACTTTCGAATATGATATGGACATTCATATGAATCCAGGTATTAAATTTTGGCAGGGGTGTGCAATTTCTTCCTCATACCAAGAAAATGATTTGCCTACTCTTTTTTTTTGAGTATTTCTTTGTTACCGCCCGATTGTTTGTGTTGGATGAAACTGCGTTTGTCTTAGGTCATAAAATTCAGAAAGAGAATACCAAGAATTTTTTTAGGATTGGTTAAGTATGACAGTTGTGACATAGATTTGGTAATTTGACTACCTAGTTTGCTTCTGCATGCAATTTATCTATTTCCACAATAGGCCATTCCACTAGATCCCTATAGTATGATCAGATAATCTAAAATAGATTAGCAAATGTGTTCCTTTTCTTCGTATTTTCTTCCTTTCTTCTGCAAATATACTTGGGTTTATCTCTACAAATTGCAACTAACAACCTCTTCATGAAGGTCATTGTCTTCTTCTCATCATATCATAGATGTTTTCTAGAAGTTTTATGGTAACCTTTTAGTGTTAAGCTTATCATGCATGTGTGAGGGTTTAAACAAATGCCTTCGCTGCTGCTGCTTCTACTATTATTGTGGTTCAAATCTGGTCCGAGGGTGACCACGCTAGAGGAGTCAGAGGAGCTGCCGGAGTATGAAAGGAGAGGACAGGGGCCACCTCCTGCGCGGCGATATACCTGCACAAAACCTCACCGGTGGAGTTCCGGTGAGGCCCCTCCGACGCTCAAGTTAGAGTGTGATATATTTGGTCCAGCCCCTAAAGTCCTTTTGGCGTTACCTATTGAGATTTTTTATAGTCCCGGTAGGAGCGCTTAGGTGGCGGAGGTATGGCCCGTTCCCATCATGAGTGGGAGTGGCGCGCAGCCAGAGCTTGCTTGTGGCGCACGGTGTAGTCCGTTCTTGGTGACGGTAAGGCGTTGACAGATGTGGCAGGGCATGGTTGGGACAGCAGGACATGGTCCCTGATTGATATGTCGTGGCGTGGTCAGCAAACAAAACAGTGTGCGATGAGGCTGCTGCAGGGCATGACTACAGCATGTGGACGACGAGGTTGGCCTTCTGAGGTCGACTCGGCCTTCTGAGACTGGCCTCCTTAGCTCGGCCTTCTGAGGTTAGCTCGGCCTTCTGAGGTTGGCCTCCTTAGCTCAACCTTCTGAAGTTGGCCTTCTGAGCTCGACCTCCTGGAGTTGGCCTTCTGAACTCGGCCTTCTAGGGTTGGCCTCTTGAGCTCGGTTTGGCCAAAATTGGGTGACTTATGCCGAAAAATAGGATGATCCATTTTGCCCCCCATCAACTACTATAATATCTTTAAATATTAAAATACATGATCGGTCTTCAATATGAGAACAAATATTAAAATAAAGTGGATCTAAAACTTGGATAGGATCGTAACGAAAGAATTCTCATATATATTTGGTTGGTAAAAATTGGGCTCCAAAATAGAAATGGGTGGCTTTCACTTCAGCTATTCGGTTGGAAAAGGTGCTATTTCGGTGAAAAAGTAGAAATGCCTAGATTTTTTAAAATTTAATTCTAACTCTCTCTAGTAATCAAATCTTATTTCATCTATAAATTAGATGCATTGGGGCGCGGTACGGCTCTTTCGATTTTTATTCTAGACCTAATTTTGGTTCAATTATGAACTGCCGTTATCCAGTGGCATGTTCGAACCGCTCCAGGTTCGACCGAAACGGCCGGTTTTTTAGAAACATATAAAACGGTCCGATTTGGGGAAAGCAACTAGGGCTCGATTTCTTCATCGTTTGAAAGCCTTGGGGCTCTGGACGTCCCGTTGCCTCCTCGCCTGCCTCGAAGAAGTCTTCTCCGACGCCGGCGGCGGCGTGATCGGAGGGCGGCCGGCGGGCATCGATTAGCCACCGTCCATCCCTCTCTCTTCTGCTTTTCTCTCTTTCTCTCTTCCCGTCCCTCGATTCTTCGCAGGCACCGAAGGCTCCCCTGCCTCTCTCTTCAGTGCTAGCGAGGCTCTGAGAGGTCTCAGCTTCTAACCCTGCAGAAAATTATATATTCATTATTTATGTATGCTGGACCCAAATTTTTATCTTGATTGCAAGTTTTTTTTATTCAGAATCTCTAAAAGTTTCAGAGGAATATTTTCTTTTCTAGAGTGTTGGGACAACATGCTTCTCAGTAATTGTGTGGCTTCTGGAAGCCCAGCCATGAAACCAGGGCCCTGCAATATTAAGCGTAATCCTTCTTGGGCATATGCCTCTCCTGTTCGTGCTTCTGCAGCATGTCCAAAATTCAGAAGTCTATCTACAGCTTATCGAGAAAGAAAGCCTTTATCCTTAGGAGGTATGTCCAAGTCCCCGTCTCACATCAAATTTTTGTTGCCTGTAGTTGGTGTATAATCTTTATTAAGAGCAATGTCCGCAAAATTAACCTCTAAAATGGTTCCCTTGGGATGCATATTGTAACCATGACCATACAAATCTGAACAGAAAGAATAAGAAGAAGAAGGAAGAAAGAAAGATCATAACATTCACACCTTGTCCCAGTTATGAGGGATTGGTTTTACAAATCCTCTCTCTTCATACTTAGGCTATGACTCATGTTATTCCAAGCTTTTTCATGTTGTTTTTCTGACTCTTGCCATTGCTTGCTTAGGTGTTCCCTCATTACTAAGGCCCTGTTTGGTAACGCTTTTGAAGAGCCAGGAAGTGCTCTTTGGCGCTCCAAATTTGAGCTATTTGGTGGTGTTTAGTAAAATAAATTTAAAGTGCTTTCTAGCTCCTTAAAAAGCTGAAAAATGTCTATTTAGGAGAAGCTCCAATTTGGAGCTTCTTCCTAAAAGCACTACTTGACTGATGTCAGGAAGCTGTTTTTCATTTAATAAAATTTTCGTAGCAACTAAAATACCCATGCTGACATATTATTATATTATATTATATTGTATTGTATTGTATTTATTATTATATTATACTATATTATATAATATTTTATCATATCCTATCATATTATTATACTATACTATATAATATTATATTACCTTATGTTACTCTATTATTTACATTGTAATAATATTATATTGTAAATTATATTACATTATTATAATAATATTATATTATAACAAATTATACTACATAATAATATTTAATATGTAATAATATATAATATAATATTATATATACAACTATACAATATCTTTTATTGTTATTTTATCATACTAAAATCACTTTCTCATATTGGTTGTCAAACAAATGTATAAGCTCCATAGCATTTTAGAAATGTAGTTACCAAATAGTAAGTATCTTTTTTTAAAAGCTCTACTTTCAAAAACTCTACTATCAATAGCAATCCCAAACAAAGCTTAAATCCTCAGGTGAAAATTAGATTGTCTCTCCTTCTTGGTCCCTCCTCAAATCTTAACTATGCAAGCCCAAATCATTCCAATTGTTTCCCCATTGCTTGTTATTTGGCGCAACTCCTACAGCTCTATTCATATAGAGTACCCCAATATGACATCATTGTTACCTAAATATTTTGGTTTCTAGGATATTTGGAGTCTTAGCACCTTTAGGCACTTTGGTACGGCACAATATTGCATCTCTCCTTGGCATCTTGAAATGGTGTCATACTTGCGTTACTCAGAGATAGAGGTTTTAACATTTTTTTTTGAGAATCATATCACTTGAAGTCTTTTGTATAACTATGGCACTTCAAGTCTCACTATTACATGTTAATGCACCACCTACTTACTACATAGGTGTGCTACTTTTTTCTTTGTTTTTATTTATGTAATAGGTGCTACTTTTTGAATATAACCACCATCTAGTAGTTAGTGATATATGTACGCACATATCTAAATGCATATGCATGTAGGAGTCACTGAACCGGTACAGTGACCTATATAGGTCAGCTACTAGTACGGTATGGTACGAGTCCATACCGTGCCAGAGTTACCGAATTGGGGAGAGGAAGGAGAGTGGGGAAGAGAAAGGGATGTAGAGGGAGAGAGGGGAGAGGAAGGAGTGTGATGGGGGGGGGGGAGGGAGAGGTGGAGTGTGTGAGAGAGAGAGAGAGACAAAGAGGAAAGGCAGAGGCATAGCCATCATAGCACCGCTGCCGCTAACAGAGGCAAAGGGGGTGTAGTGCTGAGGGCAACAATCAATGAGAAGGCTAGACGGATGATCTTGATGCCGGATTATCGACGGGTTATCATGGCAATGGCCGCTGGGACCAAGAACTAGAATGTCGCCGTGACAGCATCATCCTTAACTCCAATGAGCAGGCAAAGACAAAACAAGAGAGGAGGGGAGGGCTTACCTTGAGCGACGTTCGACAAAGAGGCCCTCACGAGGTGGAGAGAGCGGCCGAGAGAGCAAACAAGTCTCTCAAAGCTTTGTTCAAATGGATGGACCGATAGAGTGATTTTATAGCCTGAATCGACCTGCATGACCGAACTATCCCGGGTCGGTGTCGGTTGATACGGGCCGAACTGCGTGGTTCGTTCAATTCAACATTCTTTGTATGCATTTACCTATTATACATCCACAAGCACACCTGTTGTATGTCATGTAAGCAAGTATCTCTATCTTAGTATTTTTAGAGGTTGAAGTGGCATACATTTTGGGACAACAAGCACTAGAATACTAGTCACAGTTCTTTGTGTCTTGGAAACACAAGAATTTTAAGTTTTCACAATAGGATGCACCACCATCAGATAAAATAAATAAAAAATAAAGGATATTGAAAATGAGTTGTTATAGTCAATCCCTTTTAGTACAGCCTTTTGATCATATACATCAAGTATTTTAAGTGGTAAAAAAGAGGATCTCCTTGTCTAGCCCTGATTGATTTAGAACCTTTTAAGGAATGTATTAACAAGTATAAGGGGAAAGGCTGAAGATATGCAAATTCTAAGTCATCTTTTAATAATTTATGCTAGAAATCCATCTCATTCATGATAAAAAAACAAGATTTGTTCTTATTAAACACTGCCTCAAGAAACTAAGATTTTTCACCCTTGGCTTGGCTTTTGATAAATTGATGGCCAATGGAAACCAACCAATATAAAGCACCTATTGATAAAAGCACTTTTGTTTAAGTTGATCGAATACTTCCTCATTCAAGGGCAAGTGCGCTATTAATTCCTTTGTCAAATCCAAAAGCATGCTTGAAGTCTTAAAGTCAGTTAGTCGTATGCTTCATTGCTCCGTCTTAGCGTTGAGTGGCAAAAATTCTCTTTATTCACTTCAATAACATGTTGGTTATATGGAATACTTGAGGTCGCTTGTACTCACGTTAGAGCTATATGAATTGCCGTTTTCACCAACAAAAAAAAAAAAAAAAAAAAAAACTTGAGGTCACTTTTGTGATCATCCTAAAAGTTTGCTAAGAATATGCAAGAGAGCGTCCAAGCTAGGGGCTTTATTTAGTAGCATCCTAAAAACAATCTCCCTATGGGCCTATTCGGGAAAATCCTGCTGGATCTAGTGGGATCTGGCATGATGGTCTAGAGAGAGAGAGAGCACATGTGCAAGGAGGGGGCCATGGAGGGTAAGGGAGGTATGTGGTCGTGGGACACACCTGGCAGGCTTTTTTCACAAAAAAAAAAAAAGTCCTTGATCTATCAGGTTCTGTCCCTCTCCCTTCTCCTGCTCCCTCACTTCCTTGCCCCTGCACTATCCCTCTCCACCTATCCTGCCAGGTCTCGCAGGATTTCGCGAAACATGACCTATATGTTTTGTTGTGGGTAGATGAGGTTATATTTGATTAGAAAATACTTGCATTTCCTAACCCAATACTAACATCCAATGTGGAAAAAATTCACATGTAAAAGTTGAGCTATCATCACAAGATAACAAGCTGCAAGTTTGCTTGAAGTCTTATCTGATAGTTGATATGATGTGGGTGAACTGGTAAGATGAGTTTCGCACTGATGGTGATTTTCTGGTCTTTTGTTGGTTTAATTTCACGTGACAGGAGGCTCCACTCTACACCTTTCTGGGGCATCAACTTCCTTTCTGAGAGGAGACCATGGTTGCATTGCACAGATAATGCCTTTGTTGGACAGGCACAGGAAGGTGTTGCCTAGAAGCTTAGTGGTCTCTAAAGCATCCAAGAGTTTCTTTAGCTATCCGCAAATGATCACTAAGCCCAAATGGTGGTGGAGGACCTTAGCTTGTATTCCATATCTCCTGCCTCTCCACTATGTATGGTTTTATGCTGATACGACATACCAACTACACAACTTCCTTGAAGACTTTGACTTCCTAACAAACCCCTTCCTTGATACCATAGCACTATTGCCCAACTGGTTCATGATGGTGGTTCTGTATATAGCTTATCTTGGTGTGGTGAAGAGGAAGGAGTGGCCACATTTCATGCGGTTTCACATTACAATGGCAATGCTCCTTGACACCGCCCTTCAGGCCTTGGCTATTGCATGTAGTTGGATGCCAAATGCTATATTCCGTGGTAAGCTTGCAATCTATTTCTGGGTTGCGGTTGCATTTGTGCAGATGTACGTGGTGCTTGAATGTATGAGATGCGCACTTGCAGGCCAGTATGCGGATGTCCCATTTATGTCTGATGCAGCATATTTTCATACAGACTTGCTTTTGTTTGGATTATAGGCAGTTTCTTCCTTCTGTTTTCTTTCTTGTCTCCAGACAGTAATAGTTGAATGATGTTATCAGGAAAAAAAAAAGGGTAATGATACAGTGAGACTTGAGTATCAGGAGAAATTAGGATTGAATGAGCTCTATAAGGGGTGTTTCCAACTTGTAAGCCTGATTGGGTCCAAAGAATTGATAGGAATATTTTGTTGATGTGCTTATTTGTTTATTTCGTATATTGAGGAACTTGAATAATTGAATGAATGTATTTGCTGCATTAAATTCTTGCCCTAGCTGCATTAAAAGAATAACATGTTATCGTCAGGTTTATTATTGTCGACATGCCTCAGTTACCACTGAAGAAAACGTTAGAGCAACTCCATGGCTTGTTCTTGATTCCTTTACAGGCCTCTTTCGTTAATAATACAGAATTTTAATCAATCAGCCTGTGTCTTAAAATGAGAACGCTCAGAGGTTCAGTTGAAACTTAGCATTCATTTCTTGCAGATAGTATTGGAATGACCTATCATATGCACCGGGTTAAGACATCATTTTTTTTAATGGGTAAGAGGAACGCATCTTGAAATCTGCTTATTAGTATTGATTAAATATTTGAAGTTTATTATGTTTGGTGGCTAATGTTTTAAGGGGCAAAGGTAGAAATCGAATGTGTTATGTTCAAGTATAAACTAGTACTATTGCTTATGGTTGAAGGTAAATTAGTCATGGCAGCATCATATCTTTTTTTTTTTGTCTTATCCGAAGTCATGGGGGGACTGGTTCTCCACAGAACATGAACTAGTCTCGGCAGAGAGCATGCCGGTACTGCTTGGGTGCAGAACTTGAACTAATCTCGGCAGATGACTTGCCGGGACTGCTTTAATGCAGCATATGAACTAATCTCGGTGCAGCCATGTCTGGACTAGTTGAAAGTTGAAACTCATATAAGAATTAAATTCACATAAAAAAGTTTTTGACAATTATAAACTTGTCTCCGCAGCATGCCGGGCACTGGTTGAGAATTAGATTATTTCTTAAAATATGTACTAGTGAGGACCAGTTGAAATTTGCCCTAACTACTTGTCAAAAAAAAGGTCCCAGTTCGAAGTAGAGGAAGAAAGGGAGAAAGAAGGGGGCACAATTACTGTAAGTTTCTTAAATTTTTTTTATACATCTTTATTTTCTGGCTCAGTAGTTTTCGTTTTTTACCACACTTCTTTGAGAATTTCGGTTATATTCGTGGGTGGTGTTAGGGTTTTGAAAGGAATGAATATTTTGTTCTTATTTGTTGATGTCATCTAGCACTTGTCAAAAATAGAGATAAATAAATAAGACCTTATGCATATTTTGTTATTATTTATGTATGTCATGTCTCCTCATCTCGTTCAACATCCGGGTGCATGTTCATTGCTCATTCAATTTCTCAGTTTACAACTAAGTTCTGTTTTATATACCTACACCACCCGTTTCCAAATTCTTTATATGATTCTGTGAACCAGGCAGCTTATAGATGACATCCTCAGGATACAATTCAGAATCTGATAGCACTGCTAAATTTTGAATGATATATCACAATTCTAGTCACTTAGCTTTTTTGAGACTTATTGTTCCAAACATGCATCTTGAAGGCCATAATAAGGCCATAAAACAGAAACTAACATCATTTGAAGTAGTTATAAGATCTGTTAGTTTTGGAATTGCCATTCCCTTGGGATAGCGGATAGATGTCTTTCTGTGATTGTCAATCTAGGGATTGCTTTATCTAAATTGAAATCCATCATCTTCAAAAATAAGATCTTTGGTAGGTTCATACTTGGTATGCCATCTGGAATTCAATATATCATCAACCTTGATGCCACATAAGCCACATATTTGAATCTGTAGACAGCCATATTTTTTTAGGTCAGGGCCCTTGCACCTGCAGACAACCAGTGACTGTTGGTTGATTCCATTTCTCCATTTTTGAGGGATCTAACTCGGCAAATTCGTGCCCCGCAAAAAGCAGAGGCAAACGTCTTCACTGACCAAGAACTACGAGATCGCCCCTTTTATTCTGGGGTGATGGAGGGATCATACCATTCGAACCTTTTTTTTTTCATGCTTTTTTCGAAAGTTCATAGAAAGCAGCAATCATTAGGATTTCCCTAATGCTTCCTTCCTTCCCGAAAGGAAGAACGTGAAATTCTGTCAACATACTTGATGCGAGTTGAGATTCTAGGCACCTACCTGCTTCCACAATCATGATATCCATCAATTCATTTAGTTTTCTCCTCTCCCAAACTTTCCAGCTGCTGCATGCGAGCTGTTTTTACCCCATTTATAGAAGAGTAAATTTCTCATATTCACAGCTAAAAAGTTAAAATATCAAAGCAGTAATGTAAAACATTGATGATGAAAAGCGCATCCAGCAAAAAATCTCCAGCACTTCAAAAATTCGTGCTTTATAGATGTATATGTGAGAAAACAAACATACAGGCCTCAAATGACATGCCAGGTGGCCTCCACAGACACTCAACCCAGCTCCAAAAAACACAGAACCCTACACATGGCGGGGTTCTCAGACCCAAAAATGCAAGCAAAATCAAAATAAGAAAGGAAAGAAAATGCAGAGAAGGCCCTCTCAAACCGCTATTGCTGAGAAAATTCTGTTGTCCTCGCTTTCTTGAAACTCCTGTACACTGTTTATTCGTGTTACGGCCATCCAAAATCTTAAACTCTCCCTGCACTTCGCCTTTCTGTCTTCAGTTACTGAATATATAATCCAAGGAAAATTGGGAGTCCCTCTCTCAGTGATGCAGGAATCCACAGCACCCAAGGGTGAACAACCATGTTACAGAAGTTACCACTACAAATACTGGACACGACAAAGCGAACAAAAATAAAGGAAAATTGGAGATGAGATCATGTTTACAGGTTTGGTTCTTAAGGTTAGTGGCCCCTGGATAGTGGCTTGGGTCACTCCAAGTCCTTGGTCGAACCTGGAGAGCCCGCTCCATTGCAAGAAGCTTCTCCGTTTGCGGAGGTTGATGGGCTTCCCTGATGGTTCTCTTCATTACCAGCAGCCCTTGATCTGCCAGACCTGGACCGGATGTTGACCCCCATAGGGAAGGGCTCCTGCAAAAGGAAAGCCTTCAGGACTCAAAGCTTCATACACAACAAAAATCCCGGTATCAAGAGAAGATCAGGAAAGCAGAAGTAGTTTTAAGCAATTACGATCCCCCAGTGAGGTGGGGTTAGTTCATGATGGCTTGCTGATTGAACATTATTAAGCACCCAAAGGGCAATGGAATGCTACAGAACTATCAAAATAAAATATGAAATCGAAGATACATCAGGCAGATGACCCAAGAGGTTATCATTGGTAGGAGGCACTAGAATTTAAAATCCAACTAATATTTGTCCCCAATAAATAATGAAAACACACAATAATTTATGGACCACCAATTTGATGAATTTGTTCACAAAATGCAACTTATTGAGAGGGCAACAGATGGGCGTAATGGATGTATTACGGAAAAACTATAGAATGAAAATCTAAAAACTGAATCTAGTAAAATATGGAATGATGACTAGTACCTGATCCCCTGCATTAGGACCATCTGAATGGAAGAGAATAGGACGGCAGCGTTTGTCCTCATTCATAAGACTTGAGTTCTGGAAATGAGCAATAAGAGCTGCTTTCCCTTGGATTCTGGCATATGCAAGTGATGCCACCTTTTCGCTGTTGAACTTCTCCCATTTCTTACCATTAAATGTCTGCAGAGAATTCACCAATTTGCTTAACGTTTTTTTCTGGGGTATACATGTGAATGATGTGCTAGTGCTACACCGAAGCTAGCATGCTTATGTCAAAAAATATAGAATCATGTACACAAAAGGAGTATTAGTATCATGCTAAAAGCTAAGCAGACAATTCAATGCCAAAAGAATACAAAAACATGTCCACAGCAACCTAAAACAAAAATCATATGAAACAAGAGTAATATTTAAACATGCTTAAAAATATGATCCCAGCATTAGTGGGTATATGACCAGAAACATAGGATTCAATCTTATTGTTTTCTTCAATATGACGAGTTGCAGTTAACCAAACCTGATAAAATGGAATTATATGCTGAGGATCAATCATGTTGATAAAAGCATAGCCCACATTGCACTTGTTCTGGAAAGGAAAAGGAGATGAAAATACAATTAAATGCATGAATAATGGAAAGTGAATATCCACATAGCAAGTAATGACAAGGATTCTGTTTACTAAAAATATTTTAGTTACCTTAAAGTCAATTGGCAAATAGATAAAATCATAAGTTCCTCGATGATGTTCATCAATAGCAGCCAAAAGCATCTTAGATGTGTACCTGTTAACCAGGTTCAAAACAGTTCCAGAATTCAAGGAATAGAAAATTAACAGAAGATATTCACAATTATATTGCTGAAAGAATGTTAGAAAAGAGTGCTAGAGACAAGATTAAAGGAAGACAACAGGCCTGGTCCACATACTTGTTAGGAATGTTTTTAATCATAAGTGTTGTTCGAGAGTCTTCTCCACGCACAATGCGTTCGATATCAAGTTCATATTGCTTTTTGTTATCCCCCTGATTGGCACTTGCTTCACTTCTTCGACTCCTGATACGATCATTAGGAGCATCAAATGAAGCAGGCACAGGGATCATGGCATTCCTTCCATGAAACATGTGACACCTTTGCTGGGGAGAAGGAATGCCAACATGTGCAGGAGAAAGAGAAGGATCCATGCAGTTTCCACTAGCATGAGGAAAGATGTTTCGAGAAGCAAGTTCCAGCGTGTGCAACTGAGGGCTGCCAGAAAACCCCATACTTCCAAGAGATCCTGGATGAAAAGCAGGTACATCTGTGGAATCCCCTACATAGCCATGTCGCCTATCCCATAGAGATGGATTGATGGCAGGTGCTGAACCAACATGATGGTGGTGTAAAGGTAGAACAGTGTTCAGCATATGAGATGGTGCTCTTTGAAGTCCGTGCATTTGAGTTGGGGGATGAGCAGGTATGTTGTTCACGAATGATGGTGAATTGGACCATAGCATGGGACCAGGCGGATGATGGTGGAATGCATTTGAATTATTCCAAACATACTGATGTCCATGAAGAGGGCAGCTTCCATTTCCAGAAACTCCATATGCTGCAAACCAATGGAAGTATTATTAATAAACCAGCCAGAAATAAAAAGAAAGAGATACCAAAAAATGTAAAATTACAAAAAAAGCAATGACAGGCAAGAAGTTCAAGAAATTAGAAAGCTTTCTCTTTTTATCATCTCAAACCATCACATATCTTTTGTCTGACCAGAAAATAGATTAGTCAGACTGACATTATGCTCTAGTAGGTAAAAATCATTCCTTCACAAATAAAGCTCAGAATTTTACTAGTCTGAAGAAATAAATGCTTTTTCACTTACCACTTTCATTACGACCAAAGGAATGGCTGCTAAAACTTCCAGAGCCTACTTGGTGAATATGTCTGTTATCAATTCCATCAGCAGGCCCAGAGTTGACATTGACCCCCATGGATGACATGGTATTTGAGGAGCTGTATGGGATTCCATTGGTTAATCCATTGTGATACTCTGGAAGTGAATGAGGATGGAAACCTGGCAAATTTTGAAATCCGAAGCTCATCTGACCCAATGGTTGGCTGAGCTCACCATGGATGGATTGATTGCTGCGATTACCTACTGAAGCTATTCTAACAGGGGAGGATAGACTCTGAGGTACACTAGAGGATATCCCATGAAATGTAGATTCCACAAATGGACTAATTGGTGCCCGGATTGCAGAATGTAGGCCCTGGCTGCCTCCATTTTCAAGGCCATTTGATGTAATTGCACCAAGCGCGATGGATCCTGAAGAAACAGACAGGTAAGCTGGGCTTTGCAAATTATAACCTAAATCAGAAAAGAAAATGGCAGGAGGGCATGCCATTAGCGAACAGGTAAACAGGTGCCAAATTCCATACCAAAGCATCCTGAAGGAGAGTTATTAGGGCTGCCCTGCCTGCCTCCACTCAGCTCTTCCTGCTCCAACTCCGGAGATAACTGCTGCATTAAGCTGCTTAAACAAAGAAAAAATAATGAATATCCCCAAAGAAATACAAATTTAAACTTCAAACAAATGAATTAACAAACAAAACAATAACAGAGGAATAAATGTTACTTGAGAGCTATAAAAGCCCAAAAGACAAACAGAAGTCACCAACTGCAGTTGTTATAGAAAAAGGAAAATCAAGCCCCCAACAACATACTGCAGCATAACGCTCCAAGAGGAGCAAATGATGACAGAAGTAGTACTGGGGGTACAATCGAGCCAAGCTGAGTCGAGTAGCAAGAGGCTTGAGGTCAACTCAATTCAAAATACTCGGGCGCGAAACTCAACTCGAGATCGATCAAGCCTTAATATCTAAGCTCAAACTCGTCTCGATAAAAAAAAAGCAATACTTAAGATTGACTCAACTCGAATACCAACCAAGCCATACTCGAGCTCAAATTCGAGCTTTGGTCATAATTAAAGAATATGCTTAAAACAAAATATAACATAATATGATACCATAAATATTAAATAAATAATAGATATTATAAATAAAATATAATATTATTAAATATATATTACTTGATTAGGCTTGCGAGTTTTCAAGTCGAGTATTTTGCTACTTGAGCTTAACTTCAAAAATTGTTCGAGCTACTCAAGCTTGATAATACTCAAGTCGAGTCGAGCATAAACCTGAGTCAAGCTCATGAGCTACTCGGCTCATTAAATTATCCAGTAATGGTCGAGATGTTGTAGATGCAAGCAATACAAGATAGATTTTGTCCTCAATACAAAAGCGGACCGGTTATTAAAAATATTCCATATTCAGAGTATATCAAAGAAAACTTATATTATGTAATGTTCATACCACAGCTTCATCATAATAGCATTAGCATGGATATAAAAAACCATTGGAAGAGGAATGTAAAATTGATATCATATCATTCCAATGCAAAATCGACACTAGTATGCATGACGAGAATGCTAAAACTCTATATATCGATACGTACCAGCCATACCAACCTGTACCAATGTGTGCCAAGGATACTATGATAACCATACTAGTGCATACTGACGGTTTTTTGTTCTTTTTTATGTTAGTTTAGGTACGTACCACTGATCCCCGATACCAAGTTGTCCCGTTAAAAAAAATGGTACAAGGTTTGATACCGGCATTTAGAACCTTGATGGTTGATGCTTTGATACATCAATGCTAAACAAGAAAAGAACTTGGCAAGGAATTGGTTTGGGATGCTAAAAAATAATCAATTTAAACCATCAATTTATAATTGAAAATTGCTTCAATACTCCACAGGTTTCCTAATCTAAATCAAGCCAAGCCCCCATGGAGTAATCTCATCCTGCATAGTATTTTTGTCATGAAACCAACTTGCAATACTAAAAACTTTCTTGAACAGAAACTTCCATTTTTTAAATATGCAAATCTTCCATCATTCCAAAATATCATGCTTTTCAAGGCATAAATTCTTACTATTCTATATTTAGCTCATTGCACCAGTTTTTTACATGTACTTTATTATTGTTCATCAAACCATTTTATTCTTTTAATAAATCTTAATCTTCAAAGCAATGATTCACATCCCAAGGAAACTGGCATGTCCTGCTACTAACATACCACTGCAATGAGAGAATGGTATCTGCGATAGGCATAGGACACTAGTTCTCTCTCGAGACATAGACACTTGAACAATTGCATATCAACATCTAGGATAGCATGGAACACCGAGACAATCTTTATTTTTATTTTCATTCTTGTTGTCAATGACCATCTTGGTCCATCCCGACCTAACTCAATATCATACTAACCCGTGACTAGACTGCAGCCTTGATACCAAGATTTTCCAGATTTTATGTTTGATTGCATGTAACAAAGCAAACAAAGGATGGTTGTACAAAGCCCATAATTAGTAGGTTCTTCTTTTCTTATGTTATGGCAGTAGTTGCACTTTACAAGAAGTTTACACCCTCGTATTAGGCCAAACTAATGGAAAGCATGACAATCATTTGAGAATATACATGCCTGCCCAAGGGTCTTGCGTTACTCATGTTTTTATTTGAAAACCTTGATACCAAGATTTTCCAGGTTTTATGTTTGGTTGCTTGTAACAAAGCAAACAGAGGACGGTTGTACAAAACCCATAAGTTGCACTTTACAAGAAGTTTACATCCTTGTATTAGCCAAAACTCAAGGAAAGCATGACAATCATTGAGAACATACGTCTGCCCAAGGGTCTTGCATTACTCATGTTTTCATTGATGGAACTTTATTCTCCTACCATATTCTTGTATTAGTAAGGAAAAATACATTATGCCATGTCATGGCCGATGCTTTAGAAGCATAGGTGTTGAAACCAAGAGGTCCAAGACTCAGATCAGGTCTGCATTAAGGTCAGAATTAAATTATTAAAGATGTCCACTTCAGGTTGGATAATTTCTCTATCAGCAGTTACAAACTTCCTACATCAATAGATGATGCAGAATAATGTATATGATCAGGCTCATAAAAAATTTAGAACCATATCTGTGATCAAATCAAGGTATACATTGATGAAACTCCACAGTGGACTTGATCAGAATTTTCTTGCTGTAATTAAGCTAACAATCTTCTAAGTAGAGGTGCAAACAAGCCACAAGATAAGTTGAGTACAAAACCATTTACACTTGGCAAGCTTGACAGGAGCTTGAGAACAGCTGTTCAAGCTTCGCTAACTCATTAACTGAAAGAGCTCATTATTAAGCCGAGCCCCAAGCTTCTATATATTATTTAAAAAAACCAAAATTAGGCTTGATTCAGTTATAAATGATGACCGAGCATGGCTAGTTTCCTAATCAAGCAAACTCAATCAGGCCAAGCCCAAGATCTTCATGAACAGCTTGATTTATTTTCAGCCTAACCTTGAGGATGATACCTCATCCCAAACAGTCAAAAATTCAGCAAGAAAAAGAAGAATTGAGCGAGAAAGGTATGGATTAACAGTAATAACGTGCCCTTCTTGCCCTACTATCCTGTTCTACAGGCACAGATCAGCCTAGAGAAACAACAGTGACAGCATCATGTCCCCAATTTCTTGGCAGGAGAACATGCATTGAATTATTTCTCCCCATCTTATCACAACCGTTCATTTTTCAACTAAAGTTGGCATGCTCTCATAAAGTGCGCAGCCACTTATGTACTTTGCAGTTAGTAATCTTCAAAGCTTAGATTTGAAGCATCAATACTTAAATTATGGATAATACCAAGTCTACCATAATACCTAGGATGAAAAAAATGCTCATTGTTCATTTAACAATGCTTAAGAAAAGCCAACAACTTAATAGCTAGTTGATTAGCGCCCTATGTCACATGGAAGTGATCTCTTTTTTGAGAATCACATGAAAGCGATATCATATTTGATATACTGCATTGCCAACTATGGAGGATTTGCACATGCAAGAACTACTTTTCATCCCTTAGAACCACTTTTCATCTCTTGGGCCAGTACACATAATATTAGTTGGCCAGTATAGGTCAGCTTTTTGATCTTGATGCATAAGCCCTTACAACCAGCAAAAACCAAAAAGAGCCCTTAAAAGTTGCAAACCTGAAGTACAGAACTATTAAATCTAGAAGGCCAAAAGTCTAACAAAACGCCAGTCTCAATTTAGTGTACTTAGAGGCAACTAAGTATGCCTTGCACGAATCATCAAAAACCAAGCACAAAGAAGTGAGTCCAAGCTTGGGACTAGGACTGAGCAGCAGCAGTGTAAACTTCAGTTCTTCTAGTGTATGTCTAGCTTCAATAATCAATATTGATTGAGTTCATTACAAGCATATAAATGGCAGGCCTTAAATAGGAGGGAATTAATGCACTTTAGAAGGTTTTCAATCTAGATACTCTTTGAATGCATAAATAATTAGTTCAAATAATCTTTAATGATATTAAGTCATGGTATTTCTCTATAAAAAGGAAAACAATAATGGAGGTTAAGTATGCCTCATATCATATTGTCTACGACAAGCTGATCTTGATGGTAAAAAATTGCAGAAGTGTAAAGCCCATATCTAAAACAGTCAGGCGCTGCAACAGACTACCTGCTGGTCCGATTAGCATCGGACCTAAACCGCTCTCTTTACAGCAGGCCTTAGCTTGGTATATCATACAATCTTGGAGCCCCTATAAATCAATGGGTCATAATTGGTTTTAATAAATCTACCTAAAAAATTGATTGGCCATTCAAGATGTTTAAGTCAACAAGGTGTATGAAGTATGCTATCATACAATTTGCAATGGATTTCATTTCCTTTTACAAACCGTATGTCCATAAATCTCTTTAGTACAATATCTCTAAATCACTCTAGAAAATTGGCCACCTTGTAAATCACTCAAGAGCAAAATCCTAGTCCTCTGACGCACAGACAGACCCACAAGCATGGGTTCAAGATACTCTGCCACTGCATATGGAGAGATAATTGTGGTCATCAGATCTCAATCTGATCAGTGCAGTGCTTTCTAAACATGGGATACATTTTGGCTCGTAACTGAAATCATTGCTATGCAACATCTACTGTCGTGATTTATTAAAAAAAAATGGAAGTTATTAAATGTCTCATATATATCTTATCAAGCTTAACTGAGCCAAACACCGGGTACCAATCCTCTGCTCAAGCTCTGCTTGACTATAAAATGACCAATCCTTACTAAGACTAGCACTAGCTATTAGCAATCAATTTCTTCACTTGATAATCAGACTAGGATCTAGTACTTCAAATAAGTGCAAACTAAAATTTAACAGGAAGAATTACTTGAGCATATGAATATATGATCTAAAGGGCTCCCAAGATTTTGGAATGGTTCCATAAGCCTTACCCACGTTGCTCAAACTCAAGCAAATCCTAAATACTATGGTCAAGTGCAGAAATAGATTTTCATTTATACTGGTATAAGTTTAACCAATGAAGAATCCAAAACTTAAATCTACATATAGCAAGTTCAGGAAGTTATAGAATAAAACAGCAGAGGACGAATTTCTGGTGCACAATTGTTGCAACCATATGAATTGGTATTGAGCTGCTGGATATATATTCTAAAGTTCAGAATCAATTAACAACCAAAACTCAGAACACCACTGGATTTCAGTGAAACAGTAGATTTGATTGATGGATAGTCTAAGAGATTAATAAGAACTCGAGTATTCGAACAGGGAATATCTGCCCCATAACCATAACCATCGAGTCTATTCCCAACCACTTGGAAGGGTAATGATAGTTTATTTGATTACATTCAAAGATACCTTGTTAAAGGATAGCAAAGGCAAAACTGTCACAAATAAAATACCAAGAATTGTTCATGCAAAAATAGCTTCTAACATTCAAAACCTCGTCCTGAAAGCTAACATTCGATAACTGTAATTAACACCACATTTAAACATACACTAACAGCCTTACGAAACCATATAACCAATTATGATTTAAGCAGTTTGTCATAGTAGTATCAAAAACCATCTTTTGATTATCATCTTTCAAAAATAAAAAGACAGTAAGAGGAACAACAAAGTACATTATAGACTTCGTTTAATATATAATATGCATTTTTTGAGTGTAATATCGAAACAGGAGCATCTCTAGAAGGATGGGAAAAACAAGTGAGTTTGCTCGGATAATACCACCGTCTTGCACCTCCAGGGCGGCTAGGCTCAAGCTTAATTTTCTTTCCCGCAATATCACTCCTGTTTAGAGCACGAAGAGCAGCTTCAGCAGCTCTAACATCATAGAACTCTATGAATTTATGATGGCGCTTGTGTGGAGTTTCACGGATCTGCAAACAAAGCTAAGTATTAATTTAAATCTCATCTAAATAACACATCAAGGAAGATTCGCATCAGGTCTGAAATCAATGTAACCTCTTTGATTTCACCATAAACACCAAATATCTGACGAAGATCATCATTTGAAACAGAGGAATCAAGGTTGAATACCACGAGTGTTCCCTGGTTAATATCTTTCTCTGAAGGGTTGTCCTAATAAAAAAGTAGTGCAACATCAGGACATGAACACAGAAAATTCCCAGGCATGCATGAATAGGTGAGGGGAAAAGAATCAAAAATGGAGAGGTATCTCATCTTACAAAATGAAATGTTGCAGAACAATAAAGAGTTAATGCACGATTGTACATGTTTAACTAGCATGTGCGAACAAGATCATCAATATCAAGGTGTATAAAAACATCTTTGTTGCTTAGTGCAGTTCCATATATGTTTTGTTTGCATGCTAAGTACAGTTTCTATATTTCTTTTGTTGGACACTTACCATCATAATTAAGGTACAGAAAGCTATACGACAGGAACAACATACCAACCATGCCAGACGAAGGATATAAGACCTGCCTAATTACAGAATTGATATTACTTTGACACAGCCTCCACTTGTGCAAGGATTTAAAACCAGTCCAGTCCTTTACTGCACTATGGCATCATAAGTTATCATAAGTTAGGGTTGCCGAGGCATGAGAGTGGGTAATATGCCAGCTAGAAAGTCATTCTGCACTCAAGCATGGAGAAAGGAAATCACCTCAAGACTTTACAGAGAGATGTTTAGCAAAGACCACTACATCCCAATCATGAGAGAGATTTATTATATGGAAACTCTTTCTCAGTAGATTTCTGTTTAATGGTGCCATCTGGACATCATTAAATAATCCTCTAGCACTCATAAATAATATTAGTCTTCTAAATACATCTTCAAATCAAGTATGTCAAAGCCCAGTCGATACAACTGGTCGAATGGCCAAATTTATATTCTGAAATATGATGGTTCAGGAAAGTACCTGCATGATGCTGGATACGCCCAAAATTTTCAAATATAGGCATCAGTAAACATAAAATAGAAAAGGGTCGCTGCCACCATGATCAGGTTTTCCAGGGTGTGCATTCATAACACAGAAACTCGTATATAAGATTGTCATTAGTCAAAGGTTTTCATTCAGGGTACAAGGAAGGGTTGGGCCCTTACTTTTCACACGTCTGAATTTTTCTTCAGGCAACATGGAATACCTTTTACGAGGAACATAGAGAGAGCTTAACCAAAAATAGGCCAGCTCATTTCCATATGCAAGCAGGAAAGAGTAAAGGAAACAGCAACGGAAACAAGGAGGTCAAGTGTCACGTTATTTGATAAAACTTGGAGACAATGTGGATGGTCACAGTGTCATGCAAAATATTGCAGTACATGATATGAATAGGGAGACAAGTGATATAGCCATGTTACCTGGACAATCCAATTGTGAATTTCCTGAAATGTCTACTTCTGGCATTTCATATATCAAGACTACAATAACATTTCCCATGTATTTTATTAGTTTAACAAATGCAGGACCAAAGATCAAATGCTCAGAATACTTGGATACTCCTTGACAATCCATACTTTATGATAGCATCATCATCTTTACATCCCTAGTAAGGACTTGTAGCAAAACATGTAAAGTTTAGACACTACTACTAATTTTCATAAGATGTGTCAATGCTGGTCCAAGGGATTAGTTATTTTACCACAGTTTTTTAATCATCACCAGATTACTCTGCGCTTAACTACCGAAAGCACAGCTCAGTCAAAAATCATAAAAATGTTGTTGTCAAGCCACCACCAGCCTTTACTTGATCTAAAGTTCCTAAGTCCAATGACGGGAGTAGCACTAAAAGTAGGAGCGCAGTCCATGTGCGCATAGTAATCAGCTACAGTTTACAGTGTTGAAATGGCACCTAGTGCAGCCCAGGAAAAAGAGACTGGAAAAGCTTGGCTATCTCATTTGCCATAGCAAGCAGACAAGGTGATATCACAGGCTCCTATCAGCAACAAAACACGCCCCTTGAGGCATGTTGTGTGAGCCAGGAGTTATGTAAATGAAGCAGTGCCATAAGAATGATGGCAAGAGGAGGAAGTTTGCAGAAAATGAGGAAATGGATACAAACTGCAAACTTTCTTTGTATTTTAATATTCAATTACAACTCGCATAAATTTGGACAATTTGACTTAGTTATTTTGGTACCATGTTTAAGGTTGGAGACCTCAAGGATCGTTACCTTTCCTGTATGTCCCCATAAATAGCTAGTTAGATCAACACTGATATTTCATATACAGGCACTTAACACGTATCTAGGAAAAGTTCAATTTGTATTCAATGTATATATCACAAACAAAAGACTAATTTTTAAGAAAATACATAGAATGATACTGCTTCCTCAAAATCATATAATGCAAAACTTCCAGTGAATTGCTATGCATACAGGACCACTTACCTTTGGAATAGAGAAGTGTATGTCAAGCTTCCGGCGTCTCAATGGCTTGTTTTGAAGAGCTCTCATAGCATTTCTTGCTGACCTTATATCATAGTAGGATATCATTACAAAACCACGATGTTTGCAGGCCGTATAAAGTGTACGTATGTCCCCATATTGCTGAGTAAATACCAAGCAGACTGATGAGGATACAAGAAAGCTAGGAAAAGATGTTCCCCGATATATGGAAGCCACTTAATTAACAGAACCCTGACAGAGGGGGGAGAGGAGGGGGGAGGGGGGGGAGGTGGGGGGAGAGAGAGAGAGAGAGAGGCACCTCAAAAAGAGCCCTTAACTCCGCATCTTCAACGTTGCTATTGATGTTTCTAACAAAAAGAGTTCTTGAGGGATGTTCACCATAAGGGTGTTCACCAGCAAATGGGCCATTTAGTCCCCCTTGCTGACCATTCAGGGCTCCCCCACCAAAAAGTTCAGAAGTTTTGTTGCCATTAATATTGTCATCGGCTTCAAGTTCCATACCCCCGCCACTGCAAAATATATCATCATCCATGTCATCACCATTGCTGGGTCGACCAATATAACCAAGATCATCAATAACACCAGCCAGCAGATCATCATCATCAGGAAGTAGGTTTCCAATAGTTTGGGCTTCAATTTCTTCCATTGATTCAAAAGGTTCATCATCCCCAAAGTTGGAATTTGCCGTATCAACAGACTGGCCTATAGGAATGTTGTTTGACGACAACCTCACTGCACAACCATAATGCAAAGAAAAATTAACGTCACGATAACATAATCACCTGAAATTAATTCTACAGCCCAGTAAATATAGGTCTCTCAGAACGTAGGTCTCTGAGAACATGTGGCAATCTTAATTCAGGAGGACATAGGTCTCTGAGATGGCAGCAGCTTGTAGATGTAATTTTAAAAGAGGGAGGGAAAGACGCACATTTTTTGTCAAGCATGTCTGACAAAGAACTTGAGAAAAGCCCATTCTCATAGTGGGTCCCATTTAAACTAACTCTGCTCCCTTGCGCAATTAACGATGAAGATTGGACCAAGAGATCAGATCGGGGTCCAGAATCATGGCTTGCAGTCCTCCAAGGAGTCATTGTTATGTTAACTGACCTGTCTGGTCCCATCTGATGATGCTCAAGACCAAACTTAGCTTTCTGATCTTCAAAAAGATCAGGATGTGGAAGTTCTAAGTGTTCCACAGAGTTCGCCGTCGCTGCATGAAGCTTCTCGATTGGAGAAGAGGAAGCTGACTTACTTCCAGGCATAAATCGCATTCCCTCTGTTCCTGCAGAAAATTAAGCAAACCACTTTTACATTAGTTTTAAACCCTTGGGCTAAAATGGAAAATGTATAAAAGCAAAACGGCATTCAAACACAACGTATCAAGATACAGAAAACACGCCCCCACATGTAATCAATCTCCAACTTATTCCTGCCAAATTGCATCCAGAAACACTCTCCAGCAATGTGTTATCAAATTGAATTCCAGACCCAATTTGGTTGACAAGTTAGTCTATGGTGTAGCTAAATTGGAAATGGATACATCCATCCAAGACACAATATCCAACGCAACTCCCCCTTACTTTTTTCTCTCCAAAAGCCCCAAGTCCAGCTTTCTTTTGATAGTTCACATGCTAATTGATGGCAAGGGAGAGAAAAATTAAATTCCAATAAGAATTAAATGATCGCTTGAAAGCCACAACAGTGAACAGAATGGTCCCTAGAGAATGAGCTGTAAAGAGATGGGAAAAAAAAACTAAAAGATCGAATAGCCAAAAAGTTCTCCAGGTACGTGAGAAGCTAAAACAGGAATCTTAGGACTTACTAGAACTACCAGACCAGTTCCGGGAGATAATTCACGAAAAATGGTAAAAGGAAGTTTGGAGTACTCAGGAATTAAAACTAAAATGATTCACCAATAGGTCCAATACACATAAGAGTGCAGTCGGTAGGATCACAGGTAATGGCCCAGAATCGCCCGAACGAAGGCATAGCTGGACCGAGGATGGCTCACCTAGAAAAGAACAATTAAACCATTCTAGAATGAAGTATTCGTACTCACCAAGATGATCAGGCAGAGACTCAGGTTTCCAAAATCCAACTTGTCGCTGCGTACATGAAAAAGATTGGTAAAAGGACAAACATAAATTATAAACTAAAAAACAATCACCTGGAGGACTGTTTGCCACTTTTTTAAAAAAAATAAATAACCAATGAGTTTATCCAAAATGTCCAGAACAAAAATGAAGTGCCCAATTAAAGAGCAAGTAAGATAAAAATAATAATAATAATAATAACAATTTTGCAGTAATTCCTGTAATGCACCTAGCCACCTAGGAATCGGAAGAGGGAGATATTGTAGCAATTCACACCTCAGTAGGAAAGCGGAGTTCGTCGGAAAAGAAGGAAGATGAATCTGGAGGCAGGCAAAATGGGGACAGGCGCCTCTGATCCATGACGCTAGATGGCATCCTGCAGCTCCCAAACCATAGACCCGCACAAAATTCAAACTTTAGAACGCTACCCTTCCTTTTTATCCAAAAAAACCCTAACCTTCCTCAAATGATGCACCTGTCTTTCCCTACCTGCCCCCAGCAGATGCACCCATTTGGAGCTCAGCTCTGCGGTAAAATTCGAATCAGATCGAGCAACTGCAATGCAAGGAAACAGCACTAAATTCTCTGTTATATCATTTATTAATATGAAACAAACAGTAAAAGAGGACAAAAAGAAAAGATCAGTGAAAATTTTGGTGGCTCCTCTCTACTCGTTTCAAAATTTTGAGGGGGAACTGAACATTGTAACCAGAAAAAGGTTTTGATTGTTTTTTTTTTTTTTGGCGCTGACGAGATCTCAAACCACAACGCCCAAAAAATTATTTTTTTAAAAAAAAAAAATATCGAATTCAGTTCTGATCGCAAGAAAAACTTAAATGTAAGAAACTAGCTAAAAAATTCAGAGAAAAAGGAGGAGGATCCGAGGAAGGCTAAGATATCTACAGTGAATTCAACTTCCCAAAAACCAGAATTCAAACTCGAATCGCAACTCCAACCTCAAAATCCAGTCTTTCGCCCACGGATCGGAAAAAAGATCTCGCCGTACCCCCAATAATTCTAGCTAAAAAACCCAGAAAACGACCCAAAAACCTTGTTAAAAAGGGGAATCCTCACCAGATCGCTCTCCTGTCCTCCTTCGCTCGCCCAAAAACCTCTAAAACCAGCACGTAACAAGCCCAAGGAGGCGGAATTTAAAAGAATCCATCGGCCACGGAATGAATTACGCCATACGGCAAGGAGGCGTCGGAGGAGAAGAAGGGGATTCCGCGAAGGGATCGCCTCGGCATCCGTGCCGTGCGCGAGCGTCCACCCCTCTTTTCCCCTCCAATGCAAGCAAGAAGAACTCCCACCCCACCCCCCTCGCCCGGCCCCCGCCGCAATAGAATATTATATTCCCCTGTCTTTTTTCTTTCTCTACATATCCGGAGACACTGCTCCTCCGCCGCGAGGCCCGCAGATTCCAAGCGTGTCCGTGACGCCGCCAGAATCTATGGCGGCCTCCGGCGCCAACCACCGAGCTCCGATCTCTCGCCGGCGACGAGAGAAAAGAAAGAGAGGATGGGTGGAGGGTTAGTCTATTTCACGTTGGAGAAAGAGAGAGAGGGAGAGAGAAAGAGGGGGGGGGGGGGGTGGTTGGGATGGAGGGGGTGAGTAGCGGTGAGAGGGGGGGCGGAGGAGCGGATCGCGGTCTTATGAACTCCAGGCGTGGAGTAGCTTCCGATGCCAAACGGAAAGGGGGAGGGGGTGGCGAACGTAAAAGAAAGCGCGGGTACATAACGGCGACGGACGCCGTCATCTACCTAACGGCGCTGCCGTCGGGGTCGGAAGCGCGTCGGATCGACACGTCCCAGCCGGTGATTTAGCCCCTCATCCCAAGATGACGATACTACCCTTACCAAAACCCATAATGACCAATTCCACCATAAGATTCCAATTTCCAACGGCGCGGTCTCCGCATCCGACTCCCCAGCTAATGTTCTTCGTCCAATATTCAAGGGTATTTTCGTCAAATCGGAGGGACCAAGGGGAGACCCGAAAGACGCGGCCCCCACGAGAAACAGCTCGGAGTGCCACGTGGCTGGATGTCATCTGCCGAGAGACTGTTCTCTGTAACGGATCTAACATATATTTTGTTGGTAACGCGGCGAACCACGGTGCGATCAACATGTGCCTTGATCATACGGTCCAGATAAATTGCTAATTTTTTATATAATAAATCTCGGATTAGGTCACGGGTAGATATCGGAGACTCGGAGGAATCAAATAATTTCGATCCGGGAGATCGACGTATTCCAAATAAATACTAAATAAATGGGGCAAATACACAAGCCGCATTCTGTGGGCCCCGCTTTTTTAGCGTAGTTAACGTGACTTTTAAATGGTGCTTGCTGTTCGGTGACATACAGAGGATCCGTCTTGGTGGCGTGTGCGTACGATACACGGAGCCACGTGTATGGCGGTAGGGGATGAGGTGAGGATAGGGCTATCATTAAGTAAGGGGCCAAAATGGGGAAGGTGCAGTGATCTTTCCTGATGGCCGTCTGATGGGAATCTGACAGCTGGTGATTGCCCTCATGTTATCTCCGGTACCGTCATTGGTGGACGGTGTACGATAGTTGTTGAGAGGGATTGATTCACAATGGAACTGGTGGAGCATCGAAGGGGACCAGCCCATCTTCGGCTGGCCAAAGCCTTATCTCTCCACCTTTAGGGATCAAAACTAAAAGAATGATTTTTTTTTTCCTGAAATGGACGGACACATCTAAAAAAAATAATAAATAATAAATTTTAAAGTGCTCCTGGCATCTCACTTTCTCCCACCTATAGGACACCTCCGAAGTGGTTGGCCACGTACGAGGCTACCCAATCCGTAGCTTCGTTAACTTCTTTATAAACATGCTTGGTCTGAAAAGCCACATCGCCGCTAACCATGACATGGATATATCAAAGTAAGGAGTGACACACACCTATACTGTCCGTGCCTTCCTAGATCTAACCGATAATCATGGTCGAATCATCTTCAAGTAAGACTGCTCTAGCCCGCAACACGTGTCGAGCATGGCCCGAAGATTTTTTTGCTTCGATGCATGGAAGAATGCATTGGATTTGGATGTTAGACGGCTTTTAATTAATTGTTTATAGTGGGGAGTTTCCATCTGGCTAGCTAAAGCTACCCTAAATTATATTCCATCAAATTGCGCTGAATGGAGTTTGGTTGAGTTGTTTGGTGCCATGGGTTGATAGGCTCATGGTTTTTGCGTGCCGTTCCTTAAATTATAGTGGGATTAGATGGCAATGGCTATGGACATTCATCGATTCTTTCTTATCATTTTCGGCAAAAAAAGCCCGGTAAGCTTTCTTTGGCTATTTTGATTTTGTAATGCAACGATGCTTGCAAAGTGCATTATAAATTAATAATTTTACAGTTATTCTGCATATAGTTGGCATTCGATGTGTTCAATTGTTAAAGATGTTGTATATATGCGTACATGCATGCATATATTGAAAGTAGTTGTTGCCTGCTTGACATTTGCCATTTGTCACTAATATAGTTTATATCGTGAGAATGTAATAAGGTTGCGATCTCATCGAACATCATTGATTCTATTGCTACCTTCAAGCTATAATTAGAGTGGCAAATCAAAGCTACATTAGGGAAAGCGTTATATCTATAATGAAGAGTTTATCTTTCTAAAAATTGGTACATACCTATAATAACTAGTTTATGTTTTAATAATTGGTACATGATGTGTGATGAAATACTTGCAGAGCTATAACTATAAGTATCGTAAATATGCGCTGGTAAAGTCTATTTGCCAAGGTGACATCAAGAATAGAATGCCAACAAACATGAGAATACTACCAAAGTATTTTTGATTGGAAGTATATCAATAGTGGGAATCAATGGACAAGGTGTGCATCAACTCGTAGCTCCATAGCGTTCGCTTTTAGTAGTTTTCATGAACATTTTTCTGTTTGCATCGTCGTATGTATCGGACCGATCAAAAAATATTATGATGAATGGCTAGCCAAATTGATTGATGCAAGATTAATTTTTATGATTTGATTCATGGTCCGTTCTATAGCACAGGAGGTGAATAACTCACAAATTATAGCTACAGGTGGGCGATGCACTTATGGTTTGACAGCCTTAGAGGCGGAGCTCAGAGCAGCATGGAAGGGCATATCCTATACTAAGAGAAGATTGGGGACATAGCACATCATCCTTAAGGGAGATTCGGCCATGGTGATCGATTGGATACGGGAGGAGGAGAGTAGGACGGACGCCCTCTTATTGATGACATTTGACGGATGGTGCGAGATTGCAGGGAATTTCAAGCAGTACACGTGTATAGGAAGACGAATAGAGTTGCTGACTGGATCGCCTCTTATGATAGCGCAGGACACCGGAAGGTCCTCTGGATGCATCAGGGGACCTCTCCTCCATAGTTATGCCATCTTGTAGCTCTTGATTTTGCTGGTTGCATCTACACCAGAGTAGGATGAGCAGACGTTGTATCAAAAAAAAAAAAAAATCTACGAAGTTAGTCTAGCATATGGCTCACACTTTTCTGGAAGTACTGAGGTTAAATTGCTTGCTCAAACACAATCTAAAATGAATTACATCAAGATAAATTATAGTGGCATAATCTCATTATGCTTGCAGAAAAAATAGGTTATCCGCTTGTACTGCATGGTGCTTGTCATTTTCTCCCTTTACGTGTAAAGATGTACAAGTTGTCATAGCTAAAAAAGGTGTACAGAAGCTGCATTTTAAAAAAGATAGTCAAATTTTATGGAAATGACATGATGACTTTTTGGGTATCTCTCTAGTTGAAATCAATGAGCCTTAAGAGCTACCCATAGATATCATCTAGTCTTCATCAATGTTCATATAGTAAATCTGAACAAGTTATATACATCTCAATATTACCATAATCAAAAACAAAAAAGATCAAATTAATAGCCATTGCTAATTTCAAATTGCTACAATAGTCATTATTGGTACACATGACAAGTACCATGACAAGTACTAGATTATATAACTAGGAGCAATTCGGCAAAATTGTTATATGATAATTGTTAAAAAAAATTGCCTAAAAACTATTATATTTTTATTTTATAGAAGTATTATCAAAAAATTATTTACTAGAATAAAATTAAAAGATTGAAAAGAGCTTGCTAGGATTGAGCCGTGTGATATACACTGCTCTAAGAACGTAATTCACCTTCTACGTGCATGTCTGCAACGATCTCATCCCAAAGGTACAACAATCCGGCTCAACTCAATACTCCTCTAACGAGCGCGATCGCTGTGGAAGCTTGACCTGATTGACTCCTTCAGATATCCAGAAAATGAAAAAAAAAGATAAAAAGTAGAAAGTTGGAGAGTGAAAGAACCCTCTATGTGTAAAAAAACTCTCGAAAGACAAAATACCAGTGAAAGAGAGATAGATTGGATTAAGCGATCTCGTCCTCAAGGTACAACAACCCGGCTCAACCCCGATGCTCCTCTAACGAGCACGATCGCTGTGGAAGTTTGTCCGACCGACTCCTTCAGATGCTCAGAAAATAAAAGAAATAGAAGAAGAGCTCTCTGTGTGTGGAAAAAATTCTCGAAAATAAGAGTACCAGTGAAAAAGAGAGGGATTGGATTAATTATGATTAATCCCAGCAGAGTCTATTTAAGAACTCTATCCAGAAGAGACGTGATGGTTCCGAATATACATAATATTTTGGAAACAATCTCTTTTTCAGAAGCCAACGTTCTCTTTCTGAAAGAGACGTATCATAAAAAGATATTTTAAAACATTTATAACAACTAAAGTTTAGGAGATAAAAAATTAATTTTTTTATTAAAATTTTAATAATGTTGTAATAGCTATTGTTAAATTTTTTTTTCATTATATGGTGAATCTAGAAAATCACAATACTCGATACATCGATTCTCATGAGTCAATTTTGGTTACGTTATTGAGATCATATATACATGTCCATGAGCGAAACAATTCTAACTCACTTATATCTTGCCTACCATCCATCCCTTCTTAATACAATTGCATTACAAACTAAAATATTTTGAATAAATATATTTTTTAAAATTCAAAACATCATGGATTTCACCCTACATGCTTTTCTTTCCCAAATTTTTTTTTTTCCTCTTTCTCAAAAAAGACTGTGGTCCTAAAACAAGGTTAAAGAAGCAAGGTGGCCCCGTTTGTTTCACAGCTGATAAAAGCGTCACTTCTTCCTCCGAGCCTTTTTTTCACTGAACCCGCCAATCCCTTCAAATCTCTCTCTCTCAGGTGGCGTCAGCTTTGCCACTTGAATTTTTTAAACCTGTACCCCCCTTTCTTCCCATGCTTATGTTTCCGTGGTCGGTTTTAGACAAAGCTGTCACCCTAGCAACTAACAACCACGCGAATCTCAGCCGTCCAATCGGCGATCCGTAGCTTCTTTTTCCAAATCGTCCTTCTGATCGATAGGCGCCGAATGGGTCTCCCTGGAGGTGAACGGTTGCTTATTCTCACGGGGCAGTGGACAGGATACACACTGGCGCTCCGTACCGTAGCGCCAGACACGTGACCGAAAGTCCAACGGCTTGATTCCGCTGGGCCCCACAGGACGGACAGAGTGGATAGAGTGACCTTATTTGCGGGCCCTACCAAGGAGAACTCGAAAGTAACGGCGGCTTCACGGAGTTAGTGCCCACAATTTCTGCTTCTGCTTAATAAAACTCGCCAACTCTATTTAAAATATTAGAGAAATTTTATACATTTTTTTTAAAAAAAATTAGCTCTCACGGAGTTATTTCTCCATTCCTATTGATTTGATATTCCCAACCAAATAGAATTTCAGATTTTTTTTAAAATATCATAAAGTAGAAAGAAAAAAATATAAAACTCTATAGTATATTCTTCAATATTTTACCGGTCAAAACCTAATTCAAGAGACAACTTAAAATTGCCCGAGTTTTACGGCGCAAATCTATAAGAATGATCAAGTATAGTTTATCAACATACCAATCAGTAAATACTTTATTTGGTTCTCAAATAACTCCAAACAAATTTGAATAAAATTTTATCAAAATAGCTTCATTAAAATAGTTTAGTTAAATTGCTTTTTGAGCACATCACTAAAGCTTCAATAGCAAGTGTTACTTTTGGGACACAAAAAAAAAAAAAACTTAAAAACATACCAAAATTAATAGTATCATAAAATATTTGTAGTCAAATATCATTGCAACAAGTACAAACAGATGTTAAATCCAAGAGCAAAGTCAAAATACGCAACAGGAAGAAGCAAGCAAATAAATCAAACCAAAAATGTTTTTTGTGAAACAGCATCATCAGCTTGTAATTGCGCAATTATTCTTTCCCCATGTATTTTTCTCTGGAAATTTGCGGTCACCAAACTCGCTGATTGATTGACAGCAACACAAGATGCTTCCAATGGAGCACCACTCGATTTCAAAAGTATCAACTCTGTTGAGTACAAAACCCCTCCTAAATAAAGAAAAAATAACACTCACATCCAATCTTTTTTAAAAAAATCTACCTTTACCCTTTTAAATTTATTTTTATTTAATACTTCAATCTATAACCTAACATAATATTAGTCAAATCTTTAATTTTAAATATAATCTAAATACCATATAAAAATAATTAAAAAAATTTAGATGATATAATAACCATCTAAAAATATAAAAAATATATGCAATCTTCTTTCACCGATAGCGTCATGTTAGTGTAGATTTTACAAGATTTTGGATCTAAATATAATAACACTTACATCCAATAACTCAAAAAAATCTATATTTATCCTTTTAAATTTTTTTATTCAAAACTTTAATCTATAACTTAACATAATATTAGTCAAATCTTTAATTTTAAATAAGATCCAAATACCATATATAAAATAGTTAAAATAATTTAAAAAATATATAACAACCATCTAAAAATATAAGAAATGTATGCATCCTTCTTTCTATCCAGAAATAATTTTAATTTTTTATATAAAATAAATAGTTTCACGGATATCGTCATGTTAGCATTGATTTTACAAGCTTTTGAATCTAAATATAATAATATAAATTTAGAAAAAAAATTCTAATTTATTATTAAAATTAAGTATTTTCCACCATGGCCTAGACTCCAAAAGAGATTAAGATGTAGTAAAATACTTATTTATATGTCGTGGGGTGGGGTATTAAATAAAAATCTATGCAGTCCCACACTACGCTCGTGTCCCTCATGAATAGAATTAAAGGCCAGTTTGGCTTTTTCACTTTTCCAGAACCCTGCTCAGGTCTTCAGTTCCCGCTCGGTGATTGGGAATCCGTAGATTTTTTTATTTTAAGGCTTGTCACGTCCGTCCAATCACGTAGATGGACGTGTACCATCGGCTTTTTCCATTGGTGGGTCCCAAAGGCCCGGAAGTCTAGACCCATGTAGAGAGTGACCGCGCTCCACTACCATTCGATTTCGCCAAACGGATTTTTTTTATTTTTATTTTATTTTTTATTTTATTTTATATTTACTTTTTTTGCCAATACGAAAGAGGAAGGAGGAAGAAGGAACAAGCCTACCCCGCGTAGCAGCCCCTACTGGGCCTCCACCCCGCGAGGAGAATGTTCGATGCGGGCAGAAATGAACGTGTGTTGGGCACTCCGGTCGGTTTTACTCATACCCTCCCCACCCATGGGTCCGGCTCAATTACCCCTCTAGGCTCCGGCATGAATATCACGTGTGAGTACGTCACACCTGCACCACCGAAGCTACTAGCAGAGCGATACGCCCTTCCAGACTCCGTGTCTGAGCAGGAAGCATTCGGTCTCCACAATTTAATCGCCAAACGGATTTTTTTTATTTTTATTTTATTTTATTTTTTATCGGGCAATAAATCTGAATACGGCCAATAAAATCTAAAAAAATTATATATATATATATATATATATATATATATATATATATATATATATATATATATATATATATATATATATATATATATATATATATATATATATATATATATATATATATATATATATATATAAAAGCAAACACTTGGCCATTCTAGAAAAACATTCAAAGTGGTAAGCTGCTTGGAAGGTAATCTAGTCAGCAATATTTTTTACCTTTCGAAATATCCAGAAGGAATTATATTTTCTCAAAAGACTGCACATGTCGTGGAAACGCTTTCTTATTCGAGTTCTGAAAAACAAAAGATCTTAGAGCCGTTTCTTTCGAGCTTTCTCTTTGAAAAGTCTTGGAGCCGCTTCTTCCTAGCTTTCTACGTGAAAAGTAACAAAAGTTGCTTAGAAAAATTGCCCTTATGTTGGATTTGGATTAACTGGAATAAGATGTTATTTGCTGCAAAGGCTATTCTTATCCATTACGTCAAAAAAAATAATGGACGATGATGAAAGAGACTTTTAGGTCTGATATTAAGTTTTGTTTCTCAATATACTATTAATTTATAAAATGAGCAATAAATTGTAAGTGGTCGTTATTTTTGATACTGTTCTTTTTTTTAGAGTATCATTGTTTTTGTTATACAGTAATAACATAACTTAAACACTTACCATTGCTTATAATTCTATTAATTATCTACTATCGGATGTGAGCTCTCCAGTAATGTACAAGGCTCGCTTCTAATGATCCACTTAGTGTGCAGTGTAGGTGGTAAAAAAGAGATTATCAAATAATTTGCAAAGCACTGTTTGAAAGTTCTGTCCTATATATACTAAATTTTATTTTTTTTATAATTATACATGGACATATTAAATTCTAATTTTTGAATTATATAATATATATAAATTTTTTAGGACTCGTTTGGTTCACAGAAGGAAGAGAGAGAAAACTATTGTCAATAAAAAATGCTCCATATTTGATTGTAGTTTTCAAATAAGAAAAATAGAAAATTAGCTTTTTCATAAAAATAAGATTGCCATATTTTATATTAAAAAAATATAGAATGTCGAAAAAAACACTTTCCCATGGGTAAAGTCTTTTCTTTATTAAGTTTCATAATATGTATTTTATACAACTCTGTAAAAAAAGAAGATAATCAAATATAAACTATTATTGTATATACCATTTTTTTATTATCAACCAAACATGCAAAAACTACTTTTTCTAGCATCAATTTTGTAAAAAAAAATATTTCAATGAGAAAAATTCATCCTGCAAATAAAAAAGATTTTTTGCTCCCAAAATTGATATTTACATATACATATGTAAATATATATATATATCCTAATAAAAATTAATAGTTTCAAATTAAAATGACTAAAATATCCTTAATGGGGTAGATGGGCAAAAAGTAGGGGTGGCAAAATATGACCCGACCCGCCAACCCGACCCGTGTTCGACCCGCCATAAACATGTTTGGGTTTGGCCTAAAAAGGTTCGGGTCGTAAACAGGTCGACCCGTTTAACCTGTTTATTAATTGGGTCGGATAAGGGTTTTAGATGTCTGACCCGTTTAAACCGTTTAACCCGTTTAACTGTTGGGCAGGTTAAACAGGTCTAAACAGGTTAAACGGGTTAAACAGGTTAAACGGGTTAAACAGGTTAAACGGGTCTAAATAGGTTAAACGGGTCTAAACAGGTCTAAACAGGTCGGGTTGGGCAGGTTAAACAGGTTGGGTTGGACAGATTAAACAGGTCTAAACATGTTAAACGGGTCAGGTTGGGCAAACAGGTTAAACAGGTCGGGTCGGGTTGGGTAAACAGGTTACCTGTTTATTAAACAGGTTAAACGGGTCGGGTCGGGTTACCTGTTTAATAAACAGGTCAGGTTCAGGTTTGCAATTCCTGACCCGTTTAATAAACAGGTTGGGTTCAGATTTATAGTTTTCTGACCCGACCTGTATTTGACCCGACCTGTTTATGCCTGACCCGACCCGATTGCCACCCCTAGCAAAAAAAAATATTTACAAAGCAATCGCGATGAAGGACAAAAAAGAAATTGCAAATTTTTATTTTATTTTTAATTAAAATAAATATGGTTTTGATTAATGGTGTTGGAAAAACCGTTATATTAGGGGTATTTGTATTAAAAATAGTATTTTATGAGAGTACAGAAATAAATATAAATTTTAAGAGAATAGTCACTTAAATTTGAATTTTTACAACGATATTTGTGCAAAAAAAAACTCTAATAAGATAGTTCTTTCGTAAAAAATGCGAAGCTATCTCTTAAATTTATATTATTAATTGAGAATAGGTTGTATCTTCCATGCAGATGCTGAATTCTCCTTCTTTCAGGTGATTCGACCGTTGGATCATCCACTACTTGCTCCCAGATGTATGCAAGCGGATGAATATGGGTGCGTGATCCAACGGTGGATTTGCACGAATGAAGGGGAGTGCGTGAAAGATACAACCATCACAAGACGCAATTCCGACCGTCGGATCACTAAGAGCTCGGAAGAAACGAGTTTCCCACCTCAGGTTAGTAACGCAACGAGAGCATGATACGTTGACCTCAAAAGCCGTGCTATGTCACAAATAAGAATCATTTCGGTCTATTTGCTCCGGAGATTAAACGGTGAATAGGTACGGCAACTTTGGGACCACACATTAAATTTTTCTTTGCGTGGTCCCCGCAACATTGGCGGGTGCAGATTCGAGTAAAAGCAGGCGCTTACATATAATAAACGGTAGTTTTGCGTGTCTTTTGAGGGTACCTTTGAAAACTTAGTACCCATGTACATACCATTACTTATTTTATTGGCATTTTTTGGCGAATAAAATTTGTAACTTTATCAATCAATCAATGCATTACATATTTATACAGTATTACTACCAATAATTTACGAGATTAACATTCAGCTTATGTACATGAATTGTCGGACTTCCACATTGACTCGTTAGATTGAGCAGGAATACTATGGATAATCTCTAACTTTTTCCAAAATTATGAAATGTATTATAATTGTACGATTATAAAAAAATCACATATATATATATATATATATATATGTATGTATGTATATTGCAAAAATGCAGGCATGTTATTTTTGACGGATACAGATCCTTACATACTCTCCTTGTTTAAGCCTTGACGTTCTTGTCAAACTAAGAATTCAAATCCATTCAAATCTAATCATAAGCATCACGATCGGCCTGTAGTCAGTCCTAATGAATCCGTGCTGCAGTGTCCTCTAGTATACATAGGTTATGGGCTAGGTTCACTCCGATATCATTTTATAACAATCGAGGACCTTATCCAAAAAGAGTAATTGAAAGATATTATTTGGATTTTTTTGATCTTGTATAAGTATTTAAGATATACCTAGCGAATAACCGATATGAGACTAAACATATCTCTGCAAGAGATCCTCACATTTAGTGTCCATGATAAAAATGCATTAAGTCTCTTTTTGATAAATGCCATTATTCCCTCTCAAGCTTGGGTTTCTCTTAACTTGAGGAGGAGAAAAGGAAAAGAAAAAGCTCATCATCTCTTTTCCTTTTTATTTTTTTTGTTAAATCATGTGAAGATATCTTTCCAATGTCCAGAATGGCAAACTATCAAAAGGAAGAGCAGTAAACCTTTAATTGTCGTTGCAAAATTCCACACGTGCGAGGGCAGCACACGTTTCCGTCAGAAGAAACGGCCGGATTGGATGGTAACAAACGGGGCTGTGGTTAAGCAGGACACGTGTTGATTTGCGGGCCGCGCTTTACATTTCGGTTGCTGTTCGATGGCGTGTTCCGGTGGAAACAAAAGAGTGGCCTCGTGCGGCGACACGCGGAGCGGAAAAAGGACGAGAAGATAAGGCTAAGGTTGCGACCGTCTGATCGAGCTGGCCTCCAGCGCTGGAACAGTGAACGTACACCGTATCTTCCGGATGTCTCTGGTGGCAGAAAATTTCAGTTAAGCTAGAAATCAAGTCCAAGGTATTCTACAGAAAATCAAGTCCTATATACTGTGCAATGACTGCAATAAATCTAACATGATGGAGAGCTTTGGAAGGGTCGGATGAGAAGCAAAAAGTAATATTCTAATAATTAATTGGTTAGGATTTTTTTTTTTTCTCTTTTCGATTCAATTGAGGGGGTGAGGCAAAGCCTCAAAACAAAATCAAAATATGAAGAAAGCACAACCAATGGTTTCAACTTAAAGATTATAAGCAAAGAAATTACCGAGTTTTCTTTGAAATCTTGATTTCTATGCAATTCTTCATTTGCCAAGCAATCTGCAGAATAGTTTCCTACTCTAAGCATATGAGTAGCTTTGGAGGCTTGCAAAAAACAGTTTCTAGCCATTAGATATCTTTGAGAACAGAATTGTTGTTGAAATAAAAAATTATGTGGAGCAAAATTGTTTAGGTATAATATGAAAATTGTTTTAGAGCTCGTCGTTTGTTGTTAATAAAAAATACTAGTCAATAACAGAAAAAAATATTGCTTTTATTTGTTGGAAAACTATTTAGGATATTGATTAAGTACAGAGAGAAAGTTTTCGTATCTTTGCAGCTCAATATCTAACCACCAAGAGAATCATATCAATTTTCACAAGATACACTAATATACTTGGTATGAAAGCTTTTCATATGCATAAAATCAGGGAGCATTGCTCTTATTTTCTTTGATCATTATCGATGAATCATTTTCCCTACCTTCAAAAAAATAAAATTTACTATTTTCTGGAACTGCGAGTAGTAAATGGTAAATAACCATAGCATTTCCATCATATAATGATCATTATAATGAAATAATTTCTAGACGGAATTACACTACCATTATGTCCAACGTAGCAAACTCCTTGGAAATTATCCACATTTAGACAATGACACGAAAATCCACTATCAATTTTCTAAATTGTTTCTTTCAAAGAAAGAACACATTAATGTCGTACCAAACCAAACTATTGACCAAAATTTAATATATGGGAAGAAATTCAGCAATCAACTACACATGCAGCTTTCTTTTCATACAATTTTGTTCTTAATAATCTCCTCCTTATAATCTAGGATAGATTAAATATACAAGCTCCATTAATATATTCTTATGGATATTATAGCACACAGATTTCTAGGTAAAATCAAATGAATTCTCAATGAATTTAACTAAGTCATACTTCATATAAATCATTTTAATAACTTTTTGTACTTTTTAATCATATATTTCATTTTTGCCTTGCTTGCAATTTTCTTTATATTTTATGTACATTCTGATAGATTTCCCTTCATTGTCCCAATCATATAACAACATATCATTTATTTTAAATGCATAATAGCAGCCAACAACCAAATTAGTATTTAAATACAGACATCTACACCTGTACTGCACCTAAATAATTGTTAAATATACCATATGAAAGGTACCTGATTGTTCTATTATTGTTGTACTAGGGGCATTATGAGAAAATAATTATAAATTACAGAGGCAGCTAACCAAAGATGCTTTACAACCCAATCAATGGGTGCATGTAGCTTGAAATGGGCCAGCAACATGATTCACAAGCTCCATAGAAAGTTCATAATCCAACCAATCCATTTAGGTCAACAAAATTGCAACAAATGCAATGGGATTATCTGGGGAATTTAATTGATATATAATTCTGGAAGACAGTGATGGCCATGGGCCCTACTATGCAAATGGAACCTGTCCAAATTAAATACTGCAGTTTTGGATATGTGTCACTGTGTTGGTGGGACACCAAGTCCTTATCCAAAATTTAGCACCACCTAGTGAGTGGGGCCATTTCGAGAACAGAAGTCGTACAACATTGGCCACCAGGGCATGAATCCATAGCTTGTTGATCCCACAAGGGCCATTTTGTGCAAAACCACCAAGAACTCGGTGCAGCCTGATATTCTCTAAACAAAGATGCAATCATTGCCCCAAATTCTATAATTTAGTTGCAAATTTACAATGCAACAGGTTATTTTTTTTATGACAGCAGGCATCTTCACTAGATCATAAGCAAACATAGCATTTTAAGATGCTCGAAATCGTTAGTAATTTTTATAACGATATGCACAACCTTGACATCATCTCGGAAGAGAAAAAGAAAAAAAAGATGAGAACTATATAACTGATAATCAACACGAAATCATGGAAACACTTTGAATTGGATTTCGATGTCCTTTTTTTCGAAAGTTGACAGGGTAGACTGGTGCTATTGAAATTGAAAATAATGTAGCATCTAATTAGTTGTCAAAAAATGAATGTGGCATTGGTTTGCATCTTGCTTTCAATCATATATATCCATATGGCTCATCAATCATCTTAAGGTGGAGAAAGAGAGAGAGAGAGAGAGAGAGTGGGGCAATGGAGTTGGTGGTGGGTTATTGAAAGGGATGGATAATGTGACCTGGAAAGCGAATGTTGGCCGATTGTGGGTCCCATGAAGGGAATGGGACAATAACAAAACCTAACACTGCACAAATTTAGAGATGGCCTAAGTTGAAACCAATCAACTCTCTTGAGGTTGCCACTTGGCACCATCCCGTCTCTCAGTTTGGGCACCTAACAGGCCTCATTTTGGACAGGGCACACCACTGAAATATGTATTCACTTGGAAAAAACCATTCCACCCAGTGGAGATATTTGGTATGCATGGGAATATATTGCATGACATCTCAAACTACACATATGGTTTGCTCTCTCCATCTCTCTCTATCTCTCTCTCTCTCTGTGTGACAACAAATAGTTAGATGTGAAGTGGGACATCTAAATTTAATCTAGGTTTTTGACTAAAGAATGCTTTGTAATATTATATTTCAACACATTGCATGAGTGATAAAACGATCTTGAAGGAAAAAAAGAAAAATGATTAGGTAGGTAGCACAAGAATCTGGCATGAAGAGTTACATAACAAGTGTGTGGTTTATTTACTGCTCTTCATTCTACTAACCTCAACATTAGGAGAGAAGGGAGCATTCGGAGTGCAACACATATCTGCTAGGACAACAATGTTCTTGAGGTCATAATCTTTTCATGCTGCTTCATGATCCATAATATTGCAATACCATATCGTCATACTCCTTCCGGTGAAGCCTTCGTCATAGAAACAGTTAGAATAGCAATTTTATAGGAGAAGAGGCTATTAAGAACTTGACAAACAACCTTATTTTTAAGAGAACGATGTATAAAATACAGGTGTCGACAATTTAGTTTTCCATGCAATCTCAATGTTGGAACGACGATTGTCAATAATTTTTTGGTTAATGTGGTATATACACTATGAGAAAACATAACCATTGTAATATATCATAAAGAGGTTTGCTAAATAAAGTACAAAATGTAAAATATATCTCATTTTCATTAGTATTTTGAAATATTACGTAAAATTTTAGTTATAGAGTTGCTATGAATGATCCTTGGCATACCTTCACATGTGGAGGTTCTGTGTCCTCCTCATGGTGGCATTCCTTTTGGACATATTACAAATTTTGATTGGCCATATAAAGATGGCAGGATTCCATTTTCATGTGAAAACAACCACCCTAGCTGAATTTGGTGAGGAGAGTATTTGTGCAGTTAATATGAGAGTACTGCACAAGCTGATTGTAAGAATTTCTTCCAATTGAGTCTTTTAGATGATCCACATTCAAGAAATGAAGAAGCGAAGATAAGGGAGGATGCAGATCATATCAAAAAAAATGCATCATGATTATGTTAAATCTATCTTCTGAAAGATAGATTATGTCAAATCTAAGTACTACACGATCTTAAGATAATGAATTCTTGTAACACTGTTTTAAGCTCTGCATTTTAATAAAAAATGATTTTAGTGTTGGATAGAAAGGAAATGATTTAAGAATACATACTGCCTTTCGACAAAGCCTGTGGGTCTCATAGCATGTAAGTGTAATTGGAGATCTAAAACATCGATTAATGAAGCTACATCTTCTGCTTTTCACACACTTTGCCTAGATTTAAATTGCACATTGGCAACATTAAATCATATAAAAAAGGTAAGAAACAAAAACTTGGAAGCAAAACACATCCATAATGTATACACAACGTGACCAGAGCTCCCTCACTTTCCTCTCTAATCTCATTTCCAAGACACAACAGAGAGAGAAAAATGACTTGGTATATATCTAAACTTTTTTCCTCATCAAAAGAGCTACGTATATAGACGAGTGAAAGGTAGATCACCAAATTCAAAAGCTCTGCTCCTTCTTCCTCTTCTCTTTATAGGAGTCAGTGACCTACCACCTTTTATCCCTTTTGAGGACTACATTTGTATACGTGCCTATATAACAAATAAATGATAAAAGATTTTGCAAGAGAAACAAAGTCACAGAAGGAGAGTGAGGACCAGTCTAGAATCCTATTCTTTGCTTTTAATGATGGAGATAATGGCTACTCCTTTTATTCCTTCACCCAACCCAATCAATCCCCTTTAGTTTTTTTAAAGGCCAACGTACCTACCAACTGACCAAGCCTTCAGCGTTACACAAGTTTATGGGATGATTAAATTAACTATGATCTCACCTCCCTCCCTGTTTTAATACTGACTGACTGCGTAAAGCATCATTTGTGCATTTTTAAATCTTCCATCAATCATTAGTTTAGGCTTGAGTCTTGTGATGGCAATTGATTATATATTAGACATTAATTTTTTATCTACTTGATAGCTATAATATTACGATAGCCATCTCATTGGTTATACGAGTCTCTGCTTGTGATGGCTTTAGTCTTGTGATGGCAATTGATGATATACTTGAGATTAATTTTTTATCTACTTGATAGCTATACATTTAGTTATACGTTACTCCGTTGCTTGTGCTGAGCATGTGCAGAAAAATCATGGATGTTTGTAATCCTATCAAACAAATGCATAGTTGTTTTTAATCGATCCACGCTTACATATAAAGTAATCTAAATATAATTTAATAAAAGATATATATATATAATCATGACATCTATACAGATGGAAGGTTAGTATTACAGAGAAGTGAAGAATAGCTGGCACTGTAACAATAGAGATGTTGATATGCTGATATTTTATAAATATACAAAACACTAATTCAAAGTAATATTATTTTTGAATTATGATCTTGTCAAATGTGAAACATCAACTTCTTATTAGTTTCATTTCCTTTTCTATTATAATAATAGTTAGCGTGATAATCACTATTTTATTCCAATTAACTCAAAGTTCTGATCAAGCAAATAATAGTTGTTATATTCGTTATGTTTGGGTGTGCGATTTTTCTCTCTTTTCTTTTCTTTTGTTTTTTTTCGCTTTAGTTGGACAGCATGCACTTTAAATTTCCTGTTTATGAATAAGTAGGATTCCACTGTGCCTGCCGTCTCCTTATCATAGTCTTCTGAAAAGAAAAAAAATCAAGAAAGATAAATCCAAATGGTTGTTACTTCCAAATAACAGTGTTATAGAAAGTACATGCTTCCATCTTAAAATCATGTACTAATTCCATACTTCCACCTTAAAATCATGCCCTTGCCCTTTGGCTCCCTTCATGTTCCCTTCATAGAACAATCTAGGAATTACTAAAGTACTATCAACAAGCATGCACATGCAGCACGTGAGACGCTGTTGGCCAACGCAATCCTGTTCGAAAGTGACTCGGCTACAATGATCGACTAGATCCAAAGGTGTAATGGTGATATTGGTGGCCGTCACTTCTTGCTCTAGAATATTTGGGGCATGGCAAGCGGTGGCATTACCTTCCGGATCAAGCATGTCTATAGAAAGGCTAATAGAGCTGTAGATTGGTTGGCTTTTTTTGTGACTAATCACTCTGGGGTTCTCTAGACTTATGAGGGAGAGCTACCTAGAATGCTCCGTGACTTGTTATATTTTAACTTTTATTTATAATAGGCTTGTACGGGTTGTTTGGTGTGGCAAAAAAAAAAGAAGCACTGCCTGGTAAATTAAGAAGTCCCTGGTTGTATGTTCAGAGCATGAGAATATTTAAGAGACAACTTGCCCATTTAAATTAGAGGTGATTGTCCTTAATGTTATCTTACTAAGATAGATGGAACCAAGCTGAAATAGAGCTATGGAAACTACTAACTAGACTGAACATGTAAGTACTTAGATTTTGGAACCCATATTTATATATATTTTTGATTCATCCATGTAATTTAAATCGTCCAATCCGATGAACATTTAGTAATGAACTTGCTGCATGAGTTGTGTCATATTTTGCTAGCATATTTAGGGCTTAACTTTTTTAGGGATCCGGAGTGTGATGAAAAATCTCAAGGTTGCTAGATCGACATTTTTCTCGCATGCTTGATTTGAAGCATGCAATCAAAATATTTTCGTCTTTCCATGCTATACATATAATAATCCTTTTATTATCATGTCCGAGTACAAATTATGACATGCTATGATCCGGAGTATGAGAAGGCCATACGTAGAAAACAACAAGTCCACAATATTAGGTTCTTATATTATTTCAGTGGTTACAAGGCCAAGAATTCAACATCATACTGAATGCCTGGAGCCTTTCCAAATGGATAAATGAAGAGAGACCAAGAAATCAATAGAGTTCCACATAATTGTTAATAAGTGAACTTAACGCCTAGTTTTGCTGGCCAACAACAATTAGGTTTGAAATGTCCAACTAGCCCACATCATGCAATTATCCTTAATCAATTCCAGTCAGTAAATTTTTCAGGAATCAAGTCCGCCCGCTTGCCTACATAACTAGTATGGGGAAGTGTCCGCAATTAAATAGGAAACATGAGATGCTAAAAGATTTCAACCGAGGGTTAATTTGTACAATTGGGCATAGGATAGGACAAACAAACATCATCCACCCATTTCTTTCAAAAGAGTAGGAACCACAAGTGATTTTTCTCTCTTTTGTCCCATCATATTGACTCTTCTCTTCGTTCACGTCATCGCCCGCAAACGCTGATGGAGACAATGTCAATTATTTTATTTTTTAAATTCTAATATGCAGCCACGTCCAAAAGTCATTGTACAATAATTTTTTTTGGATAAGAATCTAATAATAACAAAGACTTTGAGACGGTCATAAATTCTAATTACAGATTAAAAGGACAACCTCGACCAATGTGGTTACTTATTAAAACTCTAGAACTCTTATTTTTTCTTTTGTCTTTCCCTTTTCTTTCAAAAACCGTGTTTCCAATGTAAGAGCTACCATATGAAGTTTGGTTTTCCCTCTTGAAAAAAAAAACAAGAGTGTCAATCAATTGTGCATGAATTATCCCTAAGATATTTTAGCATTGAGGAAAGAGTGTATGATGACTTTATTGATTGGTAAAATATTTGTATCTTTCCCTCTTCTAAAAGGAAGCTCCTACATAAGTAGTAAGCAAATCTAGACATAATTCCCAATAAATTGAACACAAACCTAGCGATTTCATATGTAGCATGGCGATCGGTTGAAATCACCCGGAATACTATAAAAATGAGAATATGGATATAAAATTGCTAGTTTAGTTTTTAAATTTTTTTTTCCAAAAAAATATAAATTTCCAAGTCATTTCTTAATTTGAATGTACAACTCTATCAATAACCAAAATCATCCATTTGGACATAAAATCAATTAGGTCATTAGTTTGGTACTCTTTTATTTCCATTTCCATTCAAGTTGAACGCCATTGAGTTAGACCTACCAAAAAGAAAAATGAGGGCCCACTTAATCTAACAAATATTATTCAGCATCCAAAAGAAGATAGCATGGAATGTGTCGTGAAGGGAAAAAACAATATAGTTTAACCCTTATGATCGAAGTTGTCACCTCCTTAAATTCCCGTGCTAAAGAATTTACATGAGCTGGTTTCCTCCAATGTTCTATTAATTTTAGATTCATATCCTAAAAATTAATTCAAAAAGTTTGGTTTTAATCTGCATGTAGCTACAAAATTCACTTAGAAAAATTTCTATCTTTTGTCAGACTACCACAAAACATGGTATATATTAGATTATCCTCATTTGCTTTAACATTAATTGAAAATGTTACAAAAACTTGTAAATTGAAATCATTTAAGAATCATGACTTGTCATGCTTATAATATTTTTTTTTACCAAATGTGTAATATTAAGTTGCAGGTATAAATATTGCTTGGCCATATTTTATGTGTCCTCATTTGCTGTAACATTAATTGAAAATGTTACAAAAACTTGTAAATTGAAATCACTTTACGAATCATGACTTGTCATGCTTATCATATTTTTTTTACCAAATGTGTAATATTAAGTTGCAGGTATAAATATTGTTTGGTCATATTTTATATATGTGAGAGAGGAAGCTCCCCTCCCTTTCCTATGAACATATGCTATCCTTCATTGGATGTGCGATTTTTTTTATTAAAAAAAACACGAGCTGTCATTTCTGGATTTGTTAAGTTTTCCTAAATTGAAGGAAATAATTAATTTGTTTAATAAAAATCATTTTACCTATATTAACTCCAAGGCTAACAATGGAAAAATTCAAAGTACTCTAAGAGTTCTATTTAATTTTAGAGATAAGCTCATAACCTCTCCTCCTTGCAATGCACCCCACCCTCCCCTAAAAAAAAAATTTAAAAAAATATCAGGCATAGGCAATCCTCCAGATCATCTCATAGCTAAGAAGCACAACCTTGCCTCCAAGAATGGGTTACATATATCCCAAGTAGCATAGTTAACTAGTGCTAACCTTGTGCAAATGTTATGTTAATCGGGCATGTATTAGCTTTGGTTTTTCAAGTGTATGCACTACAATTTAAAAATTACATGATAATTAACCTATAATTTAGGGGACATATCATTTACTGGCCAAAATATATAGTTCTATATTATATTAAAAATATTGGTATCAAAATTGTGTATGTTTTTTTTTAAATACCGAACAAAGCATTTCACTTGTTTTATGATATATATCTTAATGCCTCTCAATTTAGGGGTGCAAATGGGCTGGGTTGGACTGGGTTACGAATGACCCCGACCTGACTCGGTTCCTTGTTTGAGTTCTAATTTTGGATCTAAACCCAACTCAATAGAAAATCAAGTCAGGTCGAGTCAGATCCACGGCTACAATTTTTGACCCAACGGATCATTCAGGTCGAATCGGGTCCATATATAATCCGGTTCCAACCCAAAAAATTCAAGTCCGGTTCGGATCAGGGCCGAACCCCATTCAACTTTACAAAATAAATTCAGACCCGAATGTATTTGACACAGAGACGTAGTAACAAAGAATCAAGACCATAACAATCTTCAAGTGTTGCAAAGACTAAAAAATTCATCTTATTTTCTGGATAATTTTTTTAAAACCGCTATTATCACATTTCTCAGTATGTTTCGAGAAATTGCAGCCCCAATTGAAAAAGAAAGAAAAAAATAGAAAAAAGTAAAAAGAAAAAAAATCCAAACTTTCAACTGGAAAAGAAAAAAAGAATCGAAGGATCTCAAGAAAAGTTGCTGTACCTGATCACAAACAACTCCTTCAGCGCGTCCATGGTCTCCAGCGGCCCCTTGTACCTACTCTGCACCTCCATCTCCCCGGATTCCTCCCCATCTAATACTGATCTTGCCGCCGAGCAATCACTGTTTCACCCATCGACGAGCTGCATGACTCCTCCTCCTGCCCTTTTTCCGCCCCCTTTCCCACCATCTCCTCCTCTGGCAGATCGATCCGCCGCCGCTCTGGCGACTTGTAGATCGAGAAGCACCAGACCCCCTGCCAAACCCCGACCCTCCGATCCCATTCCGCCTCTCCAGCGCGATTGACATCCCTCCGATTGCCCAAACAATCCTTGCAACGAACTTAAACTTGATTAAACCCTCCACCAAGGTCCATCGAATAGTCCTCCGATCCTCCTAGCGCCAAATAACAATTCCTCTTGGCGAGAAAGAAGACTCCATTCAAATGGGTCCGGTCAGAATTTAGTAAATCCAGACTCAACCCAGAAAATGGCATGGGTCCGATTTTAGAACCTGACCCGACCCCAAGAGTCTTTTAAATCAGATCGGATTGGATCTAAGTAGGTCAGGCCGGGTTGGGTCACGAGTCAACCCAACCCATTTGCAGCCTTACCTCTCATTGATTTAGACTACTAAAAAAGAAAAGAAAAAATATTTTGAATTATTTTTGAAAACCAAACTTGATAAAAATATAGAAAGATTACTTCTGGATTAAATCATATTTATAGAGTATTACTTATTAAAATTGTATTAAAAATTGATTTGAAAGAATATGATCTATATAAGGAAAGATTTTGGATTGATGCTAAAAACTTAATCTGATAAAAATATGAAATTATTTCTTCAAATAAAATTCTATTTATTAAGAATTACTTTTAGATAAATAATATTTTTACTGAAGTAATTTCTTATAATATGAGTAAAATGGAACTTAAAGTTTCATTCCATTTGTTTCCCTCAAAAATATATTCCATGTGCTTGATTGCTAATAAATGTAATTCACAAGTTCTACCAGCTAGGTAGTATGTAAACCTCAATGCTCCTCCTCCCATACGCTCATCCATCTCTGCCATCCCTTCCACTTTTTTAAAAAAGACTTGTATTTTTTAATTTTAGTTAAAGTGCTTACTTGTTTACATCCTTAAAAGTTCCCTTACACATCACAATATTGATTCCTTATAGTTTCATTTAATTTTTCCTTTACTTATAATATTTCCATTTATAAACAATTTTTTTTTTTTTAATACCTTCACAAAACTAGCAAATTTGCATGCACTTTGTACATTTTAGAAAAATAATAAGCATAACATACCTGGAGACTAATGTTTTTTTATTAGTTTATTTAAAATCTATAAAAAAATATAATATTATGCAAATAAAATATAGTAATTGAATAAATAAATGTGAACATAAAACAAAAGTAGAAAAATTGTGATATTCAATAGCTTCTTAATATTCCTATTACACACATATACACGCGATTGCATCTTCTTTCCTCATATATTAGGATAGTTAATTATACTTTTGTTGGTATTTTTATATTTTAGGAAAAAAGGGATATATTTTAGAATCTTGGTAAGTATTTTTTTCATCCAATTAGTTGAAGATGGAATTTATAAAAGAGCACTTCCAAATTCAAAAATAGTCACCTTTAATATGGTGCAATTTATGATGATCTTTTCAGTCTAAATTTGCATCTACATCTGCCTATAAACTAGTATAAGAAATGTGAAACTTGGATCAAGAAAAGTATTAAATTGACTGCGCAAAGGGTGGTGGACAAGTGATATTTCTATAGAAACAACAAAACTGGCTCTAGCAATGTTACCAACTGCAATGTCAATCAACTACTTAAAATTTTCATGATAGTATACTACCAGTTGGGCATCAATATCCCCTGCAGCAAGTATACAACTTAGAATCGAGCTTGAGTACCTTGATGAACCAGTAGGTCAAGTTGCTGCAGCTCAAGCCTGAGAGTGATATGCCTGCGTCCTGAGCTGTCGCAGCCACATGAGATATGGGCTTCTCAACGACAAAACTGGAGCACACTGTTGGTTGACCTGCAAGTTAGTCGAGCTACATGCTTCCAATGGGTCCTATTTTATGAGTATAAGAAGAAAGAATAATCTCTGATTTTAGTAAAATGATGAAACCATTACATAGGGGAAGGGAGAAAATAAGGGAAAAGGAGCAAGAAAGATATGGATAGAGGAACCGAGATTAAAGAAGCTACATGAAAGAGGATAGGAGCCTGATCCTCACTTTTGATTAGCTGGTTCAAAGCTAAAGCCACTAGTGGACCTTGTTAATCAGGCTTTAGGCCAGGATCAGATTCAGAATCAGGCCAAAATTTTGAAAAAAATTTAGGCCTCGCTCTAGCCTGAAGTCCGAAATTTTTTCAGGCCGAGCCTGGACTGCATAGAAACCTGACCTGGCCTGGCTTGATTCCGATGTTACATCCCAATAAATGCTTGGTGTGGAGAGGAAGGTGTAGAAGTCCATGGGGGCATTCCTGAAGATGGAGTCATTGGGTATAAGTTGACTAGATGTATTTGGTGAGGTGGTAATTGAAGAAAAGGTGTTGAATGGTCTCCAAATGTGTATCGCAGAGAGGGCAGGATGGTGGTGTAGGCCATTAGAAACTATATATGTTAGGGGAGAATACATGAAAAAAAAGAAGGAAAACAAAGATGACCTTTTGAAAAGAAAAAAAATCACCACCATCAATGTAAATAGAACATTTACATTTAAACCCTAAATGAATCAGAGCCTCAAGGAAATATGGCATCTCTCCTATAATAATAAACTGCAATCTTTCTCTAGAATGAAAAGTAAATTAAATATCTAACAATAAAATGTTCTTTTTCCCCCAATGTAGTAAAAGCTTATGGGTTTTTTGATATCACATAGATCAACTTTCAACTGATATAACAAGTATTACACAAGTAGTGAATTCTTATGGTTATCTGAACCTGAATAACAGAATATAGGAACAAAACTACTGCCATTAACCACAAGGCAAGGAGCAAGTGCATATCTTTCTGCAGCTAAGCACTTTGACACTAGAATTACCAATTACCTCCCTCAGCTGCACAATAAATAGCAGAAGATTTTCCAATCAACTGGGAATTGCCTTATCTTCCTTTTTTGAAGATTTCTTTCTCTTCCTTTCAGTCTGAGGCCCTTTCCCTTTCAATTCTTGAGAAAATGACCTCAATAAGCCAGTCAAGTGTTTATTTCTATGTGCTGAAACCATATAAAACAAAAAGTTATGCACCTGAAAATTTAAACTTGAGTATATTTGTAATGAATAAAAAAAATACAACTATACTACAACACTGAACTTGATTTGGAGCAGCCGTTAATAATAATACAAATTTAGTAAATACTGCTTATCAGACAGTAGTATACAAAAATTTAACACTATGTAATTGCCACTGACACAGTGATCACAATAAGATCAATTATTTTAGTAAATGATTGAGAGCAATTACCAGTAGAGTGGTCACGGAAAGAGACTATCTTCATGTGATTAAATTACCTGATAATATAATATCTTCCATGTTTACAGATTTGCGACCAGCATGCTGTGCAAACAGCTCGACATCTCTTGCCAACTGCTCTGCTTTTTCAAGAGAAAAAGAAATAAAGATAGAATTTATTTTATATAGATTCATTCCTGAAATCAGTTAAGAATTCATCTTAAAAATAATTTGTTTAACTTAATCTTATAGTGTATGTTGTTTCCACAGAAAAACAGATTCTGACATAAAATGGTGAAAGGAAAAAAAGCAACTCTACACTAGTATGAAGGAAAACAAAAAGAACTGCTGTTTAACCTAAAATTTATACATACGGCCATGAGGCAAATAATTGTTGAGCCTCTACTAAAAGAGTTGAGAATCAGAAATCTGGGTTAACACAGGCCGACCTAACTGTATTTTGCTTTGTCAAGTTCTATGATTGATCAATACTTAGCATGAGTGAATGGACAGCCAAACACTAGCACATGAGCAGCAAAGTAGTTCCCAGAACTAATTGCAGTTTAGGCTGCAACATGGACTTCGACAGTATCTCTTGCAGTTATTGAATTTAAAAAGGAAGCGAAGCCATGATCAAGGCATCTCCAACACTCCAACAACTATCTATAACTTCTATACAGAGTTTCCATGTAGCAAACTTTTCCATGAATCTCTTTTATCTCGATTCTTCGATGTGATGACCATTCCACCCTGATTAATCCCCTATTTTTTACCTAGTTATCCTTGTAAAATCAATCTTGTTGGTTTGTTTTACTCACTCCAAGTTATTACTTCCCCTTTTGCTTCTTTTTTTTTGTATTATTTGCATCCTATTAGAAATCGTGCAGTCCTCAGGGAAGCCCGAGCTTGTCTTCTGATAGACCGAAACCGTTGATTGATCTGCTCAATCTAGCATACTAGAGACCAAACTGATTATCATTTTCGTTTCCTAGGAAAGAAATGCAAATTATTGTAAGTTTGTGAGGTTGACTGCACATAAAGTCAAAATCCAGGTTTTGAATGTTGAAGATGCCAGGCTGTTTCAATAATAAACTGCCATCCTTTTATTCTTCTCTCTTGGTACCCTTCTCTCTATTCTCTTCCTACTTCCCATTCTCCTCTTTCTTATTCAAATGTGTTGTTTAGTTTGGACAATATTTAAACCTAAACTGGAGTCCTCGACTCTCTTATTTTTCATTTTTTGTCACTTCAAACTTGAAATTGAGCTCTTTTAAGGTGTCATCAACTAACATTATGTCATTGCATATTAATGATCTCAAGGATTTTTTTGGATATGCATAACAGGATTGATAGTAAATGACAAGTATAACAATGCTAGATAGGTCATTATGTCATCAATTAGCATGAATACCCATGACAAATGAAAGTAGCACTCACCAATATCTTCGTCCTAAATACTTAAAATGGTAATTACTCCCTAGTTCTATCCAAAATTAACCAATTGAGATGCCTTTTTATGACTATCCATCAACAACCAATGACAACTCTTCATATCCTATAATACATTCATACTAACCTTTTAAATATATATGCAAACAAGGGACATTTTCATCAAGGCTAGCATATGATAATAGCCAGCTGCCACAAACTAATTTCAAAAGTCTAATTCTAAGAGTAGTCCTAATATAGCAAGATCCTTGTCGTCTAAAAAATACTCAGCCATTAGTTAAGTCCATTGTCTGAAATATATTCAACATTTGATGACCCAAACAGTGACCCGATAACTCTAAAAGCTTGGAAATTCTAGAAGAATAAGACTATCTACTAATCATGTTCATAAACATGTTCCCAATGTACAGAAGATCTCTAAATCTAGTCACATCAATATACAGAAAACATTCTTCTTAATCCTCCATAGGTCGGTCCAGAAAATAAAATGACATTCAGATACATATCCACTATGTTTTCTGCGATATATATCCCCCCATTTCAACTCAAAATTTGTAATATTAGCCATATGTCCAGCTAATCTAAGAAATGTCTACTAGAAAACTAGAAAATCTAGCAAAACCATTCAGTGATATATGAAATTAAAAGAAAAGTTTTTTTTTCTTTTACCAGGATTAATCCAAGGAAACAAGAAGGGGCCCAAACAGGGGTTAGGGTTTTACTTCTAATTTAACTAAAAATCTGCAGCAGTTCTCAAATCTACAGCTGATATGACACAAAAAATTAGAAACCCTAACAATGCAATCAATGTAAATTAAAAAAAAAGACACTCAAATTAGGGTTAGGATTCGGGCCTTCACCGGTGTACTTGAAAGCTAGATCGGCGACACACGCCACCACGGGCTCCGAGGCCTCCATGTCGAGTTTCTTCGCTGTTCAAAGGGGATTCAGATCAAGTGTAACAAATAATCCGAAGGAAACTGAGGAGGAGAGAAAAGGGGGGCGAACGATACGAACCCTCGGCGTTGGCGATGGAGATGACGGAGAGGCGGAAGCGATCTCGGAGGAGCTCCGTCCTCTCCTCCGCCTCCTCGTCCTTCTCGATGCCCCCGCCACCACCAACACCGCCGTCGACGTCGCCGCCGTCCATGGAGGCAGGACCTCACCGCTTTCCCTTCTCCTCGATGGTATTGGTTGGTTCCTTGGCGCGAAAAGTATTTTGTGGGGAGATTGACGGCGGAGATCGTTTGAATTACCGCCTGATGGATGGGCCTTATTTTCCTTTGGGCTGCCTTTGGAAGGCGGGAAAGGGATTGTGGCTTTTCACTCCGGGACGTCATCTGGACTAGTCTAGCAACCATTCCCCAATTGTTGCACTGCTTACTTTCTCTTGACTTGGCAGGATATACTCAATTTTAATTTATTAAAAATAAAATACCGCTTTGACTAAAAAAAAAAAGGAATAGTGGCTTTTTTCGAATAGGTTTTGGTTAATTCGGATAGGTTATACTTTATTCGAATAACTTTGTGGTTAGTTGCGAAATAAAAAATTTCTGGAGTAGATGACAAGTTTATCTTTGCAAATGCTAGGGAAAAAAAATAGAAATAAGTTAGTAAAATGAACCATCAATCAAGCTTGGTGAAAGAGTGCACGATATTGCCATAATAAAAAAGTAAGAAGAAACTCCCCTTTTTATATAGAATTAGAGGAAAAGATCCCGTTTGCTTATTCTTTTTTTTCAGTAATTTTTATTTATTAATAGAGGCGACTTGATTTTTTTTTTCAAAAAAAGCTTCTAAGAAAAAAGATATTGCTTAAAATAAAAAAATGCTGCGATCTGATGAATTGACCCCCTACTAGTTGTGTCACCCCACGATAGCTTCGCACCTTCATTAGTGACTCTACGAAATTTATCTCTTGGGATAATACTACTTGGCAAGCGAATAGAGTTATCTTGTCTAATATGGTCGAATACATTTTATTCAGATAAAGTTATCTAACAAGCAGTTTTGGCTGTTTAGGTTATCCAACTCAAAATGGTGCAATGTGTCATCGGTGGGTGGACTATTATTTGAAGATTTACTCGAAGAATATTTTTGAATTGCTGGCTAAATTATGGAAGACCTTTTTTTTATTTTTCATTTTAACCTAAAAAATTCTAGCCAGTATTATGATGATTTAGTTGTTGCATCCACTTTCATTATTTTTTTATTAATTAGATAATGCTAACCTATTGAGTATGAGTTTTTCATATCCTTCATGAAGACAATCACAAGGCGCAAGTGTGATTTCAATTTGCTCAAGTATGAATTTATAAGAATATGTTGAGTTGCCAGAGATCTTGAGTCAAGGTGTTGGATGATGTATTTTGAAATATTTGGCTTCGATAATTATAGAGTTCTTGAATATTGAATGTCTATTTCTTTGTACCAACTATAAAGCCAAGGGTTTTTGTGTCATTGTTTGGTATATGCTCGCCATATTTGAAAATCCTTGCTTTAGCTATTATTAATAAGTACGCTTTTTTTGCTTGCATGTTTTTAGGACTTCAATTCAATTCTTTTACTTTACCTAACTATCTATGATAAAATTATGATAAGCTTCCTTTTCAACCAATCAAATACAAAACTCCATTATTGTTCTAGATAAGCTCATCACTCTATACGATGCCCCCTCTCCCCATTCTCTCTCTCTAAATATGAAAAAAAATTGTGGCGGCATGCTAATGCCAAGGTTCTACATATGAGCCTCATATAAGCAGGGAGGGATTGTAAGTGTGAGAACCCGTGCGGGCGTGTATTTAGTCTCACATCGGTTATTCGTTGGGTAAATCTTGGGTACTTATACAGGATCAAGGAACCCATATAATATCTTCTGGCTAGCCATTTTGGGTGAGGTCCTGAGTTGTTTCAAATGGTATCAGAGCGAACTCGGCCCGTGACCTATGTGGACTGGGGGACACTGCAGCACGGATCCATTGGGGCTGACCACGGGCCAATAGTGGTGTTTGTGATTAGATTTGAATAGATATGAACCCTTAGCCTGACGAGGATGTCAGGGCTTGAACGGAGAAAGTATGTGAGAACCTGTGCGGGCGTGTGTTTAGTCCCACATCGGTTATTAGCTAGGTAGATCTTGGGTATTTATATAGGATCAAGGAACCCAAATAATATCTTCCGGCTAGCTATTTTTGGTGAGGTCCTGGGTTGTTTCAGTAAGCAACAAATCTAATTAGCTGTTTGGTGTACATAGCCATGCATTGGATTAGCCGCACACCAGAGATGTGTCCCATGGTAACCCTTCTCTACTATATTGTTTTGTAAAGATCATTTTTGTGTATTTATTTACTATCCTCATCATATTATTATTCTGCAACTATGATTCTGTATTGTGTAAAACATATACTATTGGAATTTTAATTTTCTTTTGAAAGGGTTGAAATTTTTAAATAGAAAAGTTCTCTTTTTGAAAAGGTTCAAATTCTTAAAATCCATTCTTAAGAAATCCACATCGGATATTTAAGTGCATATATATTTGAATTTATTCATGTCCAATAGTTCCATATTCAGTTCGGTTTTGGAGATGATGGTCTAGCAATCATACAAACACGCGCTTGCTTCCTCGATGGCTCAACTCGACCGGTCTTGTTGTGCGTATGCATTGTGGCATACATGATGCATATGCACGCACATCGTTGGTGTGTTTTGCCGCACGTCCCAATCAGATTTAATACATATTTAACTTTATATTCATATCGTAAACACTATGGATTTCAAAATACTGATTTTAATTTTGAATTTGAATGGCCTAACTCTCGATTGATTCGTACATTATAATGTATATTTTATGGATCTTATCATGCGCACGATGTCGAGCCTTTATGAGGCACCAGCTCAAGTGGGTCATTAATATCTTTGTTAAGAGATCAATTGAGTTCTAAATCTTGGGTCTCAAATATAACAAAATCTGAAATAGATCAACCTTTGTGCTATGACCTCCAGAGCTAAGCCTCCACTAGCCTTTCGCACTTTCACATTTCTCATTCAATTTCTTTCTCTTCCCAAAATTTTCATTTATTTTTTTCTTATTCCTTTTTTGCTTTTCTTACTGAGGCAACTTAAAAAATCCATTGGGTTAGAACTTCACATGATTATGCTTGTGATAGGATGCCTCAAGCTAAGCCCAATTCATTGTAACATAGAGACAATCTTACCATATACTTGCATGGGAAGATTGAAATTCATAGAGCAGTATCTTCACATTCCTTATTCCTAGGCCCTAGCATGCCTTCCAAATCTCTTTTATTATTTAATTTTAACATTACCTATAAATCTCTTTGCAATTATATATAAATTTATTTGTGTTTCTAGGATTAGCATCGCACATCTCTTGACTATCACAAATAGTAGAAACTTCTCTCTTTCTATCTCTCCACACCCCCCCCCCCCCCCCCCCCCCCCCCCCCCCCACTCTTTGGACCCCTAGTGAAAGGAGTAGCCCTAAATAGTTGAGAGAGAGAGAAAGAGAGTGGTGGAAAGGAGTAGCCCTAAATAGTTGAGAGAGAGAGAGAGAGAGAGAGAGAGATAGAGAGTGGTGGAAAGGAGTAGCCCTAAATTTTACTAGCATAAACTTTTACTTAAGGTGGCAGCTTCATGATAGCTCTAAAGTTTCCACTAGTGAATGTCCCTAAACTTTTTTTCCTTCAACCATTTGACATCAACTATTCCTACCAATAATCAAATTTATGAATAAACAACTGCGAACATATCCAACAAAGAAAAGGAGATAACGTTCTCACTCTAGTGCAGAAAAAAGTTTGACCAAGGTTAACAGATAACGTTCTTCACATGTATAATATATTGCATTTCATAACAGCTTGGGTTCTATTCTTGCCACTCTTTACCTTGTCCAATATGTTCATGCAAATCCCTACAAGTACAAAACTAGAGCAGATCCTCCTCCACCAAGAGAGTGGTGCCTTCACCACTGAACCAAAGGGTCATTGGCAATGCCAACTTTTGATTTGAATATTTAAAGTAGGAGGATATGGTTCCTTCTGCCTTGCCCAGAATGCCATTCTTTAACCAATGTAATTGGGTAAACTGGCATCCATCTTTCCAAATCCTCTGTTAACCATACCCAGCTCCATGGAATTGGGTGGCTCTAATCCTCCCATTAAAAGCTATCAACTGTAGCCACCAAGATAGCAGTTGGGTTTTAACTTGACCCACGGCTATCATTCCAAATCAAACATATATGATCCCCTCACACTACATTTATAGGGTACCTCAGCACCCATGGAAGAACCCCACACACCTTGCTATGTTATTATATTTGGTGCAGGAGGGAATCACATCTTACATCCAAACTCCCTTAAAACAGTGCGTGCCATTATTGGAGGATAAGGATTCTTGTGTCCCATATACGCACAAGGAAAAGACTCGAATGATTAGTCCATAAAGGTCGCCATCTTAAATTCTCTAATTACAAGCAAATCTTAGGGCACCCACTAAACCCGACCCCATAATTTTGTATATATCTTCTTTCATATTACATCGAAATATATCGATGACCGACATGTTACATTGGATGACATCGACTCCTCATGGCTTTAGATTCTATGCAAATCTACTTGTAAGATTTTCTACAACTAGAAGCATGTGTTATTCATTGCCATGTGTCCGGTTCATCAATCACATATACTATGCAAGGTTGATAGTTATAGGTCATATTAGACCGCAATTCAACACCTACCAATTTTCGTTGATATAACCACATTGCAGAACATTAGCGAGCTAGTATGCCTGGATTTGGCTCCAACCTCGACTTAATTTGATTCAACCATGATCTAGTTACAAACGCAGGATTAGTTCCATTCATCAAATGATCGGTTTATATATCCAATTTAAATTATGCTGGACTCAACAAGATATTCAATTGAATCCAAATTTATAGATAGTGCCAAATGGGTTTGGACCTAACTTCATCCATTTGCACCCTTGTTGTTGTAGTTTCTAAAATAAGGGTTGTAGGAGATCATAGAAGCAACCTCCCTCAAAAAGAATATCAGACCATTGTAGCTAGAGATGCTAATTAATGAGGAAGGTCCCCCTCCCATCATCCAATAATCAAACCCTTGTATAGATCATCAAACCTCATGTCATTTGACATCAATTTGAGGCACCATGGTACCTTCTGTGGGCCGAAAGGGCAAGCTCATTGGCCCGGGAAAGGCAAAGGGTCCCCCAAGGATATGGACATGAAAGAAACGTAGAGAGTGATAAGAAATCGGACCCAACGCCCCGGCGGCCGGTGCGGTCTTGGGCGCGTCAGCCCGGGCCCGAGCCGTCCCCGGCCCCGCCCCACCCACTCTTTGGACCTCTCCCTTCACAAGGAGACTGTGACCACCCTAGTGATTCCAATCACCCCAGGGGTCAAGTGTTCCCTGACAAGCCTAGTTAGCCCTCCCTCTTGCCCAAGAGGCATGAGGAATTTGTCTGTTCATGTGGAGTTGAATCATGTTTATGGTCACCACTAGTGAAGTGAGCCAAGCCCATCTTTGAACATATCATAGTTAGATTCTTAGTCTAGTCATGTAGAGAGTTGAATTAGCACTCAACTATGATCCAAGTTTATGTACCTTGGATACATTGTTATGGTCTAAGATAATTTGTTTATAAATTTCGAATGGATCGAACATTTGTTTGGCCCAATATGGCCTGGTTTTAATTTCTTAGACTACAAACATCTTTTGTTTTTAGGTGCTCATGGACTATTTATATAGTAATCACCAAGTAACTTATGTTATTTATTGTTATCACTATTTACCGTCGATGCTTATACCGACTTTTTTTATTAGAAACACCAGTACTTTAACTTCAATTTAACAATAAATCTTGACTTATTCAAGGTTAAACCAATGACATTCAACATGAAAGAAAGAGAGGTAAGCTAACCAGGGGCACAAAGACACAAGCCATTGGACACAGATAGAATTATTGGTGGGGAAGATCAATATATGGATAGTATAAATACAAAGCAAAAGCTCCCTATAAATCAAGGCTGGGGTAAGAGGCAGGAGAGAATGAGGAGGTTGGTGGTGCCTTATCATCTCAAAGAAGGAAAGGGATGTGCCTTTAGCTTTCCCATATTAAATAACCAAAGCACATATAGACTCCTCCCACAAGAAGATCTCACCCCCACCAATTTTTTTATATCAAGATATCTTACTATGGTGTAGAATTATACACTAATGATATGATATTTTAGTTAATTAGATATATATGGATAGATAGGGATTTAAGACTAGGTTAATTAGGACCTAATCAAGGCCCTCCTCCGTAAGAATCCCTTTCCTTATTTTCTCCCTCGCTCCCTCCCCCCTCTTTTAAGGGCCAATAGGGGAGAGAGGAGGCGCCCCCAGGCTCCGTTACGTCGTTACGTTTTCTGTTAGAATTTAGAGCGCTACGGCCTACGGTTCTCTAATGGCTAACGCCGTCGAGGCCGCGGGTTCGAACGGTTGCGAGGGGGGCGGCAGCGCCGGCGCTGGTGGCGGAGGAAGGCCGCCGCGGCTGCCGCGGTGGACGCGGCAGGAGATACTGGTGCTGATAGAGGGGAAGAGGGTGGTGGAGAGCCGGGGGAGGGGGCGGGCGGCGACGGGGCGGCCGGCGGCGGCGTTGGTGGGGGCGGGGAGCCCGGTGGAGCCGAAGTGGGCCGCGGTGTCGGCGTACTGCCGCCGGCATGGGGTGAACCGGGGTCCGGTGCAGTGCCGAAAGAGGTGGAGCAACCTCGCCGGCGACTTCAAGAAGATAAAGGAGTGGGAGAGCGGAAGGGCGGCGGCGGAGAAGAAGGGAGGGTGGGAGTCGTTCTGGGCGATGAGGAATGATCTACGGCGGGAGCGGAGGCTACCGGGGTTCTTCGACCGGGAGGTGTACGACATCCTCGACGGGGCGGCGGCGGCGGCGGAGCCGCCGGAGGAGGCGGAGGAGGAGGAGGAGGAGGGGAAGGGTGGTGCCGGAAAGAGAGGGGTGGCCGACGAGGAGGCGGTGTTCGACAGTGGGCGGGCGGCAGCGGAGGACGGGCTGTTCTCAGATTTTGAGGAGGAGAAGGAGGTGGAAGAAGATGAGGAGCCAGCAGAGGAGGAGGAGAGGCCGGCGGCGCCGCCCCCGCCCCCACCGCCAGCCCCGGTGGCGGCCGTGGTGCCGATCTCAGGTAGCCGGATTACTTGATTAGACTTAATGAAATGGTTAGATAGTATAATAGTACATACAGTTACTTTAAGCTATATAGTTGGTATTTTTCCAATCAAAATGACATCCTTGAATCCAAATTTGAGCTTCTTCTTGATGAAATGGTTAGGTAGTATAATAGTATATGCTGATACTTTAAGCTACATAGTTGGTATTTTTCCAATCAAAATGACATCCTTGAATCCAAAATTGAACTTCTTCTTGATGAAATGGTTAGATAGTATAATAGTATATGCCGATACTTTAAGCTATATGGTTGGTATTTTTCCAATCAAAATGACATCCTTGAATCCAAAATTGAACTTCTTGATGAAATGGTTAGATAGTATAATAGTTTATGCCGATACTTTAAGCTATATGGTTGGTATTTTTCCAATCAAAAGACATCCTTGAATCCAAAATTGAACTTCTTCTTCAGGGGTTAATGGGAGAGAGTATTTCAGTCTACCTATTGATGCTTCTTTGATTTTTTGGTTTTGGGTGCAGAGAAGAAGTATGAACCATCTCGTGCGGAAAGTTCTGATCAAGGTAATGGTGTCCCTAAGCTAATTTAATATTTATTTTTATTCTACTTTTTCCCATGCTTTCATGAACACAAACACATAACCAACCACTTGGATATACAGTTCAGATCTCTTTCTGGAGAAGCTTGATTTCAAGCTTGGTTCAAGCTCGGTAATCCGAATTAACATTTAATGAATTTGAATGTTAAAACATGCCAATTAAAGACTTAATTATAAAACCAAAGTTTATAAAAAATACTAAAGATGCTATTGATTATATTGCTCTATACAAAACTGAGCCTTATATATCTGAACTTGAACAGGCTGGTTTTTTTTGGCTTCGCTCGAAATTATTTTCGAGCCTGAGTTGCTTGTTCAAGCTCGGTTCATTTAGTTTGAAACCAAGCCTGTTCCATGCCGAGATTGAGCCTAGCTCAAGCTGTTCGTTTATTTTTCCACCCCTACCTGCATTAGACATTAAAATATAAAAAGACTTTGGCAATTTTCACTGGTATTGCAAGAAGGCGCTGAAAGATAGATTGTCTGAGGAAGTAGAGGTATTTACTCTGAGATGTTGAAGTTAGAAAATTTGAGGATGTGGAGCTAATGATTCTGGCATCTGAAGAGCCACAAAATTTAAAAGGAACAAGTAGTTCCATACCTTAAATGATGCAGCAGGGAAGGTTGGACTTCTGGTACCTAGGTTTCAGCTTAACACACTTCTAATCCTATCTTGCTGAAATGGCTGCTTGTTTTGTTGGGGGATGACTCTAACAATTCACGTCAGGAGAAGCACACTGGATGCTAGAGGGGAAAAGCTAGATAACCAGACACCTTAAGAGCATCATTTGCTCTCTTACAAGAACCAATGTTTTGGACCAGAAAGACATGCTGAGAGTAGATTTCAATAAATGTTTGATTTTTCTCCTTACATCTGATTTTTAGCAAGGGAATAAATTTATCTATTAATAGAAGGAAAACCATTTATAGTAGTTTTTGTGGTAAGTTACGAATCATTTATCATCAGATTGATTCTTAGCCAATTTTTGCATGCTATAGATTTTTATTTATTGATTTATTTATTTTGGGTTTATTGTGTAACTCACTTTTAGGCTGTCATTGCATGTATACAGAATAGCCAGTAGGTTTGCATCATTACAAAATTACAGGTTCACAATTTCATATTATCAAGGCTTGGACATAATTTTGTTTGATGTAGTGATAGGATTTGTTTTATTTCCAAGACCATCGAGATCATGTTTTATAGTCTTGGTTCATATGTAATCCGTCTGTTTTCTTTTTGCACTTGATGAACTTCAGAACAAGGGTCATTTCGATAAGACCTAGAAAATGGAGCTTTTCTGGTGACCTAATAATAACTTATGCGCAGTCTATGAAGTCATCGCTTCTTTTGTTAATCAAACACTTTAGTTGTTTCCCACACACATATATCAAAGTTCTGAGGGCATGTCTCATTTCACACTCATCTCATGTCGATTTTCTAATGCGGCGGATAAAATCAACAAAGAAATTATTGTAGTAGAGAACTGGCAAGAATTTTAGACAGAGGTGAAAACAGTATGGTAAACTTGCGACCTTATTAGTAGTAGAAACCTTGGAAATGACATTCTTGAACAGAGGCACCTAGCTGACTATCCTTGTCTAAATATAGTTTGAGTTATATTTGCAGAGTATTTCATTAGCTTTATGGAGCTTGAAGCATAATCAGTTGTATACAATGTAGTAGCGACGATCAATTCATGCTTGGCTGTAAGGTCGTGATGCTTTTGGTTCAGCTTTAAGATGTCCGTTTAATGGGCAATATCTTTTAGCTTGTACAGGGCACCAACAGTCTTAAAATGGTTCATATTCTTTTAGTGTCGCTAACCAGTGTTAATCATGCAGGTATAGCGAAAGATAAGCAACCAGCTGATAACCTTGAGAATGAGTCCCCGTCTCAAGAAGGACAAAAGCGGAGGCGAACATCACAGGACAGAGCTGGAGACATCAATCTACAGAGTCAGTTGATTGAAGTCCTGGAGAGAAACAGTAGAATGCTGACAGCCCAACTTGAAGCTCAGAATGTAAACTGCCAATTGGACAGAGACCAGAGGAAGGACCAAACCAATAGCTTGCTAAGTGTTCTTGGCAAACTTGCAGATGCACTTGGAAGAATTGCTGACAAGTTGTAGGGAGTGCTGGAGATTAAGGATGCGATCAGGCCGCTGGAAGACTGTACAGTTAGATAAGCTTGTAGCTCGATAGATTTCAGAGAAGGTAGATAAATAATGCATCTGTTGGAGAATATTGGCTTTATTTGATGTAAAGTTTTTCTTTTTACCTCTAGAGAGTGGTAGAGTTGATAGCTGATAGCAATTTATAGGGAGAGATGAAAGTTACAGCTCTTTTCACTGTCTATTTATTTGACATCGCAATCTTGACTGTATCAAAGATTGTACCTTTGTTGATTTTTAAGTTATTGGAGTAAATTGAAAATGGTGAGATTCATAGCACATACTGTCATCATTTTGGGTGGTGATAGAAGCACATACCATTTTTCGTATAGATTCTACCATTGCGTCTGCTGATCAGCTGTTTACTTTTCCCTTCTGGTTCTTTGAAGAGAGTTGGCGACCCACAGTTTTGTTTGAAACTTGGTTTTAGACTATGGGTAGGTTGAACAACATGATGAATTCTTTAGCTTGTACACCGGATTATTGCGTGCACGCCAAATCACAATTTTTTGGTCTACTTAATTTATTCCATAGGGATGGTAGCACGCAATCACATTTTATGTAATCCTAGTGCTTGCCAACGTCATTAGAAGGGATTTCAGGGATTTCATGAGAAGAGAGAATGACCTCTGGCAATTGTTTTCCTGAACAACTACTGCAGTGTCTATTTCATGAAAGGGAAGGGACTTTCTCTTTTACCCCCTTCCCCAGTTAAAAAAAAAGGACTTTCTTAGCACCCACGTAGGTCAAGTAGACATATTATATTTATTCAAGAGTGGATTATTGCTATTATTTTCTTAATTCTAAGAGGCAGTATTTGGTGGGTTGAAACTACGTTCAGATTTGTTATTTTAAGTAACAGCTATCGAAGAACAGCTTATAAAACATATCAATAATGCCCCTTGTTCTCCTGAATCATTCTTAATCTCTCCCATATTTGTTTCTAGCCTTACCATTCATGAAGTAATAAAGATAAAAACAATTATAACACTATTCCAAGTTATGTGAGATGCAGATACTTATCTTCAAATAAAATAGGTTTAGCATTTCAAGTTTGAAATGTGCGAGATGTTATATATGCTGAGGAAATTGAATCTGCAATAGTCTACCGGCATAATAAAAGAAACATAAATACAGATGAGATAACAAATTGACTTGGAATCCAGCAAAAACAAAAATAAATCAGAGAGAGCTGCATGATGAAATCCTCTCCATCCCCCTTCCATAGAAAACAGCTAAAATATCTTTACATACATAATGGCAACTTAGAATTGTGAAATAACATTATGATGATGGCATTCTGATTGCATGTATTAGCCAACGACAGTTCAATACAACAGAACAATCAGGTATAATCATCTGAGGGCGACTTTGACCGATACATGCGATCCACTTTCCTTGAGCTGGTACTAGCTACTACCGTAGAAGCTTCCACATCATCTTCCTCGATATCACATACATCACTTTCTTGGTCCCTTGCTGCAATGCCCGTCAAACAAGCTGATATCTGACCAAACTCCCTTGAAGAGTGCTGAGTATCTCCCGAGCTACCATCCATTGATATAGCATCACCTGACTTCTTTCGAGGGATGAATTTCACAGACCTTGGAAGCTCCACCAGAAACTCAGTTTGCATCTGATCAGGGTTTGACCTCTTCACCAAATTACGGAATTCTGCAAAAGCCTGCCAGTTAGTTGTGTCATCAACCACATCTGGTGAGTCAAAAGTATAGCGGGTATACTTAGAGGGATTTCTTATGTAATCAGGAACTCCAGGGGATTCTTCAGGCAATGATACTTCCATGGCTGCAGCGGTTTCCATAGACTGTGGAAGCATGTAAAGATCTTCATGTTCTTCATTCATCTCAGCACGGACATCTTTACATTCAGGATCAAACCTAACACGTTTTTTTGGCTTGGAATCATTCTGCTCCTCTTTTCTTTTCAGAATGGGCTTTAAATTGGTATCATTCTCGGCTATCTTAACTACTGAATCTACAGCAGGCTTTCTACTATCATGATTTTGAAGGAGATGACAATTCTCTGCAGCTTTCTTGTATTCTTCGAGCCTTGCATCTGCAGCAAAGTGATCTGCACGTGGATCCCTATGGAAATCATGCATTTCCTCAAATGAATCCTCAGGTAAATCGGGAACGAGGGTGTGGAAGTTTATGCGAGGGCCATGATCTGTGACATTCCTCATATACAAACGATCCCCAGCATTCTCCATGCCAATTGCTGTTCTATCATATTCATCCTCCTCATCCTGCAAGAAAATTGTTTAGTCAGATATAACCAACCAATTGTTGATGCAATTACGGAATTCAAACTCAATGCTGCTCATCTCACACAATCCCCCCCCCCCCCCCCCCCCCCCCCCCCCCAAAAGAAGAGAGAGAGAGAGAGAAATTATCAATGCTGTCAGAGATAGCCAATTAGAGAGTGCAACCTTACATCACCGAATATTGGCCAGGTCTCAGGCTAACTTGTGACACTGACCAGCAAAGCCTCGCAGAGCGTAGAAGAAAGTTTCAACCACCAACAGAAGTTCAAGGTTTTAAATTAGATAAACCAAATTCAGAATTTATAGAGCTTCTAGAACAAAGATTAAAGCAATTAAATATTAGAGTAGTCGATGAAAATCCTAATGAATCCTCAGAAATAGAAAATCTTGAAGAATTAACAAATATTCTAAGTGAAAAATCTGACCCAAAAATAAATATTAAAGAAGACTAGTCAAACTTAGAAAAGCTTGAAAATGAGTTAGCCAATTTCGATCGGCTATCAGAAACAGATAGCATATCGGATATGAAGCTTAAAAATAAATTAAGTATAAACCCGGTTAGGCATGAACCTAGACCACTAGAAAAATACTATTATAAAAGACCCTCTCTGCAAGATCTTTTTTTTGAAGAGAAAGAACCTTTCCAGAATTCGTATTCAGGAAAACACATCTATGAATGGAATATAGATGGACTGAATGATAAACAGAGTTTAGATACAATACATCAAATGATGATGTATTCTACCATTTGTAAACAAAATGGTAATCAGGATCATGATATAGACTTATTTATTGCAACTGGCTTTGTAGGCCAATTAGAGGCTGGTGGGATATGTATCTCACTCGAGACCAAAAAATTGAAATCCTTCAGCATAGAAAGGTAATAAAACCTGAACCCGATCAACCTAGCAGCAGTACTGAACCAATAACCAACTCAGATGCAGTGTATACTCTGTGCTTGGCAATAATTCAAAATTTTATAGGATATCCCATGCCTGTAGGAGAAAAGGTAAGAACTCTCCTAAATAATCTAAGGTGTCCAACATTAACCCACTTTAGATGGTATAAAGAATAACAATCGTAATTATAAAAGTAATAATAAACCACTGAGCATGTGATTCTAAATCTGGAGTCAAATGATGCAAACAATTCACTCAGTCATGTTTTTTTGATTTTCTTAAATAATATCATATGAAGGGTATTAATAAGGCCATCTATTTATTTCTCGTACACGAACTATAACTTATATTAGGGAAAAGTCGTAAATTGTTGTGTTTAAATTCTTTGGAAAGACACATCACTGATTCCTTCAGTTTCCACTGATTTAGAAGCTGCTTGCACTACATTATACTCTAAAGAGTCAAGGCAAGAGTCAATTACCTTGCGCAAGCAGTCAACTTACACTAAGGAGCGAATAATTGACATAGATAGCCAGGACTTGATCTTATCCAAATCTCCATCTTCCCTTAATGCCCAACCTCTCACATGCTTCGATATCACAAAATATACCCTTCTTTTGGCTCTTCTTTTTGAGAGTTAATAAACTTGATAATAACATTTAATCCAGAATACCTAGGACATTAATGAAAGAATGAGGCAGGAATATGATAAAGAATATTGCATCAAAACTCTTTTAGTTGCTTAGCAAAAACATTAGTCACCGCTCCACGGATAGCTTTAAAGAGTAATCAATCTAATGATTTTCCTGGTCCACTTCTTTCTTCTTAGATTTTTCTTTTTTATATATCGAAGGCATATTTTACAATGTTTTTCATCATCAAAGCTCAAATACAGTCAAAATACTAGGAAAGCTTTAACCCATTCCCTGATACAACTGAGTCAAGAATCTTGGAAGAAGCAAAAGTTGAACAACTAGGTCATGCCTAGTCCAATATCAGAGAAGCATGTACAATTTTCTCAATCTCAAACTATTCCATTTAAAAGAGTTCTGCCTTTTACAATAAAAACTTTTTGATTGAACTCTACCAGATCTATTTTTAGCATCTCATAGAAGGGAAAACACACAAGGAAAGGTGTCATCATGATACATTTATCTTAAAAAAAAAAAATTAAGACTCCTATGTATTGCCTCTCGTGATTTTATATTTAACCAAGGTTTCATGGTTGTACCCTTCTTCCTTCAATGGTTACTTACCTCTTCTAAAACACCAAGAAGACCAAATTCAAGTAATACATTTAATGATACCATCTGCAAAAGGCCTTTTTCTTTAATTCTCAAACTCCAAACATTCCATGTAGATCACAACTTAATTTTAAATTAAATCCTTTGTATTATTGTCCACCACCTAGCCACAACACCCAGAGTACTAGAAATGAGATATTGGTTGTCCTGGTTCAAGGACCACATAAATCCAACTTGAATGATATTAATCCTTTCCTTACTTTCAGTCGCTTTCAAATGAAAAGCATATAGCATGAAATAAGTCTTGAAGGAGTGGGAAAAATTACATTAAGTGGTGAAGCCATCTTTATTATACAAGAATCATAATATCCAACGTCCAAGAAGTTTGGTGTTAATGGGTGAATAAGCCATAAGACATCTCCATGATGGAGAAACAAAAGTTCAATATCATTGATAGTGCTTGCTAACTATCATTCTTGACTGTATAAGTATTCACTCAATTCTTTAAGACCAAAATTCCTAATATTGTATTATGAAAGGTCCCAAAACAATTTCTTATCCTAGTTGTCCAATAAATGTTCACAGAAACAATATTTTATTGAGGCCATTTGCATCGTCTATTAACCCTTTCAACATTATTCTGCATAAGCTTAATATAGCACACTATTACTAAGAAACTCAGCTTTTGAGATGCCCCAGGTGTATGATTCTTCAAAGATTAAAAAAGAAAAAAATGACAGTGAAACTTGCGCAAAATATAGAGGATTGCATGTGTATATGTTGAATTGCATACTACGAATGACTATTTAATGATAATCCAAAATTCCCTGCCAAGCATCAACACCCCAAATACTCCAAAACAAAAAAGAAAAGCAAGATAATCTATTTTCACTGTGTCTAGTCAATAGAGTCAAACATTATAAGTTACAAAAGAAACTGGCGCGTCCCCTTTCTGTCACTGCTTGTTCATCCATTTAATCATTTAGAACTCATGGCTAGGGGTGCAAATGGGTCGGGTCGGGTCCTAAGTGACCCCGACCCGACCCCATTTTTTGTTCGGGTCCTAATTTTGGAACCAGACTTGACCCGATTGAAGATCGGGTCGGGTCGGGTCCATGCCTACAATTTTTGACCCAACGGGTCATTCGGGTCGGGTCGGATCCGGATCGGGTCCGAGTGGGGTCTGGGTCAGATGTTACCACTTTCTTTGTGCTTTTGGAAAATATAATCTTTCATATTGACGGTAGATGTGGTTATGTTACTTAGCTGTAGGTAGAACCAATAAAGCCATAATAATCCTGAATCTAGGAAGATTTTCGTTTTATCTCAACCCAAAATTTATATCAAGATAAGATCCCAAGCAAAAGGCACATCCCACAAGTTAAGAAGAAACCACCATCAGAAATGCCCAGGCATATCTCGGCGAAAAAAAACTTGGTCACCTGTTTAGCCAACTACAACATTCGGATTATATAAGAACAATATTCTAGTGTTGTAGTGTGTGCAGATAGCTCATGCATTTGTTGGCAGAAGCTAAAGAGAAGACAACTTGAATTTTGAAATGATAAACTAAATTCATACTAAACCAAGAAACCATCAAAAAAATATTGGTTCAATATCTACCAACATCAAAAATTTATTCTCTGCAAAGATAGAACAAAGTGTTTCAGCCAAAGACAACCCAAATCCAGCAAATAAACCACCAAAGATAGAATCAAGTGAGAGATTATGCATTTGCTTAATCTTCCTTTCCATAATTCCATGCAGCAAAACAAAACAAAACAAAAGCAATTTTCTTGCTATTCATAAAGAATCAAACCTGAGATTCAAAGGATCACAGCATTGCAATCCAAACAAAATTCAAAGCAAAATTCTACCCCACATGACAATCCAAACAAACGATTATAGTATTAGCATCACAGCAAAATTTTACCCCATATGACAATCCAAAAGGATGCATCACAGCATCAACATTTCGGGTTTGGGTTGGCTCTTCGAATCGGTTCGGGTCAGGATCGTGTCCAAATTCAGTAAACCCAGATCCGACCCAGAAAATGGTTCGGGTCCAATTTTAGGACCCGACCCGGACCCGCGGGTCCTAAAATTCGGGTCGGATCTACGCGGGTCGGGTCAGGTCACGGGTCGACCCGTCCTAAGATATCATTCCCTAGACGTGTCATCTTTGGTTATCAAAGGCAGCGTAAAGCTGTTCAGCTTGCAATACTCAAATTTACCTAAACCCTTACTTTTGGAGCCCAAAAAGGTTCCATCATAAAGAGTTTGATCAAGAAGATGTTATCATGTCATCATTTCCTGTAGAACACCCTTTAGTAGCTAAATGGTCTGCATATTTGATCAAATTTAATATAAAAAATGTTGAATTCCCTAAACATTTCTTTATTCATCTTTTTTATTTTACATTTTTTGCCTCCCTAACAAAGACAAGTAATTGGAGAAATCTATAATTTCATATGTGTGACCATTTACAATAAACCACCTCGCCCAAAAGATGCTAATACAAGCGGAATTGGGCTATTGGTGTTGACTGCATTTCTAGATACTCTGAAATCAGGAATTTCGAGCATTTGTTACAAAGTTCATTTCCCATTCATGGAAAGCAGTTCCAGTATGCATACAAATGACAGAAGACAACAAAAATTAAGAGACCATGACAGAAGTTTCAAACAACCTACTCTCCAATTAGAAGCATTCATTGCAACGCCAGGTCAAGGGATTTCTCTGAAAGGGACAACATCAAAAGTACAGAGAAGCGAACCTCGTTATCCAGGGTTGGATCCATCCCGATGGAAGACCTGATCTCCCTCTCCTCTATATCCCCATCATCCCTGATATCCTCCCCTCCTCCGCCGACGCCGTCGCCATCCTCGCAGTCATCCGGCTCGTCGAGATCGTCTTCAAACCGATCCTTCTTGGTATCCCTCGCGCCCTTGCGCTTCTTCGCGAAGAAGCCGCCCTCGACGAAGGCGGAGGAGCAGGGGTTGTCGTCGCGGTCGGAGCCGGCGCCGCGCTCGCGGTTCCACTCGCGGCGCTCAACCTCACCGTCAGCGACGGACCAGGAAGACCCCGGGAAGGAGCTCCCTGGGACGGACTCGAAGAGCCGGGAACCGAAGAGCCGCTTCACTCGCACGTCGAAGCTCTCATCCATGGCGTCTCCCTCTCCCTCTCTCTCGGAGTCTCCTTTTCCACAAACCTAACAACGAGCGGACCGCCGTTGCCTTTCATCGCTTTCTAATCTCCAACATCGAACTGCTTAACAGGAAAGGAATAGATCGGCCCGTTCGATGAGGATATGCAATTGTCCTGGCCGTTGGTTCATTAGTACATGCCTTTGATGAGATATACTAAGTCGGCAAACTATGCCGACTTAAGCTTTCTACTATCTTTTCTGCCGACTTCCTATCAAGTTGGTTACTTAGGTGCGTAAATCAAAGGCCATGCATCTCAAAGGAAGATAGATAGATGGATGGTTGTGATCTGATCTAATTAGGAAGTTGTTTAACATTTATATGCACTAGGGTAAGCTATGGTAGCGATAGGCACCGAAAGGGATTAGGACATGATAGCAAGGTCTGCCAAATTGATCGTAAGCTTAATTAAGCTCGCATGAATAAATATCAATCTATGATAGTCATTGAGATTCATGCGCGGTTTTATAGTCTTCTTTCACATTGAATGAGAAGTTAGCAGTAGTATTGAAAATAGCCCTATCTAAAAAAAGATTTTTAGTACTCTAGCTTCAACTCTATATTGGTCGGTCTGAAAAGAAAGAAATACAAGGATCTTCTCTAGCAAAAAGAGGACATAGGTGGAACTTTTGATAGTACGAGCGGACTAGATGTTCTTCCGACAAGTTCAAAAGGATGTTGAATCCTTTTTTTTTGGCCTTTCAAAAGGATGCAAAGTTTATTCTTTTATTGTTTGTAATTAGTTTTACAGTCTAAGCTGTTAGTTCTTCTCTCTTGATTTTCTCTAATTCTTTCCTTGTTGTTCTTCCATTAATTTGCTTAATAAAAATGATTAGGCCACACCCTAATCCTCATTAAACAAAAGAAAAAATTGAATGCGAAGAAATGTATCAAAGCCTGCCTTGTATGGTTGTGGGAACTGCAGCAGTCCTCAGCTGCAACCCATCAAAAATGGTTGCATATGAAAACCCAGCAGCCTCATCATGTTCATCAACACCTTGTTTATTAGTTTATATTTTAAAGCAGATGTTGAGCTGATTGTGCTTAACAAAAAATGATCATCTTTAGGAGCACAACTCTTTCAGTTGTAGGCTTTCAAGTATGCTTGAGGGGTCTTATGGAAGTGTTTCCTCTATTACCATTTATCTTTCTTTATGATCCAAAACTCCATGTGATCTAATTAGCTCTTCAGAGAAACCTCTGCAGGTGTTGTCTTTTATCTTCAAAGCACAGACATCTGATGAGAATAATGCATTCATTGAGAATATTTAGATTATTAATTGTTCTGACTTCTGAGACCTTGTCATTGCCTTCTCATGCCTTGAAATAGGTTAAGAGGAGTTATCAGTTCCATAGCAAGTCCATCTGGTTCTTCCTCAAATCCGTGATGATAAGAAAGCGAACACAGGCAAACATGTTAGGATAAACAATCAGAAGAATTGTCAAGATAAGAGGTGATTCATTATGAAAACATTAAAATATTTGGGAGGACTAAAAGTTTCTGAAGTTCAGAAAATGTCGACAGGGATCTGTTCATCAAACATCCCTTTGGAGGTAAGCATGTTAAAAGACAGCCAACTATAAAGAGAAATTAAATCTTAAAAACAAAAGGAGAAAGAATATGTATAACATTACCAGTCAATTAAAAGTTCAAACGAAAGCTCGACAAATATTAGAATTATACAATCAAATTTTATAGGCAGCTAACTAGACAAGTATATGTGTCTACTATACAGAGCATAGGAATACTTGTTTGCACACTGAAGCTGTATTTTTTTTCACTTTTGGGAGGAGAGAGGGGCTTGTATACATGGCATGATTTAATTTAAATTTCACAAGCATTAATAACTATTTTACACTAGAAATGGTCATTTGCAATCTATATAGTGCTTCTTGTTTGTTTGGAACATCACACTATAAGTTCTTTTGGTATTGTAGTTAAATTTGATCTCTGAACTTTGACCAATTGTTATCACTAATCAGTTCTAACACTACAATTGCCAAGTCTCAAGTCCAACTCTATGAAACAATCATCAACTACTGATCGGTAAGAATTCATGGCTTCCACACCGGCAGAGGGGGTGGATATGAGTCAAGACGCTGCACAGAAGAGAAGATGGTGTTCTTGTCAATATGATCGCCACCACTGCTTGTAAGGGACACAAGGGCCGCAACTAGCCCAGCATTCCCAGCCAAAGTTGGCTCAGTGTAGATTTTATTGTTCCGCACATCGGAGAAGCCATCGAATCTGTCTGGTCCACCAACCATGGCACCAGTGATGACATTAGGATTTGATGACTTCTTATCTCGCCATTTCCAGCCAGCAGTACATGTGTAAGCAGCGCCATCGTGGGGGATAGATGCACCACGGTGGTGCACTTGCGTTGGATAGTTCTCTCCATAACCCACCATATAACTTATTTTTTTGGGATTGTTTCCTAGGATGTAGTCCACCTGCAAGATTTCACAATATTTAAAGCAGTTGAAGTCATGCCATTATCATTCAACCCTGATGCATTAGGTTGTAATATATATGATTTTGGCATCTTCTCGAAAGAAATTTTTTTATATTCTGCATGTTACCATGATGGGTAAAAAGTTTAAGCAAGAACCTGAGAGGCTGCAAAGCCATAGAGGGTGCTTGAGTTCATAAAGTAGGGGCCGCAGTACCATCCAGGGATGTTGCTAGTGTTCAAGTAGTCTGCATAAAGAGATGCAAGGTATGCAGCATTCGCTGCATATTGCAATGGCTGTGGCTGCCCATGGTTCAGTTGAATCAGTCCCCCTATACACAAGACAAAAGATAAGTGCGATACGATTCAATAGCATTTGGTCTTTGTCGAACATGAGGATGGCTGGGATGCCATCACATGAGATGCATGTGGTACTTCAATTTATGGTGAACCATCAAGAATTGATTCACCAAAATGGTTGGCTTCTGATATGATTCAGTTAGACATGCAATTTGTTGATAAATTTTTAAACCATGAAAAGAGATGGAGTAAAACTAGAAGAGTAAAATGAAAGCATAATCCTTATAGCAGAGTTAGAGTTGGGGAGATACAAATACACATTTTCAGATTTTTTTTTTTTCTATCTTACATATAATGATGCTCATGTGTCTGCCCACTTATCAACCTGATCAAATATGCATTTCGTAATTTTTGTCTCCTTTTTTTGAGGAAAAACGTTTCTCAATTTCTCTTGGAAAAAGAAAAAATCAATGTAAGCCAATGTAAATTTATATCAACCATTTTAATGGAAGAGGAAGATAAAGTCTATTACCTTTAGTCCAGTTGAAGACATGGAAGTCATGAAGAAAGGAACACATGCTTCGCTCTGTGGTATTATGGTAAGCCCTGAGCATCTCCTCATAAGGAAACCCCAAGTCTAAGTAGATTCTAATCCTTGATAGGAGTAGCTCAGCCCCTAGAAGCTTGTTGTCCCAACTAAAAACACTTGAATCTGGTTTTTGTATGGTGCTTCCAGCATTTTTGGCTAGACTAGAATCTGTTGCAAAGGAGAGATAACTGTAGTTCCCTGTGGCATAGTACATCCAAGCAGCACCCCACATGAACTCATCCCAATAACCTGTGGAGTTGTAGAATGGTTCTATAAACTGATTTCCCTGGGAATAAGGTGTTTGTTGCCCTGACTCTCTAGCAAATTTGTAAACTGTTCTTGCTGCATTCATGAGCCTTTTTGAATAAGCAGTATTATCATTAAATACAATTGAAGCAGCAGCTAGTGCTGATGCCACCTCACTCCCCAAATCAGGTGCAGAGGTAGATGTTTGCACGGGTCGGGCGTAGTTCATGTCTTCCGGCCTCTGCCAGCAGTATTCATCATCTGAACTAGTCGACCCTTTTTGCGCAGCTCCTACCTGAATAAAACTAGATGTCAAAAGCTTGCTTAAATCTGCTTCCACTAAAATTCTAGCCATAACAGTAATGGAATGCAGTATGGTTACGCAATGCAGAATGGTAAATGAGTTTGGAATGTACACCGACGAAAATATGTAATTCCATCTACACTACACATTGACAACTCTCCTAACAAAGAGCAAGTAATAAATCCATGAACAGAATTTCTGAGATGATATTTTGATCCTGGTTATAATATTTCATGAACAAACTGATAATCACATCATGAAATCAACTATCCACCTTGTTATCAGAAGTAACAGCAGGGTTTTAAATTTTCATCAGTTGCAAGAAATGCATTTCTGCATTATCCAGAGCATTACACATATGCCGCCTCACTGATAGATCTGTATACAGGCCTATAGATCTGTTTGCTCTGAATATTATCAAACTCCCATTTGACACATGCATGATCAGCCTAAAAATTCACTTGATTTCTCCAACATGGGTGAACAAATGAAATCCGACCCTTTGAACCAATTGTTAATTTTTTGAGTGTTTTTAACCGAAAAAAGGAAAGAAAGAAAGTCCTGAGTGCCTGCAAAACTTTGAACCACCTGCAAAACAAATATAAATCCATTTTGCATCCTCAGTTGAAATCAATCCTTCAATGGCTATGACTAGCAGAGGCAATGGACTCAATATGGCCAGCACTGAAAACCAAAAAATTAGAGCAGAAGATTGTTCTAGATTGGAGAAAGAAGGGATTTCAGCAGTGTACTAATTCAGAATAACTGCACAAAAAGTTTCATAGCGAAGTCTTTAAAGCATCCTTACAGAAGAACTCCTTAGAGCATAAAGCATATCCAGAAGATAAGTCATTTATTGCAGCAGCCTGGTAATTTTAATTAGTGTTTGAAAAACTTGAATGATAGTCGATACAAATTGTAAATGTCTAAATTAATGTATGTTTTGTGGATCTCAATTTCAGAGACCAACTATGGAGAGTGTTGCTCCACATTTGAAGTTCCAATGCCATGAAATGATTCAATATCAATCTCCTCATAAATGGATGTCATTAAACTAAACCAAAACATATTTCCAACAATAAAGGTACATGTACACAAAAAAAAAAAAAAAAATCGTTCTTCTAATAGGAATATATAGACATGTTTTACAGCAAGAGATAATACCCTGCTACATTAGACTGCAAGAAAACATTGGGATTTCTTTTCTTTACCTGGCTGTAAATTTTGTTGATGGTGGTAGCAGAAGAATTGAAAGTCAAGAGTAAGTAGTCGGTTCCCCATTTGATGATATCTCTGATGTGATCGTATTCTCCAATGGCTTTGTATTTATGACTGTATTCTATCACTGACCAGCTTAGGAGTGTCATGGAAAAAGCCATAGGAAAGTGGAACTTTATGTTGTTCCCGCTATCGTAGTATCCTCCAACTAACCCACCCTTCAACTCTGTAAACCCAATACCATCTTCCAGGCCAGAATTTCCTCGCCACAGCACATCATTGTTCTTCGGTAAGCGGCCAGCTGATTAGCCAAATATTTGAAGCATAAATCATACTTACAGAACAGACTTACATTCTACAGAGTAATTGGGTAGTTGCACAAATTCGTTGAGCAGAAATCAGAAATATTTGAAAACAAATGAATAAAGAGGTTTATGCATACTTTGTGACGGTTTATGGAGTTTTCAGAACTTCTAAGCAAAAAAAGGCACCTTAATGTGGCAACAAGGGAGAAGAAAATCCAACTAAGATGACCTTCTAGGAATTTAACACCCTAATCTTGGCCCTAACCATTTTATCTCTAGATATTCTAAAGTAAACAAGATGAAGCCCTCATGAGATCAATATGCATGTGGAACAGAACTCCATTTGTTAATTCTGACCAGTCCAAATCTAACAGAGGTGAAAATGCATTCAGAACCTTTCTATGCATGCAATAAAAAAAAAAAAGATTGCCACATTTCTTATAGTAACAGTAAGAGACAAGCATGAAGTAGCCACCTTTTTTTTTTGCAAACCAAGCTAGACCAATTCATGAACACCCTACGGAGATTAGCTAGTGGTTAAACAAAAATATGATAAGATCTAGCTGCAACTTAAACTGAGAAGAATTTATATCCTACCCGAGTTGTTTAACTGAGCAATATACAGAAGTTTGATATGTCTCATTTCCATCATCAAGGTTGCACAAGTTTGCAGCCAGTTTTGCTGAAAAGAAAGAAGTTTGCAGCTAGATTTTCAAAGGACTTACATTTTTGTGCATCGAAGAACTTAAGAGCCATGTGGAGAGCAACGGTATAATTGTCTGGTGGCGAGATTGGCTCCCTGTGCTTCGGCAGCGTCTTCGAAACGATGACCGGAATCCCGACGACGACGAACCCAATCAAAGCAGACCATATCACCCACCTAAGCGTCTCCCACTTGCAAAGGATGCACCCCAGGTCGACATACTTGCTCTTCTTCTCTGCGTCCCGCGGCCTGAGAAGCCAACCCTGCTCGGTCGTATCCAACTCCTGCCTCTGAAGCACCGCTCGGTCCAAGTCCACGTACCGGCTCTGCTCATCCTCTGTCGACGAATCGACCTGGATCTCGAATGGGCCTCCCCAGTGGTTCGCTGAGTACATCTTGGAGCCCTTCCTAACTCCAACTCGCTGCCTATAATTAGACAAACAAGAGATGGATCGAGCAAGGAAAAAACAAAAGAAAATTCAGTGAGTCTCATGAAGTTGTTGGCTTCAGGATCATGCACCAATAACTCGAAGACGCTCACGCACGACATCGGAGTATAAGATGAAGAAACAAAGAAAATCCAGTTGGTATGTCTTTGAAAGCAATTCCAAAGCACATCAAATCGGATTATAAGATGAATGGAAGAAAGAAAAGCCAGGTAATATATATAACTGTGAAACCAATCTCTAACACACAGCCAAAAGATTGTTATGGGAACTTGAATATAACTATGAGGATTCGATGAGTTTTGATTAAAAAAAAAACAGAACGAAACGAAAAATGACTGCAAGATGAGTGATAAAAGTGGAGGAGGAGAAAGGAGTGGACTTCTACCAGGATACTTCTATGTCAATATGAGAGACGATGCTTGTTTTGGACACCACGTTGAAGCCTTTTGAATACTTTGGATCCAAACGAGGAGAAAATCTCAAACTGGAGAAGAAATGGTGGCGATCACAGGAGGGAGAGAAGAAGGGGTGTTCGCTCTGGTAATCCCTCGATCTTGGAAGCGTGGATTTGCTTTCCGTTTCCGGAGAAGCGCCGCGCGCGTGCGGAGGGGCAACCGTCCAGCCGCGCGCGTTTCTCGCGTCGAGAGAGCCAAAATTACGCGAGAATTCGGATGGGTCCCGCCGAATGAATGCTACGTGTACGGTTGACGCTTCGTGTAATTGTGCTTTTCGTCCGCTGAACCTTGCACGCAGGCGATCATGCGGGCTAGCTGGATTAGGAATTGCAAGCGGCGAAAGGATGCTTTCCTTTTTGGGCTCTCACGCTTCAGAGCTGGACTTTGTGAGTCGTGCATGAATGCTGTTTGCACGAATCACAAACCGGTATTCACGCATGATAACATTCAGCGCTGGACTTTGGATATCTTTCAATAGCATTTTCTAAACCGGTATTTTCTGACGGAATTTATACATGATATCTCCGGCAAAAAAAAAAAAAAAAAAACTTATATTATTGACAATCCCTGGGATTCTATAAATAAAGCAGAATTCTGCGTTGTCATATTAGTTACTTTAGAAATATCTAAAACAAAAAGTTGGGAGTTTTTTTGGTAAGAGATTTGTGAAATTTTCTATTTACATGTCCTAATTGTATCCCGAAGGTGTATTGCAACAACGTCTTAAAATTAGAATTGTATCCAAAGCTCATTAGCAAACTCAAATGTAGAGCGAGATCTTAAAAAAATTGTTAGAAGCAAAATAGTGGATGAAGTGGAAAATAAAATAAAAACAAACATTGAAAGTCTGCACATTTTTGTTTTAAAAAGTAAATATCCCCCGTAATTCAAGTATTTAATTAGTTAAAAAATTCTAATATAGCAATTATTATAAGTTTAATATATCTTATGTATTGTACTGGACCAGATATAGCTTTTACAGTATATAAATTAAGTAGATATACTGGTAATCCCAAAGATGATCCTTGGAAGGTTATTGGTAGTCTTTGTATGCCTCGAAAGGATGGTTGAAATTGAGTTATTTTCTAATGAGTGTTATATTAAAAGGGGTACACCAAAAGCTCGTTGGGTTACAAGATAATAGTTCCATCATTGGATCGATTTGTATCCTAAGAGATAGAGGAATTTCTTGGTCATCTAAGAAACAATGCTCCATAATAGGATCCACTATGGCACTAAATGAATATGACTAGGCCAAAGCCTCTCATATTCTCTATATGTATGTGTATATCAACTTTACAATTTCTTATCCTTGGAAAAAAAAATTATGTGCATATACCCATTGTGCATGTGCCAGCTACTTTTCGTCTCTTTTTATTGTTTCTTTCTTCATTTTCTTCTCTTCCATTTCTACTTTCATGTTATTCATTTTCTTCTCTTCCATTTCTACTTTCATGTTATTTCTTTCTTTTCTTTAGGTGATTCTTCCTCACTGCTAAAGTACAGCTTTATGCACAAGGCTCCTACCATTACAAAGTTTGGAGAGAGTCAGATGTATACAACTTTATCTTAGTGTAAGAAGCTCCATATTCTCCTACCTAGACCGCTTCCCACCACAAGATTATATTGATTCAGACAAAGATCTTCGAGCATCTAAACATGACCTTACGCTCTTCCTACCTGCAACCTCAGTAAGCAAGCCGGTCAGCTTCCATGGATCGCTTAAAATACCAGACGACAAATAACTCTTAAGAGCTTATCTGATGCTGAAGGCCGCATTGCCTCCTCCCAAACAACCAATATGTATTGCAAAACACAAACATGCAGAAACATCAAGTTCGCTAATACATTTGAGTATTTTTAGAACTGCATGGAAGATTTCCACTTCAAAAATGGACACCTCCCATTGCTGCGAGGGCTGGGGAGGATCAGATATATGCATCTTACCCCTGCATGCATGCAGACTCGGTTCACAAAAGAGCGACCTCCATCGTTCGCTCTCATCTGATCTTCTGCTTTGCTCAAACAAAATAGTCATGGATTTCCACAAGAAATGGTTGTTCAAGTACACTAGATGCACTGAAGTCTTCACCATGGATGAGAGTATTTAGATCATAAACTCAAGTCCAAACATGCCCTACAATAATATCTTAGCTGCATGTATGTCGCATAAACAAATGCAAAGTATTCAGACAATCTCTCAAATCCAAAAAGTAATATTGTCCTTGATATCATGCGTCAAATTTTAAGCAGCTCGCTCCCTAGTCCCTTAAAGATGCTCGAGGCACAGCTGGTAAGCCTAATTCATCCTCCACCTGTATCACAACACAAGAACAAGTTCAGCATGTATTCATGTATTTTCATTTTAAAATAAAAAGTTTAAGCATTTTCCAAGTGACCCAACGAATGAAAACAAAGAAGCTAAGATACTGTAATTGAGGGACTTTTGATGTGGAACCTTAATTGCCTTTTGCGGCAAAAGGTAGAATTATTTCCATAAAAAATGATAGGCACAGATATTTTCAAATAAAAAAAATCTGCAAGGCTCTTGGAAACGCCCACTCATCTTTTTAAACAAAAGGCAGTATTTCCCTAGCCATGAAGGGTGAAACATGCCTGTCTGTCAATTAAATCATTATTTCTCAGCACAGGCAATGCAAGTTGGAAAAATGTTGCTGCGGTCCCGTCGTCTGATGTGAGAGAGAGAGAGAGAAGGTTTTAAAAATACGGGTTTCAAAAAGATTTGGGAATCATCTATTTTTCTTTTAACGGAATCTGACTTCCTCGCAGAATCTTGAAACCCCCCCCCCCCCCCCCCTCCTCTCTCCCTTTTCTTTTTCGTTCTACCATTTGGTTTCCCTATAATGCAGTAAGTACATCAGATGCATTGAATTTCTGACGACAGACATATCCCCAAGGAGTTTGTTTCGAGTTCTTGAATTTCACCTTCCAAACAGTGCTTCAATTTTATCTTTCTTAATCTTCAACTCTCAAATGCTTCCCTCTCCTTAACCTTCCACTAGTTGGGAAACGAGTACTAGATTCACTACCAGCTCAAAGATCAACAGGGTGGAAGTCCTATAACAACAGCAATTCTGTATCCACAAGGCCAAACAGTTATGATATAGAGACACCCCTGATGATAAGGATGCCATAAAGGCTTTCACATACAGAACTAAATTGTATCAAGTGTTTATATCCTGCTACAAAAGTCTAGGCTCTGTATGTGAACAATGAAACTTTCTTTCGAAATTTCAAAATGACGCAGATGTACTGTTAAGTCATTTTTGAGAAATCTCCATCCTCCACATCTGACAAATTTGCATTTCTGCATCTGACTGAATCTCAGTAGGTCTTCAATGCTTGTGCACTATATGAAGGAACAGTTTCTCTATCCTCTGGCTTATTAGGCAGAAAAGAAACAAATAAAATTTCAAAATACAATCTTAACTTTTACATCTGGGGATATGAAAATTCAAGAATTTTGACAACTTCCTATCTTTCCTACCGATCCTAATATAATGACGATAATAACAATATGCACAATAACATCTGATCAAGGTTGTCAAACTGCCTAGGAGAAGCCAGGCGGTGGACACCCTTTATGGCCTAGGTGAATGCCTAGGTGGCCACCCAGGGAGGAATGTATCGCAGCCTTAATTATGAATATTTTTAATGACATATGCACTATTTCTACACAATATATGGCATCATAAAACTTCCCAAAGATCCTAACCTACAAGGAGGAGAAGAAGAAGGAGGGCACTAGTACTACTATTGTCATTTCAACAAGCAGCAAACTATAGGGCCATAGCCAAGTAGCCAACACCCAGCAAGAAGTACACAAAGAAGGAAAAGGATAATGGTAGGTAAGCAACAACAAACAGGGCCATAGCAAACACCCATCAAAGAGAAGAAGAAAAGGAGGAGGCAGCAAGCAAAATAGAGTCTAGCAAAGAAGATGAAGCTCAAGGACATGAATACTGGGGAAGCTTGGCCAAATAAAGAAGCAACAGTAGAAGAAAAGGATGAAGGGAAGTCGGACAAGGATGAGAAGGTGCTCAAGATTGGTCTAAAGAAGAAAAAAGAATGGAACTAAAAAAGGAAGAAAATAGAAAAAAATATACACATGCTTGGCATCAGTTCTAAGTGATGACCATCATTGCCATGACCCATAAACATCAGCTGATCCAACAATAGCCATTGACCAGCCTAAAACCCAGCTGGCAGGGTGGTGCTACCCTCCCAAAGGTCCTATATGGGGTTCAAATAGGGAAAGAGAAGGGAAAAGGAAATCCTTAATGAAGTAAAGCTTTAGGTGAGCTTGGCCAAGGCAAACTTGCTCAATTTGGCACCTCAGCAGCCACCTAGGTGCCTAGGCAACTTGCATTTAACAGCACTGCACCCAATAACATCTCATGATCAAAATATTTCTTGATCTTTTTTAGGACTCTCAGGAGATCATAAAATTTTCAGGCTGCTTCTCAGTTTGTTACAGAAGACCTAATAATACCCTGAGGCACAAACCATCAAACTGATCCATGAGCTAATCTGGTCCACTCACATCCCTATGCTATAAAAAGGCCAAAACCTCTAGAATGGTATCTTCAAATCATGTCTCACTTTCATCCATGTGTCTTTCTCCACACACTCCATTCCAACTCTTCAACCAGTTTGTCGATCTATTCCTCATTGAGACCACCTTTGGCTATCAATACCCATCTTCATATCATCTCAAGAGAGTGCATACAATGATACTCCATAGCAATAAAATGAAGTTTATTGAAGAGGAAAATTTAGTGTACCACCCATAGAGGAGTAAGCAGAAGGGAATGGCTGATGGTTTTTCCATGTGCAATGTCGCCCATAGATGAGAAATAGGATGTTTCTACAGCATGACTGAAAAATGAGAAAAAGGAAGGGAGGACAAAATATTTGAAAGAAAGTAGTCTGGGAAAAGATATTTGAAAGAAAATATACAGGGTAAAAAGCTGTTACTATTTGTTCTGTTTTGAAGATTTAGCCTTTGATAGGAGCTAACTGTCAACCCAGATTGCCGACCCCAAAAAAGTGCACAGTGGCTTTCTTCTGTCACACTCATCTGCACTACTTGGGATATCCATGGATGATACATGGTGCATTTAACACTTCAAAAAACAAAAACACTCAAAATCATTGCAATCATTCCAGTCTAGAAAATTTTGGCTATATTAAACCAATTTTAAATTACCAATATTTTTAATACTTGCATGTGGTCCATGCCAATCTTCAGCACAATAACCAATACACTTTTGGGTTGATGAAATGAGCATGAAAAGTGATTCTTCACATCGTGACCAGGGATTGTGTTACAATATGATGCTATGGGAACACATGGGCTCCAAAATCTTAAGAAACATTCAGCAATGCTTGTCTAGAACTAGTAATGACATAACTGAGAAACCAAAATTACATCTCTTAACCCAGATTCAGAAACCACGGACTAGAAGCATCTCCCTAAGGATGATATCCTAATCATGCTATATAATTCCAGACAATTCATCAATTTTTGCCATATCCATAAAGGTCTATCTACATTTTAAGGTCATCCAGCTTCCCATAATCAATAGGAGAGAATGCATATTCATATCTTATGTAATTTGACTCAAAGTTATGATAGTGTAAATGGACAAACCTGGGGGTTCTGTCTGTTGGGTGGCACTGCATGGCTAGTTGGTGCTGCAGGAAGATTGAATTCTGCATCCAGATCAGGTTCCTTATCTGGTTGAAGATAAGAAGGGACTGCATCAGATTCGGTCTCTGCTCCCATATCAGCTTCCAAGGCATCTAGCTCTACATCAATAATTAAACAAAAATTTAAAAAAAAATGATGGGTCAAAGAAACAGGATATATATAGCTATATGTTTGGGCAGTTAGTAAAAATTACAGTAACACAGAAATATTTTTGGAAACAATGCCAAGATCACAGATGTGGATTTTTATCTTACCGCCCAAAAGTTCATCCTCATCAATGTCATCAGGGACGTTGTAGCTTCTACCAAGAGATTCTTGTATTTCTGTACTCATATCCATTAGATCCATCATCTCATCTTGCATACTCTGTGTTCCAGGAATGAAGATTTCACATAAAATGACCAAAATAAATACGCTGGTAATCTTAGCCAAAGAAACCATATGCAACTTTTAGAGTTTAACTACAAGCAAGATGAAAGATAACAAACATACATCTATGTCTTGAATCTTTACTGTTTTCATCATTCCTTTCAACTCCTTATTTGCAGACTTCAGTGCTGACATCTGCATATCATCAAAACCTTGAATAAAATAATTATATCTGATAACACAAATCCTCCAGATAACCTTCACAGAAGCTTGCAAGACATACAGTTTGCTGAGCATCTTTAAGTCCGTCCGCAGCAAAAGAAACTTGGTCAAGGTTAAATGTCTGGTTATATAACATGTCGCGCTGTCCTTCGTACCTTAGCAAAACATAGATGAAATCAGAATGATCTGTGAATAAATGTCACATTTAGTTATGCATACGGGAAAGTGAAGGGGAGTAACACAAACAAGCTTCTAATCATGCTGCAAATTCCATAAGCTTTCTGAATGGTCAATATAGTAATATTTACAAGTCAACTAAACAGTTATAATCAAGTCAAAATTTTTTCTATCATGTACTATAATTATCCAGGTCCAAATACTTGGAGATATATCATCCAAGACTCGAATCTAGAACCTTTGTTACTAACTAGAGGGGTAACTAGAGGGGTGTGACCTCTGGGATAAATCCCAATTCACTCTTTTCTCCATTTTCTCAAATGGTATACAATATGTAGTGATATGCTTCCAACTCTACATCTACTTAGTGTGCATCACTTCCAAGGTTCGCCGTACCAGTCGGTACTGTACCGGGCATACCATATTGTACTGGTATCAAACCAGTACGCAGTCTCGCACCATACCAACCCTTGATACACCTCGCCATCTCGTACTGTACCATGTACCGATATTGTAATAGAAAGGTACCAGTATAGGGTTCAGTACCGAGATGATGAACCTTGATCACTTCATTAATAAACTAAAAAACATTCTTCAACACATAGAATCAAAGAAAATATTATGCATTCTACAAAATTCAAATCTTCACAATCCAAGAGATGGTACAGATCAAGGGTTGTGCAATCTTGATTAAGAGTAGAAACTTCATAGTCTAAGGGTTTTTTTGTATGCATATATAAATGTTGCATGGGCTTTCAGGCTGTAGTTCTCCTCTTTAAAATTCCTTTTTAAAGTGAAGACATCCCTCTTGACACTCATAATTTATGTTTTAAAAATTAAAGAAAGAAAGAAAGAAAGAAAAGACCATCTACCAAAGGTGGAAGTGCAATTAGCATATCCAAAAAAAAAATCTAATTCATAGTAATAAAAAGGGGCCCATAAGAGGTGAAAAATGAGAACAGGTAAAGATAACCTACATCCTCTTTTGCTTTAGAACCCTCATGGCACGAGCTTTAACAGCTTCCTGAGCAGGACCAGGTCGAGTCTTCTTAATCTGTTCTTTGTATCTAGCCAGTTCAGCATCAAGCTTTTTGATTTTTTCATCAACTGTGTCCCCTCTTTTATTTATCTGCAAATCAGTTCTTCATTAGTGAAGAATAAAAAGCAGTACAGGAGAAAACTCATGCTCCCAAGCCAGAAAAATGTTAAATTAGAAGTGAAGCAGGAGCATTATTTAATAAAGAAAATGGCAAAGAGCACATTTAAGAATATTTGAAATTTCAGAAAATCAAAATTAGCATGAATATGTGGAAGAGCAACTGCCCCATATCCAAAAAAATACTGTTGGAAGAAAGAAAAAATGCTTTGTACACAAATGCAGCGTCTAACATATGCATGGGTGACTTCAGCCTTGCAAATGAACTGAGCTGTTCATAAGAAGCCTGGGATTGGATCAATAACTAGCTTTTTCGAGCTAATTTGAACACGATATGGTGCAGCCTCAAGCCACATGGTAAGGTTGGCTTAAAAACAAGCCAAGCCAGAAGAGCTCCTGAATTGCAAAAAAATAGCTAAAGCACATTTTCAAATCAAGAATCAGCTCATCCGAGGGGCTCATGAGTTAAGCTTGTTTCTTCTTACATGAACTTTTCTCCAGACCTTGAATTGCTATAAAAAAAAAAAAAACAAATCATCTGGAGTATGGAATATTTCAAAATTAAACCAATGCCTCCACAACGAGTGAAGAAGCTCAGGGTTTCATAAGAACGAGTTAGTCTCTCTTAATCTCGATTCTCAACGAAGAGATCGATCTAAACTCCTCGCCTTCCATTTTAAGAAACCCTAATTCCCATTATACCAATCATTAATGCAGAATAAGTCCAAAGCAATAGATAAAAACGATCAAAATTTGCGGTTTCATCGTTAAATCCTACGTAAAATTAAAAACAACCGCCTAAAACATCAACAAAATCCAAAAAATGATCTCTTTGATCCCCCAAAAAAAAAACAATAAAAAAAAGAATTCTTAGAAGTAATACCTTATCAGTTGCATCCTGGATCGACGGAGGGGGATCCTTCTTCTTCGACGCACCGAAAACCCTCCTCATCTCCTCCTCCCGATGCCCCGATCTCCGACCGATTCCAATCTTATTCCAACCCTATCCCACGCGATCCGACCTCCCCCCAAACCCTAATCCTCCAAGGACAGATCTCCGGCCGGCAGATCCTCGCCGGGCTCGGAATTCCAGCGGCAATGGAATAAATCCGGAACCGAGAGAACCGAGGAGCGAATGGAATAATCTGGAATTTGAGAGACGAAGATTCGAAGCGTTTGGATATCGTCGAGATCGGAGACGAAGTCAAAGAAACCGCGTTTCGGCCTACGGAAACTCACCTCGAAATTCCACGAAAGTCTCCCTCCCACTCCGCCCCTTTTGTCTTTAATTTTTGTTCTTCTCCTAATCCCGACCGAAGGCACATCAAAATCTATCGGAGAAATAGAATGGAATAGAATAGAATAGAATAACGGAGTCAAAGAATTAGAATTATAAAAATAGAATACGAATTAGGAGGAGGGGAGAAGGAAAGGGATTTGGTTTTGAGTTTAAACTAATTACGGGTTGAGGTTGTATCTTTAAAGCGAAAGAACGATTGGTCTTCTTTTGCAATGTTTACCGTTGGATCGTCCATGCACAGCCCTCAAAGCACTCCTACCCCTCCTCCAAGCAACCATTGCGCAATCAAACGGTGGATTCGCGCGAAGTAAGGTGAATCCTTCTTTCGCGCGAAAGATACAACCCCTGTCCACTAATAACAAGCTAAGGCTTTCCCCGGGAAACAGCTTTTGTTGGCGCGGCTAAGCAACCGCGACCATGATGCGGAAGGGGAGTTCAAGGCTTGGAGTCTCAAAAAGCCAAGCTATCAGCACATTGTTTATCCAAGTCCTACACCAAAAAAAAAATTTGCAGTCTTTAAAACAACTACAGATGTGGTGCTGAAAAATTGAAGGCTTGCACCATGATGTTGTCATTCGTCTGGGTTCAATAAGTGGTTCTCCTTTTATTTTAATTGTTATAAAATTGGCGAACTGGGTCTGAAATTGCAATGTGGTCCTAGATTTGAATTTTATTTGTGGTCTTTTAGATATTTGATCATTTTTATCATTTGGAGGGTGCCATTTGTCTCGACACAACGATATTTAAATTTGATCCTATTTGTATTTTTCAGTGTTTGGCTAGCCATTGGACCTTTTTCAAAACATCCTTTTGTACATTTGTGCATAAAATTACATTGCAAGATCAGAATTTATAAAGTTTATTCCAAATAAATAAAACAAGGCATGACTGATGCTGAGGTGAGAGCAGTCCGGGCGGGACTTGTGTTTGCTATGGACATTTTTCTTGCTTATTATTAAATCTGACTAAAGGGGGAATGGGTAACTATAGTGTCATGGATAAATGCATGCGGCTTTGCATATCACCAATGGCTTCTTGATTTCAGGGCTCACATTATCAATTTGAGAAATTTCATTGTTTTGGTGAAACACACATTTTGAAGGAAGGGAACTATATAGCAGACATGATGACTAATATTGCATGCTTGGTCCAACAACCTTCCTACTAGACTTGTAATTCTCCAAGGAAAGTAGTTCTGGATGCTAAGGCGCTGTCTAAGTTTATAATAGGGATTTCTCGCCCCAAAAAGAGACGACAAGGATGAATAGTTATGGCTATGATCATAGTATTCTAGCATATATTACTTTAGAGGCCAAGTTTTGTTTTTGTTTGTTATTTTGGACAAGAACCAAATATTGTGCACAGAGATTGTATGATAATCATTGAATGGTTCCAATTTCACTATAAAAGATAAGAGGAAACTTACCAAAAGACTGCCCGAAATTTTAAATGTAGTTTGAAACATAATTAAAGTACTTCCCTGGGAATTGTTGTTAATTTTTTTTTTTGACGCTTCAATGGTACATCAGACGTGAAAAATAAACAATACAGTTATTTATAAATCCCTAATCAAAGTATAAATTAGTTTTAGATGAGTAATTTTTTAAGTAGGCAAAATGATGGTTTTTATCTTGCTAAAATTTGTCATATGCAGGACCCATAGTCCAACCATAGAGTGAAATTCTTTGAGATCCATTTTCAAAAGAAAAAAATAGAAAAAGCAGTTGATAATCGAAATTTGAACAAGAAGTATACATTATCATTTTTTTTCGAGAATAATACTAAAATACTATCTTTTCAGGAGAAACATCAAGAAAATTTTGAACCCAAGATGCAACCTAGGATTGTAGGCCAATTTACCAAGTATCAGACATTGAGAGTCATGTATCAATTATAATTCCTAGCTAACAATCTTCTCATTTATCCATTCAAAACTCATCAATAGTCAGATGTGTGCCATCTCTCCTATACATCAAACAAGAAAATCCAATACCAAAATGGCATATCTTAATCTGTAATAATAATACAAAGCTAAAGACAAAATATATATTTACTACGACCAATGTCTTGTAAAAGAGCAAAGAAGCTTCTGTACAATTTGCAGAATTTATAAGTTTTAAGCGGCAAAAATAGTTGTTGGAGGATTGTTCCAAAAATCATCAAAGCAGTAACAGGCCTGTTGAGTATCTGAGAAATTTTTATTAATCATTGAGTAAAGTACCATTATAAAATGCATGTTTAGCACACGAACAGTTGAGATCCATATCCTAGTTGAAACAGACCATCTCCGCTGTATCATGACATTTATAGCAGCACACCCAAGCACCATAAGCTTTAGAAGTCGCCAACTCATCCATTCCTGCCCGGTGAACTAGAACCTGCCCATAACAAGAGGGGTAACAACCAACTTCAGGGATGCAGATCAGACCCCCCAACTAGTAATTTTAGAAAACAACATCACAATACATTTCTTATCATGAACCGCAATCTTCAGTGGGTAACTTTACATGTACCGCACAACCACCTCAATATTTAGAAATATACAACACGAGCTTTGCATCTACTAACTAATCAGTAACGGCGGCCACCAGCATTAGACAATAGTACTTTGGTTGGTTTCTTCCCTTTCTTTCCAAATCCATTCGTCTTCTGAGCCTCAGGGCTCTCGATGACTCTGGCAGAGGATATGATGTTGGCAAATGACAATGTCGCAGCAGTCCGAGGACCTGTGTTGATAAGGACATAAGAAAAAACTGCTGGTGATAAATTGGAGGAGTCTCTTATGAATATACTACTAAAACAGCTTTAAATTTTGCTTTTTACAGAATATGAAATTTAGCTTTATTAGCAGCATAAGAATCTTTTAGTGATCAGATGTTGATTTCCAACATAAACAGATGACTACATGCTACAGCCAATCATCAAACACTTTAACAGAGCCCTCGGGTGAGAAATGCTAAATCACTTCCTGAATGTATGCATCTCTGCACCGAAAATGCTGACCTACAAATTTTCAGAAGAACCATTGGATAGAAGTTTTGAGTTGAACATCCTCCGGTGTTCCCAACCAACCTAACTAATTGCCTGAAATGTCTTCGAACATGTAGATGTAGATTATGGCTATGACCACCCGAAAGGATGCAGTTAGCAGGTAATTTTGAAATGCCATGGGTTTTGATACGGATGCCAGACAAGGCTGGTCAAAGCTAGTTCTAACAGGTAATTGCAGACCCTGACCCAGCGCATTTGTACCCCTCTTGAATCATAATTTCCCATTTGACTGGACACATTGCTGGATAGTTCACACCAGAAATCTCAGATTACACTGACAAGCCACCTCGAAGAACGAGGGATTAACAAATTGAAGACTAAAAGCACTAGTATCTCCTGATATCATTCTACAAAATTTCTGTAGTAACCAAGCATACCTTGAATACTGGAAGATTCATGCATCCTTTCCATCTTTCCTGACGAATCAGTCCGTTCTTCAGTTCTCAAAGAAGGTGAATCATGTGCAGCAGCAAAACCAAGGCGTGCCACATCTGAGAAGAGTTTCCTTTCACCGGTGACCGGAGGACTACTGGATTGTACACTGCAGCTTCCTAATGCTAAAGATATAATGTATGTTAATTAGAAACAGATCTCAAAATCAGAGACCAAGCCCTTCTGAGGAATTAATGGATGCAAATGCTGTTTTCTCATTTGCTTCCAGAACAATATTACAGCAAGAAGTAATTTTATATCCGAAACATGTTAAACTTCAGAAGTATGGCAGAAACTTGCATTCAGAAATATATGTGCTGATACCTCATAAACATGCATTAGAAAGTAACTTATCTATAACAAATGAGATTGCGAATTGATTCGAAAGGCTATGTAAAAGTAAAAAGTATTTTACCTTCAAAGTCATCTGAGGAGAATGTGACATCCTTCGGAGAATACTGTCCCTGATCATGTGTTATCAGACTTGCATGCTGGGCAGCAGCTTCAGCCCTCACTCTATCTTCTTGCTCCTAGAAGATAAGAATAAAAAGAAACATGTGAAATACAATAAATAAAACTAAAGAGACTCTTAGAAATGTGCTTCAGATTTGAGCAAGGAATGCCAATTTCACTTGAGACAAAAGATTGGCCCAAGAGCCCCTGGTTGCATTGTTTCTGCCATAAAAGTTCATTGAACTAGAACATAAAGTAGTTGGACTGATCCTCATTAACATCCTAAACAATTTTTTACATAGTCAAAGCTGATAATAAAATATTCATGGCTAAGTGCAGGCAATTTGGCGAAAGAAATTTGAAGATCAAGTCTTCATTTTTTTTTCTGACTTTCAGTTAGTAAGAGTCTTGTCTTTGAATCTTTAGGAATAAAAGTCTGAATTTTCTATTTTCCAAGGATTTTTATACCAAATTTTGGGCTTATTTTGTAATGAGTTTTTAAGTCCTATGTCGAGTAGGAATGTCATCTAAATGTCAAAGCTGATAATAAAATATTCATGGCTAAGTGCAGGCAATTTGGCGAAAGAAATTTGAAGATCAAGTCTTCATTTTTTTTCTGACTTTCAGTTAGTAAGAGTCTTGTCTTTGAATCTTTAGGAATAAAAGTCTGAATTTTCTATTTTCCAAGGATTTTTATACCAAATTTTGGGCTTATTTTGTAATGAGTTTTTAAGTCCTATGTCGAGTAGGAATGTCATCTAAATGTCTTATCTTCGGTTGACTTACTAGGATTGTGATGTGAAAAGATTTGCATGGTCTTTTAAGTAGGGTCTTGTAAAGCAACGAATTTTAGTATCTTAGGAAAGCTTTTTTGAATTCTTTTTGCTAGAAAAGTGTAGGGAAGAGTCCTTGTTCCTCTAAGATATCTACTTTGGGAATACCACGGCAGATTATAATTATAAAAGAGGGGAATTTGCTGTAACTAAGTTCAGTTTGGCAGTGATTAAATAAAATTTCCAGAATTTCCTTTCTTCTTCAGCTTAATTTGTTTCTTTTCAGTTCTTTTGGCAATTTGTTGGCCCCAGGCTTGCTTCTTGCCTCTGATGCATCTTCACATTCCTGACATGCAGATTGTCTGCACATTATCATGTATGTTTTCAGATCTGATCAGAAAATTCAGACCTTACATGTATCATAGATTGGCCATTAGAGGACTGGTTTAAACTCTAGATCAATAACCCAGACTCTTGAATCATGTAATGATGGATGAACTTTTACCCTAGAATGTGCCTTGACAATGCAAAGATAAATGAGCAGCATGCAAAGACCTTTCATGTTCATGATGAAGAACATAAATGTTTTGTTTGATGAATATTAATACAGCACCACTATCAAATTGGAACTTATCAGTGATATAGCTCCAACATGTGAGTTCCATAGATCACATAACAACCATCAAAGTAACAAGCTGTTTTATATGATCGATCATACGAAACTGAAATAACCTCCAATTTTTTCATTTTATAAGAAATCTTGTATTATGTGTTCAGTTTAAGCAGTCAAATGGCGTAAGCATTGATGCTAAATCATAACGGGTATATTTAACAGAATAATCATTACCAGATGTTTTGATACTATCTGTCTTACAAAAATGCATAACCAATATGGAAGTAGGCAACCTTTGAGACCTAAAATGAAACTACAATTATTGTTAACAGATGATAATCTTTAAGAATACAAATGTTGCACAGAACGAGCAAAAAAGTTTAGTTGCCATGTAAAACTCCTATGCCCGCTCTAGAAATGAATTTATCAGCATATTATTTCATCAAAATTTTCCCTATGAATGGAATATACTTCATAAGGACTAATATGAGCAAAGGAGAAGGAAAAAAAACTTTGAAGAACCTTAATAATTGTATTTTCTAATGGGAGTGCCTCATCCACTTCAAAATACCACTTCTAGCTGGCATTCATGTTTCTTGATGCTCATTGATGCATAGTGGAAATCCATTATTGCCTCCTCCAGATTTAAATTTTTTGGCACAGACACCCAAATTTAAAACTTTAACCTCAACATTTTATAATTATATAACTTATGTATTAAGTGCTTTTCTAAAAGCAAATTTAGAAATGAGCTCTAAAAGAAAACATGGCCAAAAGGACTACTATTCTTTCATAGAAAAAGTTATCTCGTACAAGCCGTGGTAGATGACTAGGTGCTTCAACTTCTGGAACTCCAGAGCACCACTTTCTCATTTCGTCGCCGATGATTGAGATGGGATCAGGTTGGGCCACCTGACCTAACACAGCATACCCTCCATGGAGCCCGGTCAGACTGACCCAATTCAGGCTCATTGAAGGTTGACAAAGTTTAGATCAGAATTTTTAAATTTTGAAACCAGGTCCAACTCAACCTAGTAAATTATGTCTCTCAATGTTTGCACACTTGTGCCCGTGGAATGGAAGGATCAAGAGAGAGCGCAACTTAAGCCACTATAGATTGAAATCATGAGATAGGATTTGGAAAGCCAGCAAGTATCATAAAGTGGGGTTGTTTTCCAATACTTATACCAAAACCTCAAATCTCTTGTGTTAGTAAAATAAAGTGACGCATCCATAATATTTCCCTCAATGCTATGAACATGACAAAACTGTAGGAATTACATTAAGAAGGAAGGTAAAAGTTGGAGATTTAATATTTCAAGCTTCAAATAGTTCATCCTGAGCTTGAATTCCCATTAGATTATTAACTAGAAGAAAGTCATCAAATAGAAAAGAAGGAAAATGCATTGTGTTGCATCATTATGTAGGAAAAATGAGTCCAATCAAGATGAACTGTTGTTTCCAAATCACAACCAATATTTTCAAAGTAGCAGATACTTCTACCTTCCTAGCAAGTCGCTTCCTCTGTTTTTCACGCTTCTTTAATTCATCCATGAATGGTGCTAAAGATCTGGGAGGCAGGATGTCACTCAGATCAATTTCACAGAGCTGTATTTAGCAAGGATTTGTAAGACAAGTATCACAAAATTTAATTTGCAATTTCTTACTGATAGACTGAAGTACCTGGAATGTTGTTGTTAAAGAGAAGTGACTCAAGTAACGGTAGCGCCTTCTCATGGCTTCCGTCTGTGTAACTGTCTCCAGCTCTAAAATTTTTCCACTGATTCTGCACTTGTATTTATATTCCTTAGATTAGTGAAGATAAACAATGATAGCTGCTGTATGAAGACTTAATAACTCAATGACAAAAAACCACAATAGCAACCACAAGAGCTATTGGTTCTCACAAAACATTTTTTAAATTTGAACACATCTGTGCCATTTCTTTTTGTTCCTCTAATCATAAAAGCATTACTGCTATCACAACACCAACTCCTAGAACTGACATCTCCATTCCCAAATCACTACAATTTTTAAAATTTGTGGTGCATTATATTCAAATTATTCACAATAAAAGCTAAAATGCTTCGAAAAACTCGTGAATAATTTGCACCAAAGTGATAGAATAGCTGCCGAATCTAGCATATATTTCTTCCTTAGCATGGTGTCAAGAATTAATAACGATGAGAATCTCCAATAGGATGACAAGAAGACTGGACAACAAAAGATGCAAAGTGAAATTGTTGAAACTCAAAAAGAAGGTGAAACAAGAAAAACATTCATATTTAACTGCTGATTTAAATATAGATAAATTAATAAAACTCATCTTCATCGAACTGAAAGAAAAAGGGGCACTGCAATAATGTCATGGTTTAAGTGATTTAGCTTTTCAACTCAGTCGAGATGTATTCCAGATGTACACAATCCATCTACATCTATGACCAGAAGTCCTGCACATTTATCTAATAATAGTGCATAAGAAAAGCAGCTTGCAGAATACCTGTATGTTTAAATAATAGCAAGACATTACTAACTTTAGTTCGACAAAGAGAAATGACATATGATATAGAATGATTAGTCTAAAATAATTACAGAATAAAACCAATCTTAATTAAGATTGTGGTGCAAAATTAGAATAAGGGGCATCAACAAAGTCATACCTCCACTAAATCATTCATAAATTTGCAATCATATCCTACTTCAATAAAACAAGGGGTATGAACATCTACATCTATCTATCTTGTTGTTGTTAAGTTCAACTTTATGTAAGATGCCATATGAACTGAGCTGGCTTGGCCAGCTAGCGAGTTCAGGTATCATCAGTTGAGCTTCATAATAATTTTTACACTTGCAGGCCAAATCACAAAAAATTGCATTCCTTTAGGTAAGCAAAACAATATCTGGTGTAACTAGTTCCTCTCAACAGAGTTTGGGCACAGAAATTATAGATCTTTCTCTTGATCTATCAACTATATAGAAGCACGCCTTAAGATTCAATTATATGACAACAACAGAAAAAGAGCTCAACAACATCCTGAAAAGATAAGTTTCTATAGTAGCCAGAATTTAGAAAGAACACGAGTCAATGTACCTTGGCGGAAGCATATTGTAGTTTCCATAGTGGTGCAAAAGACACTTCATGTTTAATGGATGCAAAATTAGGTGTTGACCATCAATTGCCTGTGCCAACATGGATATCAAATTCAAACTCAAACTCATAATGTACCTATGCACATGGAAATCACAACAGGATACGATGGTGCAGCCATAGTACTAATTTATCTGGCGGTTCCGAAATATCATCACTTCACGTCGAAGACGACTTAAAAAATGATATAATCCTATAGAAGTAACTGTCAAGTCGAATCTTAATCACCTGATAGAAAGTGTACGACTCCTTTTGCTTTGCATCCTTGCAGCTACTCGAAGTTTGATGTAAAACTTTCCCTTCAGTATATGATAGCATCACTTTCTCAGAATTTTCAAATGCTTCAGGTACAGCAGCAAGTAGGGCTGGAGAACTATCAGCACCTAATTTTCCAGATGAGTCGGTTATCTCATGTTTTAGAGTGGTACTTCTATCTGCTGATTCCCATGCATCTGACTTGGCAATATCAGAACTTGTAGTTGTATTAAATGCTTGAGGCTGTGTCTTATTATGTCTAATCTTCAGATTATTGGCAGGAGAGGCAGAGTTCCTTAGTGAAGGACTGACGCTATAAGTTATACGCTCCATCCAATTTTTCATTCTGTCCTCTAGTTGTTCCAAAGCTGCACAGACATAAGGGAGGATTTCCAAGTCATCAACAAGACCACAATCTGCTTTATGTAGCCAATTATTGAGATCTGATTTTGCTTCCCGCACAGACAACTCCACATCCGAAGTCAAAACAAACTTAGAAAACGAGTCACAGATGCCATTGCTGCTGCATGGCATAGGACCTTCTACTTGCTGATTTTTCAGTGTGGGAACTAGTGAATCTTTTGGCCGAGTTAAAAGTGTAAAACTAGCATGATCACCAACTTGAAACTGTTTCACATTTTCAACAAGGATTGTATACAAATCTTTTGTGGATATCATCATAAAGCATAAGGGACATTTTTTCCAGCATTCACCTTTGTGATCCTCCTCTCCCATCAGCAAATAGCGCAGAATGCAGGGAAAACAATATATATGGCCACATGATGTTATTTGTGGGCAAAGGGGACTTTCCAAGCAAATCGGGCATTGTACTGGTATGGGGGTGGAGAATCTTACACAAATGACATCTTCCCAACGAAGCATTTTATCTGGGTCCATCAATTCAACTTCACAACATCCTATATCTAACACAACAAATTTGTAATTTGCTTGAAGAAACAAGTCTTTGTTGTAAGGTTTTATCTTTTGTTGCCTTCTTGGAGGAGGAAGTCGAGGCTGCGGGCGGGAAATTGGATCATAGTAGAAATTTAGCAAATGATTAGCATTCACCACCTGGTTTCTTCTTGCAGCTGAATGGGCAGAACTACCTTGCATACCAACAATACCTGCAACCAGATGATCAGAACCAGATGACTTCCCACTGATTGGAGCAGGTCCAAATTGATCAGACCTAAATTGAGAAGTTGCCCCTTCTCTACCAGCTGGCGGGCATTCCAAAATGGTGCCACCATTTTGACCACATGAACCTTCTTTCGTATCCAGCACTCTAAATCCAATCACCTGAAACAACATTCCAAAATTCAGTAGCTTGTACAGAAAGCAAGAAACAAGCGACGCACTATTCCAAAATTCAACTCTCAGGACCAAACAAAGCATGAAAACTGATAGTAGCTGCTGCTAATAATCTGGCTTTTTCACTTCATCCATAACAAAGTCTTCAAATTTATCCTTAACTATTCAGTAGGGTTAAGGGGAATTAGAATTATTCCATCCTTAATTCAAGCAACAAAGGATATACCATAACTACGGATTCTTGAAAGAAGCATAAAGAAAGAAAGAAATGGCCCGAAAGAAAGGAGGGTAATATTGTAATGAGATTACCATCAAACAATTTACATAAGTTGTTTGTTTATAACAAATATAAGATGTCAAGAGTTTGAGTCGACAGATATCCCAATTGTCTTTTTCATGATCAATAGGTATAACATCGAATTGCAAATTTAAAAAAAAAAGAAAATCCTTTTCCACATGGCATTGGGAAGAAAAAAAGAGATTAATAGTAAGCTTGTTAGAATTGTCTGAAATGGGAGAACTAGATTTGATAAAAAGCAGGTGCTAGTGCAATGGAGAAAAGTTGAAACATCAATGGGTGTTGCATGCTGGTTACTTCAACAATGTAGTTGTCACTTTAGGTAACGCAATTATTGTGAAAAAGTAAACAATCCTCAATAAGGTAGCAAAGGATGACATTTGGAAGGATCAGAGCAGGAAGTTCATTTGAAAAGGCTATGTAGAACTAGATTACTCTACAGGACAGGAAACTGGTTGGCGTTTTGCTTGGTGGCATTTTCAGATGGCCAAAGATAGGGCTGCACACAAACCAAGCTGCTCATGAGCAGCTCACGCATGGCTCTATATCTACTCATTCAAGCTCAGCTCAGTTAAAAATAAGCCGGCTCGGCTTCACAAACGAATCAAGCCTGAAAACACCATTCAAAAACAGTGGGAAAGATTAGCTTGGTTCGACTAAAGCTCGAGTCAAAGCTACCTGAGCTTGAGCACTTTATCTGAAGCTCGCTTGAGCTCAAGCTAGACTCCAGCAGCTCTTTAAATATACCAAGCCGAACTGAGCAGCTTGGTACTTGGTGGGCTTGGCTGATTTGCACCTCTAGATGAGGATGTGATGAAAATCATTTAAGCTCAAAATATGCATGTAATTACACTCCAAAACATAATGTGGATGGATTGTAAAACACATAGTATTTGATAACCAGCATAGCAAAACTTGTATGTGATTCTTGTTAGAGGTCACAACTTGAAAGGCATTATCCAGACTGTGGTGGGTAGGGAGTTAAATCCCCTAAGTCTAGATCCCAGAGAGTTTTGATCATTATAGAAGGAAGCTCTGGATTCTATGTAGTCACCTAAGTCTAAATCCAATAAAGTCTTTATGGTGATAAGGAGAGGCCCTATGTTCCAAGACCACAACCATTATATTAAAAATAGGGTTGCTCGACCTGTCTTCGACATCCTATTAACTTTATCCTGCAGTAGTTTCTGCACAACTATTGACCCTTTAGTCCCATATCCTTTGAAAACAATGCCCTCTTAGTCTCCACATTTGAAATAATCATATCTTTCAACTTCATCTCTAGAATGTTCATACATCTGATCATTTATTTTTAAGACAACTCCAGCTGCTTTTCATCCACCGTAAACCCCAGCAATCCAATAACTCAACCATCCTTCTTCTTCATTCACCTTAATCACAAGTTTAACAATCCTCAGTACTCTCCGAATGGCCCCAACTCTTAATTTTTATTTTCTAATCCCCAATTCCCTTTCCAGAAAAAAGAGCTATAACTATAGACTTCCTTTTCACTCTAATCTCCTTTTTTCCAACTTCCCTAAGAAAACATATTATAGAGAAACAAAAGAACTGACATATGTATATCCAGGTAGCAATCACAACAATGATGTCATATAGATTTTCATATTATAAGAAGAATTCTATTTTCATCAAGTTCATGTAGTTAATAGCATATCGCACACTTACGCTTGCAAACTTACATGCATATGCACACACAGAGAAACAAGCATGCTTGCTTATTCACAGACATTTATGTATCAATATATATGTATGAAGTAGATTTCCTTTTGATTGTTCAGGTTATTTTGCATCTTAGGAATTTTTCTGTTATTAAATTCAGTGCACCATATCTGCGTGCATAGGTCAAACATGGAGCAAAAAATGTGCCTTCGCTTCATTCCTCCCAAAATCATATTTTTAAATCCATAAACATGCATAGGTGTCTCTAATGAGATATATAGTTTATCAAAATAGAACAACAGAAAACAATTAATGGTGAACAATGATCTCAGTTTAATTAGTTAATAGGGTAACGAATGAAGTACTTATGACAATAAGTCATCTTATATGATAGACATAACACCTGCATTTCTTTCACTGCCTATACTGTAGACAACTTAAGCAATGAAGTGAAACAGAAGTTGAATATAAATTCCAAGGTAAATTCTTCTTACCTTATTGGATGTATCACAGGAATCTCCAAATGCTGAAACCGCTGATTCTGCAAAATATGAATCGCAAGATAATATTCAATCTGTAGATATGGAAGAAGGGAGATTTTGAAAATGAAAATAAATTCAGACCGATTATGACACAGAACTTATACTCACAAGAGAGAGCATAAATATATATATATATATATATATATATATATATATATATATATATATATATATATATATATATATATATATATATAATTTGAAAAAAAAAAAAGAAATGCAGCAAACATGAATTAAAATGTAACGAAACGCCTCAACAGGCATAAATCACAGAAAAGCCATATTACTAACAAAAAAAAGGGCGCCCCGTGGAATTATTATCTTCGTTCTAATTCTCAACAAGCTTTCTTGTTGCCATAACATCTATCCCAAATTACTCAACAAGTCGCATAAGGAACAGAAACGCCTTCCACGGACACCCCAAACCAAGAGGGGGAAAAAAAGCAACTCCCCAGCAAACGAGCATGATTTCCAATCAAACCCTAGGGTCTAAAGTCACGAGAAATCAAAGACAGAACGAAAACCCTAGACCAAAAATTCATAACCAAAAAAATCGAGATCGGGCGAGAACCCACCGGAGCTCTCGACAGGAGCGCCGTTGGACGCGTCCGGGGCGGAGATCCGGGCCGACCCCCCGCGATTATCGGCGGAGAAGCCCTCCGTTTCGATCCGGGGAGGGCGGCGGCGAGGGTCGGGAGGGAAGCCATTGTCGGAGGAGGTAGGGTTTTCGGGGGGCACGCGCGACGGAGAAGCAGATCGATGGGCGTCGTCGGTGGGGGAGATGGACATGAACGTGTGCAAAGAGACGGGGTAAAGACTTCGAGCGGTCGCAGCCGGAACCAAATTTGGGGAGAAATTTAGGACTTTATAGGCAGCGGCGGGCATCTAGAATATCCGGCCGTGTGGACGATAAAGCCCTCCGTCATCAACAAAAATTGCTAATTCTGCCATTTTGTTGTAATTTATGAAATTATTGTTGCTATTGATTAAATTGAGTCGTCACCAGTTAATTGAAGAAGGAAACGAGGAGCGATCTTATGAGCAGATCCTTTTGATTCTAGTATAAACCGGCGATTCACCCATTCCTATTATTCTCTCTGTCAATTGCATTAGCCTATTCTATAGAGTATCGAATTGGCAAGTATCTTCAACATTTCAATTGATGTTAAAAAGTTGATGTCTATATGATTCAACATTTCATCAGACTATTATTTTACTTTCTAGCATTATATTCTATGAATTTAAATACCAAGATATGCACTCCAATAAATGCATCTAAAATATTTCTTAGATGATGTTTTATTTGCAAATTAATAAATTTTGAATAAAAAATTTATTCGGTTAAGCATGAAAACTTTGTCCATCTTTAACTAATATAATTTTATTATGATACATTATAACCAATCTTCTCAGCTTAGAGAAGGGAAATAAAATTATCTATATTTGGCAAACTTTAATTTATCTCCTCGCATTGCCCAGCCCTCTCTTGTGCTAGCAAGCATCTGTTTTTTTCAACTTATCTAATCAAAAATCATTTGTAATATTTTTTTCTAAATTATTCAAAGTTTTTTCTACCATTAGAAATTCAAATTTATTCACACAAAAACAAAATCAACTAGAATAAGAAATAAAAATAAAAAATGTAATATATGCAAGTTTTTTTCTTATCTGTGAATCAAATATTATCTTGATGTTCCAATCGTAACTAAAATATTAAATTTATTTGCCAGCAAAAGTGGGACTGCTTAAATGGTGAAACAAGCATGAGATGATCCCCAAAATGTAAAGTTTCTTATTTTGATGAGACCCATTAGAGAGCCTTTTTTTTGTAGTTAAGAAAGCTAAACATTTTCCGTTTTCCATTAACTAATTTGACTTGATGATTTGAAAATTAAAGTTTATATTATATGGTGATAGAATTGTAATTATATATAAACCATAACCATATTTCTAGAGTGATCCATCAGTGGGTATGACACCGCAACCATGTTGGTCACAAATGTCAATCTGTTAGCTAATCATATTATAAACCCTAGTATATCAAAAAAGAGTACAATATTTTTAGAATGAAATATTTCACAGTGGCCCCTGAGCTCTTACTATTGTAGATGGCTGATGAAGATGTTCCCCTCGTGATGAACGTGCATAGGTTCAATCTCTAATTCAAGGGTAAAAAGAATCAGATCTCACGTTAGCCAAATACTACTTGCAAAATAGAAATGGACTTAAAATAAACTATACCTGGTCAAACACTTCTTATACCCTTTTTTTTTAGATATGGAGTATTGCATGACCATCTTGAAATAGTCTTACATACAATTGTAATGCCCATTTCACCCCTTTACATTATATCACTAAATTTAACTTTATATTATCAATCATATTATATCGACACCAAACATGAGAGATCCTGGTGTAAAGCACCAATCTCCTTATGACACATGGCCTTGAAATCTCTTCTTGGTACCAGGTTTTGCCTTGGCCCAAAGCATTTCTTGTCAGATAATCAAGCTTCAGAAAAGCTAAATTTCATAAGCCGATAACCCTGGCAATGCAATTTGCACAACAGCAAATGGGCACCAAAATATAAATATTCATTTTGCAAAATTTTTAGGATCTGGGAGAATGCTATAATGAAGACTGTTATGATTTATTGGAACAAAAAAAAAAAAAAGCCATCAGATGAGTTCTGTCCCTCAACTCTCAATATCAATATCTTAGAAACTACCTTTTCATCAAAAAAAAAAAATCTTATAAACTACCTTATAACGATTATCTGGTTTTACTAATAAACCGGAATGCCTTTGAGCCTTGGCTGTAAGACAAATACCATTACACAAACATTTTGGGCTATCTTGACATGTAACAAGAATTACATAAACCAATCTGTGATGGACTGATTATATATGAACTTCACCATGATTGGGGGCTTCTTGTGGCAATTTCAAACCCTCTAACAACCTGAACGCTTACTATATATATGATCGCTGCACTTTCAGGACATCATGAACAAGAAAACTAGTGCTTTTACAGATCAAATGATCAACAGATAGCCATAACTGATCAGCTTCAGATATGAAAGTCCTTGCTCCACCATATATGACAGTCAACGCGACATTATTCATAACAATTTCAATTGTTACAATGTGGGAATATTACTAGGATACACTAGAGAACATTGGTGATGAAGGTGGGAGGCATTCACCATTAATTCAAGGTTGCCCCATTCTGGGGAAGAAAATATACCCAAAATTGATAAGAAATGTGCGGATTTCCATTGGACCCAACTCCACCACCAGCTTGGTAGGATCAACAGGACCCCCCCTTACCACGGTTCCTGAACCTGTAGAACCCTCAGCTTTCCATTTTAATCTCTTCTTCTCCATTGTATCCCTCTCTTGATTAGCAGATAAGTTCATCTCTGTGATCTTGCTGACCTGAATTGTTACAATTACAAGTCAGAGTAATTCTATTGAAAATACCAGTTCAGCTGCATGTTTTACCTTCTTGTCAGGGAACATTTTCTTGAGCTCCACATAGGCCATGGTTGAAAGATCTTTATCCTCTCCCACCTTGAGAACACGGGGAAAAAAAAAGATTAGGAAAGATGGGAAAGATGAAAAAAACTGATTTCCGAGTTCTGTCAAAGCTCAGTTGGCAAGAGATGCCACATCATTTAACTGTTATCTGGATAAACATAGAAAGAAATATAAGACCTCATAAAGGTGAGCCAGACGAAGGAGAACACTTCCATCTTCAAGTGCCTGACAGTAAATTTGCAAAGATGGTAAGGAAAAGGTGTAATACACTTGGATAAATACCATACTTCATCTGTGATTAATCAAAACATGACAGGGCCCAGTAACATTTACACTCCTTATGTTGAAGACCTGGAGCTCATGACAAGACACCTGAATTATAACAAGCATGACTAGGGGATTGAGATGCATGTTTCTTGGCATGTGACAAGTGAATTACATATAAAACTAATTGTGGTACTATTATAACATAATGTGTTTCCAAATTCCAAGGGTACTCCAATCTGAATACAAACAGGCTTTCTTTGCCATCTCAGTTGCATCACACGTTTCTTGGTTCCATAGAGAAAAATAGGTTAGTGCCCTTTCAGATCCAGTCTGAGTCAACCGTTAGCAATTTAGATTTCTGAAAGAGCCAGTCATTGGCTCTCATAAATCATTTCAAGCTCATAGAAGCTAATATTAACAGTTAGCTTCCAACAATGTGGTTACAGATGTAGGAAACGTTAGGTTTCAAAACATGTTTCTTCAAGATTATAAGACTGGATGATTCAAGATTTAGGATTTGCAATGCTCCAATATTTGCAGTGTAGGATAATTTTTCTTTTTTCTTGATAACTAAACTAAACTCAAATGTTTGTATCCACTTTAGATCAATTTGCAGAGAAGTGGTCAGCAAGCTACATAACTGCAATCATTACCGGTCAATATTCCTCCGAAGTCTAATAGTAATTGAGGAGAACATGTCAAGAAAAATAAAGGTCAGAAATCTCTGGTGGTTGGATGGATGTGAAATGCAAAAATAAAATCTTCAGCAATCTACATGACTGGAGAACTCTCCCCTCTTAAGAAAGACATATTTGCAAGATATCCTAGGTTTGACAGGTGTATTATGCAGTTTGTTATGTCAGAGACTTAGATTTCACTGACATCACTAGTTTGTTGGAAGTCAAGGCAAACAAATACAAACCTTTAAAAAAAAAAACTCAAGTTATATAATTGCATCAACTACTTGTGTTGGCTTAATGGTTTTTAAAGAGCAACGGAAAAAGCAAATAAAGTCAAAATTACATGATCAAAAGAACTTATAGATCAATTGCTTATATATGTGTTTCCTCAATATGATCTGTTGGTCTATTGAGTTAACTATGGTGTTGGAAAGGTCTCTCTGTGGAAAAGAGACAAAAACCTGAAGGGTAATCAATGCGACATTATCTGGCAAGCTGTAGGAGTCCATTGCTGAGAATTTGGGGATGTGAGAACTTGTCCAGTTACCTCCATCCTGAAAATGCAAATGCAAATGCAAACCACATGTAAGAGTGAACACATTAGAAAGACTCATAACCAGGCACAAATTTACCTGTTCCGAGAATGCTAGAAGAAGAGGAGAATATATCTCCTGGCCAAAGGACCGACGCCACTTAGCTCCCTCTCCCAATGGATCAATTCTAAGATAAAATTTTCCTTGAACCTGTTCAAAAGAAAAAGCAAAAAAAAAAAAAATATATTGAACTGCACATGCACTACCTACAAAAAAATGACTTTGCAAAAATATCTCAGTTAAGATGATTTACGTGTTGTGTGTTTTCATCACAGAATGATGAAGTTTCTAACACTTACTGAACTGGTCAGAAAAATAATGTGTTATGACACAAATGTACTCTCAAACTAGCACTCATGTGTGTAATAATACTGTAATTTGCCTCCTTGAGCACCCATGCTCAAGGAAGCCTAATGTGCTTTCCATCCTCTGGACATTTTTTTCTTCTCAAAACTGGCTTTTGTTTTCAAGCAACATCATCCTAAGACTGCATGTAGATAACTATATTTGTGCCACGGTCATACACGTAAGCTTAAAAATAATTTCAGCACCACAAGGGTAAACCCCAGTGGGGAGGAGTTTTTCTGAGGACCCAAAAACATATACATACCGTTAGGCCTTCGCACTTATCATTGATACAAACTGTTTCATTAAGTGCCTCTCCAACTCCTCGACCATCATCATGGAGCAACCTCCTATACCATCAGAAGAAATGAAGCCAATGACATTCCAGATCAATGTCATATAAAAGAAATAAGAATTTTATATATAAGGTAAAACCTACATTTATGAAAGAATCAAAGTAATTGGATGAATGTACCTATGGAGCATCAACTCTATTTGTCCATCCAGTACGCTGGAGCCCCCCACTGAGCGGTCTACCAGAATTGAAAGTTCCGTGCCATTATCCTCCATGTAAATTCCGAGATTAATCTGAAATAACATAACAAGTCTTATTTGCATTTTTCTAGGCATTAGCTAAGTCAGACTCCCAAAAGTTAGGCAGTTCATCTAATGGGAACAATGAAAAGTGTCTGATTTCTTACATGTATTTCAGCTCAGGTTATATAAGCATGAGCTTGGCCATTTTGCCAATGTGAACCTCAGCTACTTTCAGAAATGCATCTATGGAATTTCACTTACAATTGCAAACTTACAGGATAGTAATTCCCGGCAACAGGTTGGTTAACTTGTAATTTCCAGTCTGATCTATAATCTCGAATCTGCAAATGTTGTAATATATTATGCAATTAAAAGGAGGCTTTTGTCATGCACATGCACAATATAACCCCTGTACCAGTGCATAATAATTCAACCAAATATAATCATTAAATGCAAATTATAATGTCATGAACCTTATGAGGCATATGAAAAATGAACAAATGACTTCAGTTTCTAGCTATTGACAACATATTGGGATATTGCCTTGGTTAATTATCAATTCAGAAAGTAGGATGCAATGAAGCATACCCTTTTAATAAAATCACGCCCATTGGAATCTGTATAGAATGTCTTGTTGGTCATCATGGTAGTTGTAACTTGAGTGGCTACTTCTTTCCCAATTCCATCATCGATGGGTATAGGTCCTACCTAGAGTTGAGTATATCATATCATTACTGTCTTCATCATGAACGTTCTAGGGAATAAGCATTTAGGTCAATAAACAACAGAAACACTAAAGAAACTGGAGCATGGAGACCTAATCATGCCCCAACTTCATGCAAGAAAAAAGATATTAGCATCATATATTAAATTGAGAATGTGCTAACTATAAACTCGACTTCTGTATGCTCCTTCCTCTTGTAAACTCTGGTAACCTGCACATCCAATAACAATCATATGAACATGACTGGATTACCAATCTATAATGTCTTGATAATATATAGGCAAAAAACTAATTCTTCTTAGAAATGAGATCACCTGGTATATCCATGGATTGATCTGTTGATGCACTTCATCTAATATAGGTCCTCGTAGAATCGTCAAAGGCGCCTATTACGGCAGATAACATTAGCATACGACAACTTAAACGAACAAGTTTTTTTCCATATCGCACCCAATATTTTATCTATCACTATTTATAAATCAACCCAGAATATATCAATTTAAATTGCAAAATGGCCTATCTTCATCGCAATGAACCATGGTCCCTGGCTCAGTTAACAAAGCGTAGTAAATGACCACTTGACACTTGGTTAGTCTAGACTGGGTCCGTAATGAAAGTGTTGGAACGGACTCACTAGAAGAGTCCGAGTCTTCTGCGCAAATGAAGGAGAGCCCAATACCAGGAATTTGTAGCTACCACAACAGCTATAAATTTGAATTTGAATTTCAAATTCATTCAAATTTGAATTTCAAATTCATTCAAATTTGAATTTCAAATTCATTCAAATTTGAATTTCTAATTCATTCAAATTTGAATTTCTAATTCATTCAAATTTGGACTCATTAGAAGAGGAATTCTTAGCCATCACAACAGCTGTCAAATTTAGACTCACCAGAAGAGAAATTCTTATCTATCATAACAGCTATAAATTTAAATTTCAAATTCATTCAAATTTGAATTTCAAATATACTATACTTATATAAATCTGTAAACATGATGAATGTAAAATTAAGTGAAAATGAAAATTTCTTTTGCTCAACTCTCATCTTGAATTTCTTTATGGTATCAGAGCCCTAAGACAAACGTCACTCAATATGTTTTCTCCTTAATCTTCTACCTCCAATAACACAACAACCTCTCTTCCCATTTTCAATCCCAATTCCACTCCCAATATCTCCAAACTCACCTGCAACAACTACCCCATATGGAGAGCACAGATGTTGCCATACCTCAAGGATAATAAGTGTTCGGGTACATTGATGGCACTGCAAAAAAAACCTCCTACCAAGCTCACTGCACATGACGGCTCTACCTCTCCAAATCCCGATTATGCTGTATGGGATAGACAAGACAACCTCATTCTTAGTGTAATCAACTCCTCACTCACTGATGAAGTGCTCGCTCAAGTTGTCCACTGTACAACTTCCAGAGATGTCTAGTATGCCCTTGAAACTGCCTTTTTTGCTTAATCTAGAGCCAAAGCCATCCAAGTGTGGTCTCAACTCGCAACAGCTTGAAAAGGTAACATGTCGGCCACTGATTATTTCATGCATATCAAGAGACTCATCGATGAACTTGCCATAGCTGGTCAACCGATGATCTGTGATGACATCATAACCTACATACTTGCGGGTCTTGGCCCCGAGTACGACTCCATAGTTGCAATGATTAACTCCTGCCAGGACTCAATACAACTGAAAGAGGTATACTCCCTACTCTTCACTAGTGAGCCTCGCATCATCCACAACAACCAGCCCCTACCCTTACCAGGAGGTTATGCCAACATTGCAACAAGGCAACAAAACAACACCTCGAGCCAAGGCCGCGGCAATTCCAATAATTATCGAGGACGGCGGCATGAGCAATATAATGCTGGTAGAGGTAATAGTCAAGAAAACAATCCCATCTCAAACCGCAATTCCTATGGTAACAATAACTCCTCACTTTGGTGTCAATTATGTGAAAGCCCGGACACAGTCCACAAGTGCTTCTATCGTTTTGATATCACCTATCTCCACCCACCTCAACAAAAGAATCCACAAGCCATGGTCGCTTCCAATCAGCAAAACTCTGAGAATGATTAGCATCCCGACACTAGAGCCACTCATCATCTGACTTCCAATCTTAATAACCTCAATATTCGCAGCGATGAGTATAATAGATCTGATCAAATTCAAGTTGGCGATGGCACAGGTTTGAACATTTCTCAATTTGGTACCGCTGAACTATCTACTCCCTCTCATTCCTTCATATTAGATCAAGTTCTTGTTATCCCTCAAATTAAAAAGAACCTTCTTTCTGTTCATAAGTTTGCTCATGACAATCACGTTTACTTTGAATTTCATGACAACTTTTTCCTGATAAAGGATTACTCGAGGAGCATCCAGCATAAAGGCCATCTACAAGATGGTTCATATTGTTTTTCGAAGCCATTTCAACAACAATCTCCTTCAGCCTTTGTTGGTGTTTGAGTCTCCATAACTGATTGGCATCGTAAGTTGGGACATGTGTCCTTTCCCACTGTTAATCATGTTATCTCAGCAACTAAACTCCCAGTTGGTATGAATAAGAGGCAACATGTTTGCCCCGAGTGTCAGATGCCTAAAAGCCATAGTTTACCTTTTCATGCTTCTACTTTCCAAACTTTTTTTTGATACAAACTTTTCAAGCTTCAAAACCTTTAGAATTACTATATTCTGATGTCTGGGGACCAAGTTCGGTCATTTCAAGTTATGGATCACGTTACTATGTTTGTTTCCCTGATGCTTTCACCAAATTCATTTGGCTCTTTCCAATTAAACAAAAATGAGATGCTGAATCAATTTTTCTTCAGCTCCAAAAATATGTAGAACTCCACTTTAACGCTAAGATAAAGGCTATACAAACTGATTGGGGAGGCGAATATCGTTGCCTTAATCAATTTTTTAAAACATATGGGATTCATCATCGATTAGCATGTCCTTACACACATGAACAAATGGGCTCCATTGAAAGGCATTATAGGCAAATCGTTGAAATGGGTTTAGCTTTGTTAGCTCACTCCAATCTCCCACAATTATACTGGGAAGATGCATTTTTAACAGCTACCTATATTATCAATCGATTGCCCGTAAAAATTCTCCAACAAAAATTGCCTATCGAAATGGCTTATAACAAGAAACTTGACTATCAATTCATGTGTATCTTTGGATGTGCCTGTTGGCCAAATTTGAGAGCATACAACAAACATAAAATTGATTTTCGCTCAAAAACATGGGTCTTTATTGGCTATAGTCTCTGCCACCAAGGCTACAAATGCCTCGATCTGTCTACTGGAAAAATCTGTGTCCAGACACGTAGTCTTCAATGAAAACGTATTTCCTTCTGCCTCCCACACTCTAGATAAGAGTCCATCAAATCCTGATGTCATACCTTTGCCCTCCATGATCAATATATCTCCTAGTTTCTCGAGTTTATCAACTAACCATGCAGGTACCACAGTCTTCTCCTGTGACCATGCCACTTGAATATAATCAAATCTCTGACACTCAACATGGGAATATAGAAATAGAAGTTGATCGAACTCCAGCAAGGGATATCGACCCCAGCTCAAATGCTGCTGTTGCATAGACCGACCAACACACTATTCCGCTGCCACAACAATCAATTCATCACATGACCACACGATCTCAGACAAACTCTCTTAAACCGAAACAACCATTTGTTGGCAAGATAAAATATCCATTGCCAAAAGCTCTTCTTGCAGAATCATTGCCTAAAATTACAGAACCCATATCATACACAGAAGCTTCCAAATATGCGCATTGGAGGGAGGCTATGAATCAAAAATTTGATGCCTTGATGCGCAATGGTACTTGGACCTTGCTACCACCTCCAACATATGCCAACTTGGTTGGCTACAAGTGGGTATAAAGAATTAAGAAAAAAGCTGATGGCACAATAGAGCGGTTCAAAATCCGCCTTGTAGCAAAAGGGTACCACTAGCAACAAGGAGTCAATTTCACTAACACCTTCAGCCCGGTTGTCAAACCGGCAACTATCATGCTTATTTTGTCCATTGAAATGCCCAGAAACTAGTGCCTTCATCAAAGCGATATCCAAAATGCTTTTCTACACGGTGTGTTGCAAGAAGACGTGTATATGAGCCAACCATCTAGCTTCACACATCCAGACTTTTCTCACCATGTTTGTAAGCTTCATAAAAGCTTTATGGACTACGTCAAGCTCCCCGGGCCTGGTTCTCATGCTTAATAGATAAGCTGCAAAGTTATGGCTTCATTGGCTCCAAAGTGGACAGTTCTTTGTACACCTTGCATCGAGGTCAGCTTCATATCTACTTTCTCATTTATATTGATGATATAATTATCACTGGATCCGATACTCATGAAGTCACCAAAATCATCAACCTACTCGACCAAGAATTTTCTGTCAAAGACCTCGGCAACTTAAGTTTTTTCCTTGGAGTGGAAGCCTTATGGACGCCCTCTGGTCTCTTTCTCACTCAACAAAAGTATATAGTTGATCTTTTACAAAATGTTTCTCTAAACGAAGTTAAACCTTGCAGCACCCCGATGTCTACTTCCTGCCAGTTATCAAAATTTGAAGGTCAAAAATTTGATGATCCCCATCTCCATTGAAGTATTGTTGGCGCCTTACACTATTTGGGCGTTACCAGACCAGATGCCGCATTCGCAGTCCACAGAGTCAGCAAATATATGCATCAACCTCGGATACCTCACTGGCAAGCTGTTAAAAGAATACTAAGGTATCTCAAAAACACAATTTCCTATGGTCTCCACTTATCCTTTCATTCGCATCACACTCTGCATGGTTACACCGACACTGATTGGGCCGGGGACTATGATGACAGAAGAAGTGTTGATGCTTATTGTGTTTTCCATGGTGCAAACCTAGTTAGTTGGAGCTGTAAACAACAGCAAACAGTTGCGAGAAGTAGCACTGAATCAGAATACAAATCCCTGTCCAACACCGCTACTGAGCTTCAATGGTTGCAATCTATACTTAATAATCTTCATTTGCCCTTACAGGAAACTCCTACATTGTGGTATGACAACATAGGTACTACCTACCTCTCCTCCAATCCAGTCTTCTACGTTAGAACGAAGTATATTGAAATCAGTTTCCATACTGTGCGAGAACAGGTGATGAAGAAACAACTGAAAGTGTCATTTTTATCGTCAAAAGATCTGATAACCAATTTACTCACAAAACCTCTATCGATTGTGAGGTTTACGCTTCTTCGAGACAATCTTCATGTGCAATAACTGCCCATTCGATTGCGAGGACGTGTTAGAACGGACTCACCAGAAGAGTCCGAGTCTTCTGCGCAAGTGAAGAAGAAGCCCAATCCCAGAAATTCGTAGCTGCCACAATAGCTGTAAATTTGAATTTCAAATTCATTCAAATTTGGACTCACCAGAAGAGGAATTCCTAGCTGTCACAACAGTTGTCAAATTTGGACTCACTAAAAGGGGAATTCTTAGCTGTCATAACAGCTATAAATTTGAATTTCAAATTCATTCAAATTTGAATTTCAAATAGGCTATACTTATATAAATCTATAGACATGATGAATGTAAAATTAAGAGAAAACAAAAATTTCTTTCCCTCAACTCTCATCTTGAATTTCTTTAGAAAGGGAAGCAAAAAACCATGATAAGAGAAGGAAACATAGTGGTAGATTGATCTCGGGAATCTTGTAGGCCATGTTACAAAGGCCATCTAGAAGAAGTGCTTGGCTTTCGTCCACGGACCCAAACCAAGAGCCATATGAATGACTCTCAATCTCACTTACACTCCTCCCTCTTGTTGTTGAAGTCGTACCTGCCCCCACAAAACTCATCCCTCCTCTGTCACCATCAAGGACACCATCCTCACCCATTGGTTCCCCTTCACCTCTTCTCATGGCGCCAAAGCCCACCTTATGTCATCCAGTGTAGCCCCCCCACCCCACCCCATCGCCCAGCAAGCTCATCTACTATTGCACCACCCCTTCCACTTCGAGCTCGATCATATCATTAGTGAGATCATCCACCTTATGAGTCGACACATCAACCTCTCTCTTACCAGTCTCTGAGCTCGCCATAGCTATATTAACGGTAACACATTCAGATCCAAGAGTTTCCTCCTACTTGTCATCCTCCCCTTCTTCGAATAGAGGATGGTTCACCTGAGATGATGGGGTTGCCAATGGTATTTGAACTCCCCGCTTTTGCTCTCCTTCCCCTCCTTTTGGGTATTAGATCCCCACGTCCGTTACTTGTATTAGCAGACTTAGGATTCACCATGGGAGGCCCCTTCTCCCTTCGCTGGATCTCATCGAGCAAGAAAATGATGAGCACGTCCTCATTCCTACTCTTAAATAAAAACATGACCTTCCATTCTTGACCATTTGAATGATCCTGCAGTACATGTAGAATGAGTTCTTGGGGTTCTTCACGATCATGATCATCCCCAGCAACAACAACAGCAACCCCGCTGACTTCATCTTCGAGCTCGATAACACAATCCTTGATTCCTCTTGCGCAGCGCTCGATCGGTTTTCTTCAGCGAATCTTTTGAGTCCCTTCTAGCTATGAGAGGCAGTCGATGAAGTCGAGTAGCTCCTTCTCAAAGGCTTCTTGAAGGACGAGGGGAGACAGAGAAGGGAACCCGTCAAATTAGGGTTAAGGGTTTGGAGATGGGTCTCTTCAGCAGGGCACTGGAGCTTGCCATTGTAGAGGTCGCAGCTGCCCATAAGCTCAAAGAATTGGAGCTTGGCGGAGGGTGTTTTCATGGGGGTGGTCCTGTTGGGGAATGGGGAATGGAAGGTTACATGTGGGGTTTTGTGGGAGAAGGAGTGGCAAAGAAGAGGGTTTTAAATGGTTTTGTATTGGAACAGAAGACACCATTGTTTTGAAGAAGAAGAAGAAGAAGGAAGGAGTGGAAGGAGAAAATGGAAGGAGAAGAAGAGGGGACAGGGGTAAGTTCATCTCCTAACTTACAATTATCTCACCTAAACACCTAAACAAGCACTCGTCCATAATCTAGAGTAAACCTAACCCAAGGTACTTGCGGCAAAATAGCTGAAAATTATTTGAGTCGATTTGTAAATAATGATCATGAGAAGTTTTATATGTAATATCAACAAAATATTGGGTGTGATATGTAAAAAAACCAAATGAAAAATTCCATGACTTTTTTTTAAGAAATCATCATGAATAGGTCCTTTCTTCCAATAAATCAATTGTTTTAGAAAGCATTAGATACCTGTCCTTCAGGTTTTATGGGAAATGAACCATTTGGGCGAAATATATATGCTCCAGATGCCTTCAACAAGCAAAACAATCTTTTAGTGCTAGCTTATATATATTGGAGAAACATAGTGCAAGCTTTAGTAAATTTATCACTTAAAACAAGGGAATATACCTGAAGGTCGGTGCCATTTTTATCATAGCCAGCATAAAAACTATATGATTGCTCAACATTTGCTTTCACCTTGGAGAAAGACAAAATTATTTTAGACATAAATGAGGTTTTGAACCACCCTGATCCCCCCTCCCCAAAAAAGATAAAATAAAATAATGGTAATAATAATAACAGTTCCCTAAAATAATTTCTCAGCGGATAGAAGACCACAAACTGGCAGAGATAACTTGTAGTTTCACCATTTAGATTTTGAAATTACCAAATCTTATAAAGCAGTTTTCGACTATGGGATACACAGAGAGAATAGAAACCTAAAGATGGTATCATGGTAGGAAGGAAGCAGTTTTAAATAAATAAAAGAAAAAATATTACAAGTCCTAACATGACACCTAAAAGTGCCTATTTAAATGCATACCAAGTTTCTGGTATTAAAATAGTGAGATAGTTTTCGCTCATCTGCATTATACAGAAGCTTTAAATGTCCTTGCCCAATTTCTATACTGCTACTCTTACTTCCTTGTGATGAGTACAGTGACGACATGGCGGCCCCTGCAGTGGCACTTATTCATCAGCAAAGAAACCATTTCTTTTACTCCAAAAATTATCATACAAACAACAATCTAGCAAATAGACAAGTTTCACCTGGCTGCTTTGAATTTGAAACAAAGTAAGTGTTGAAACCAAGAGGTGGTACAGATACTGGAAATGCAAGCCAAAATTTAGGTTTAACACTTGGGGATATGCCTAAGTATGCCTTGACATAGTGGTTTCTTATATAGACTGAAGCATCGGCCAAAGGTAAAAGCTGCGACTCAATTTCTCTTCCTTCAGAATCATGAACAACAACAGATTCGCTGATAACCTGTAGCATGTTTGATAAAAAATCAGTTGAGAATGAACTTTTCTAAAAAAAATGAAAGAAAAGAAAGCAATTGCATAATCCCAATATAAACACAATTTTATTTCACTAATGAAAAAGGCAAGTGGTTAATATATATTCGGGGAAATGAAAGAGCAAAATATTAGTGCCATGAAGAGGATATGGTGCTTTTCATTAAATTTACTCTTCTTATCACTTCTTCTCTCTTTATCTATAACCGGACTCTATCAAGGGATCCAAGTAATGGAATCTTGGAGTATTGCTCCTTGATTGATGAGCTTAAACTGCTTAGTCAACCAGGTTCCCCTTATGATCAATTGGATGCCTTAAATTGTTAAGAAAAACTCCTCTCCAGCCCAAAGTTGCCTTCACAACAAGGAATACTGAATCGGCCCATACCTGCCGGTTCAGCCCGTACCGAACCGGTACCGGCTCTGACCGATCCAGTTTGGTCTTAAAAACCGATACCAGCTTGTATCAGTCGGTACCGGCCCGTACCGGTCCGAACCGGTACCGGCGCCCACAGGTACGTCGTTACGGTCGGTACGGCGGACCTTGCTTCACCATGAATTTGGGACTGATTCATGTAGATCTTTTTGAATAGGAGCCAGTTGTGTAAAATTTTTGCAAAATTCGATTGAGAATGCAATGATCAACAAAAAGACCATAAAGCTGGGATGAATTGCAAGGTTAAAAGGCATTAAGAGGGGAAAATAATGCATTGTACACCATATTAAGAACTTCTTATATGCCAGATTGCCAGATCTGACCATAGGGGAGTGTGTTATTTACCAGATAGAAAACATTTTAGATGTAAGATTGGAATATTTTAGATGTAAGATTGGAATAAATTTGATATCCTATAAAGCTACGGGAGGAGGTGATATTATAAGGCAATCGTTTCTTTCTTACCATATGCAGATCAAGCAGATGCATTATTCGAATTTGACCAGGCAAGATCATATCATTGAACACTGACGGAAGAGATAATGCAATCAATATAGGACTTTAGCTCTTTATAAGCATACAGTACATTCACATAAGAAGACAAATCAAAATAACATAAAAATGATATTAATAAGAATCAGGATGAGTCACACAATCAATGTACATACAGGTATGTGGATGACATCCTCCCGTTTCCACCCAAGAGAATTGTAGAGAAGAACAACCTGAAATTTTTAAACAGAATACGTGCATGAACCCCAAACAGGTAAGTCATTAGAAGAAACGAACTATGAAATGTCGAACTAAGTCTTACCAAGTTTCTTCCAGTAGATAAGTCTAGTTCAGATGGAGGACAGTAACTTATGTTGAGAAGAGGACACTGCAAATTGGGGAAAAAAACTCATATTAAGATTCAAGAAATTGAGAGACAAAATTCTTACTCAAGTTTTATCCATAAAATAGAGAGTACAGATCAGAAATATATAATTACAAAGTCCCACAAGTTATGCAAGAAATGGGAAAACAGAAACCTAAATCTTGCGTAAAAGAAACGAGGAAAATCTTTTAGAAAAATACAACTATACTGTATTTCAAAAATATGTTTCATCTCCAGCAAATTAGCATGTGCATTTATTTACTTAGTAAATATAATCTGAGTTTATAATTTCAAAAAAGGCATTATTTAGGTATTGTTTAGAAAAGACACCATCTAATATTACCGTAGTAATTGCAGCAGTTACACACTAATATGCTTATATGATCTATTTTCTCAAAAGTTAAAGTCAGTAGAATACATCTAGCAAAGTCAAAAAATGCAGCAGTTTGCATGGCTGCAGTTAGCATAACAGGTAATTTCGTAAGGTGTGGTTCCACATTCACAGAAACACACTGTATCACTGCACATGCAAACTCTGACCTTAACAATAATCCAAGTAGCACATATCTTTAATAGTTCAATAAATAGATCCTTGAGAGGTGGAAAAACATGGTATTGGTCCAAGAAAACCATCTCCAGACATCCATTGATACTTTAACTGCCATTCACTTTAGCAGCATTTTGCTATAAGTGATCATGTCACAAAGTCAGCAGTATGATGTAGACAGATAATTGCATGAAATATTAGAAGCTCTAACATATGAACAGAAATAACTATTTATTTGTTACCTGTTCAAACTTCATCGCTGGTTTGTAACACCCTGATTTTGAGTCTGAACTTGTCAAGCAAGCAAGTGAAGATTCAACTAACTTCTCAGCCTGCAAATAATATCAAAGTATCGAAGTGGTTTTTTATCTTAGAAGGGAGACGTGGAAGAAACATAAGACTATAATATGCTTAAATTTAATTTATCACCTCTGCATAGCCAATTGATAATCGTTTGGCATAATCATTTGCTACATGCTGCTTTTCTGTTCCACTAACTGCATCATGATGTTGAGATATAGCTAAAGCATCAGCCAGACTGTCACTTGTGGGGCCTGAGTTCTTTCTTCCTATGAGAAATTCCAATTGCCGAGCTGCCTGAACTTATACAACATTTCATAAAGACAAATGATAAACAATAAACACATACATTTAGAAATATAAAAACTGCAAACAACCTTAAAATTTTAATATTTAATAGGTACAGAAGTGAATGATAACCTACCAGATAGTAAGCACTCATTGTTCTTACGTAGCCTTTTAGGGCAGGCCTGCTTGTGAAGTACCCTGTCCAATATGCATTTGGATTATCTGCATATCTGAAAATATAAACATTAATTCTCTGTACAGATGCAACAGAATTCTAGATAATTGATAGTGGTTACACATATTAAATATTTAACTTACGGGAAGAAGTCATCAGTCTTCAGAGGCCACGACTCATTTGCTGCATACTTTGCATCAGTGTAAATGGATGGTGTTGAATACAAGGCATTGACCCGCCCATCCTTAAGTGCAGGGAAACAGTACTTCAGAAGGAGATAACAAATCCCAGATTTTACAGAGAAAATGGATATAACTGTGAAAACTCACAAATTCAAGCTCGTTAGCCTGATAATCAAATTAAAGTAACATTCCTGGCAATGACTGTATGTCCCTCCTTTCAACTGACCACACATTAGAGAGTGCTCATTTTCGAAGCCATTGGAAAGTTGGAAGATAAGACCGAAAGGACAGAGACAAGCAGTCAAAGGTACTGTGGAAGTCACCTACTAACTACTAAGGGAATGAAGTTGACTTTTGCTATTAGAGACAGGTGCAGATGTGCTCAAAGGAACATTCCAAATAAGCAGTCCATAGATACAGGTTTTTGACTAGTTCACTTAAAATCAGTTCAAACATACAAGCCATCCTTCCTATTACAGGAAATTCTGAGACAATTATAGGGCTTCGGACCACAGTATTTCACAAACAATAAGGAAAAATTTGCTAGTGAAGGGTAAAAAAGAGAGACATGTTTTCAAACATGATACTCTTTTGTTCAAAGCCTCAAACATACAATAATGAATTGGTGGTATTTGGAAAATGTGCCAGCAGAAAAAAATTACCTTATTGACATAATGAATGAATTTATCTAACTGCCTGAACCATGAAGTCGCATATTGGTACTTAAAATCTGTCCCCATGGTAAACATGATATGATTTGTTCTCGTCACATTTGCCTGCAAAGAAATGCAACTTCTTACAAAATTTCTCATATACCAGAAGCATGTTATAATAAAACAATTTCAGCGAGCCTAGACCAACTATAGAAAGTAGAAACTATACATGTTGCACTCAAAAGCAATATTTACCTAGTTTACCTCAAAACATGACATGCAGAAAAAGCGACAAGGAGTCTTGGAGTAGCCAAAACTTCAGCCTCTGAAGTCCCAGAACACCAGCACTTTCATATAATGCAAATGCACATGGATGCATGCATACATGTATATGTGTATATGCATGCATAGAGTATCAACCTAAATTGTATCACTGCAACTAACAAAACTAGGATGTTCCCGTTGGCACCCCTCTCATCCAGGCTAGCACTAGGGAGAGGTCCTGATGTGAAATCACAAGGTGGCACTCCCACCATAGTTCTCCAAAAAAAATAGAAGTAAGAAAAAAAGGAAAGAAAGAAAGAAAGTAAGATGCAGCTGCAAAATACATTGCACATCAGCAATAAGGATCATGACCTAAACATCTAAATTACCTACAAAATCGAAAATCTAATGTTTTAGGTATTTCTTGCCTATATATCTGGTTGGCAGAGAAATGGACAATCCTAGTGATTAAGATGCACAAATTAAATAGTTGATTCAGTTCATGGATTGAAAGTATTTGAATCCAAAGTAATTTACAATGTGAAATTATCAACAACTATATGGATTCTAAGTTTACATATCTCGCCATACATTTATGAACACTCAGTCTAGAGAAAAGAAATATCTAAAACATTGGAATTTTGGTTATGTGATCATTTTAGATGTTGTAGGTCTTGATTAAATGTGGATTCACAATTTTGTAACCCAACATGTATCTTCCACCGCCACAATTTTGAACTCAAATTCCAACTGTAAGAATGCAGCGTAACGTCATGTTAGGTTATAATAACTGAAATGGTGTAGAATTCCGACAATGTTTCTTGCAGTTGAGTGTCCATGAGAATCAACAAGAATTGTGCAAGTGGGCATAACACTCCATGGTCATAAAGCCGAGGAATGTGGTGTTGTTTCCAGCTTCAAAAGGCATTGACACTGTGAAAGTTGTAAAGTGTCCACATAACTTCGGTTCTCACTGTACACAAGATTCCATGCAACTGGTCGTACCCACACCAAATGGCATCATCCTGGAACTTTCACTTATTTCATACAATTTTGCAGAAATATACCAGAATTTATGCTTAAGCTTCGCATGAACTTCTAAAGAAACCATGTTCTTTTACACGTCTCAAGATAGACTAATAAGATTCCACAGAGAATACCCAAATAGTTTGTCTTGTACAAGCATTTTAAATTTTTAATGAACTTTGGAACTCAAGGAACTCAGGAATCCAAGTGCGAAAAGAAAATGGGGATATGGACTGAAATCAAGCTAAAAATCAGCCTACCTGTGCTATAGCTGCAGCTACAAAATCATTCACTCGTTCTTCAACATTATAATCAAACAAAAGTACATCATCCTACACCAAAAAGGAACACAAAGGTCAATTCCTGAGCATATATCCAAAACATTTAAGGAACTTGTCAGTAGAATCACCTGAATAACAGGAGACTCGGCATTAACTTCAAAATAAAAATCACCAGGGGGAGGTTCATAGTTCTTGGGAAATATGCCAGTGAAAATCTAAAATGAAAGAATAAACATTACAAAATACTTTAGACAGTGTAATGCAAAAAAAGTTACAGTGATTCAACAAATCAAGTGACATACTAATAGAATAGTGCCAACAATAATCAGGTTCCGAACTGATGTATCTTCTATAAGACAAGTGCCAAGAGATTGTGTATAACAGGATGCTCACATCTGCAGATGAGCCAAGGGTCTTGGAACCCCGCCAGACAACCTCCAGACTTTTCAGGTCTTTCCTCTTTTCCCGGTCTTGGTAATCGATACGTGAGAAATAAAGAGCATCAAATCCAACCTGCAGATTGTAAGAAGATTTCAGCAACCCACCCATGTGTAGTGGGAAGAAAGGAGGATAAAGGAGGTCCTCCACCTATGTTTTGTACATAGCCGGTCCTAAGCCCAGATAAAGGAAAAGGGTTGTGGTAGGTTAAAACTAGAGTCCCATCCTATGAACATGAATCCATAAAAGTTGGAAGAAAAGATGCATATTCTGAAATATAGAAAACAAATAAGCAAATACATTTTCAGACTGAAAGGATGCAATAATTGCATCACTGAATGTGAAAGAGTGCTGGTTCTCAGTTGTTCAACTAAAGAGATGCAATGGAAGGATGTTACCATTGATTAGATGGATGGAGAGGTGAATGTAGTAATTTGATAGAAGTGATAGAAATAAATGAAATGGAAGATAACACTAAGTGGATCAAAGCAATCAGGGGGAGATGAACAAAGATCAATTCAACTAATAAGCAGAGAAAATGAGCAAAGAAACATGAATACCTGCTCATGTGCCTTTCTGACACAGTGTAAGAATGTTTTTGTTCAACTTACAGATCAAACATTTAAAGCCAAGGGCATTGATTTATCAGCTAATTTTCTTCAATAATGATCAGTCCAGTGGGCATTATTAATTACCAAAAGCAGCATTTTTTCCTCCATTAGAGTGGAAAGTGACAGTTGTATAGATCAGCATCGCATGCTATGGATCACAAACTAAGATCAAGATACAAAGAAGATCAGGTATTAAGAAAAGGAAGACTAGTCAAAAGATTAATTAATAGGCAATATTAAAATCTATTGCAGATAAGGCAAGTGTTGGGCAGTGATAATTCTCTTGACGGATGCTGTGCACGAATATCAAGTCAACCTGGTCTTTAGCATTGAATGTTGAGCTTTATAACATAAACCAGAAACCAATTCATTAGAAATTACATCCTAACACCCATCACTAACCCACAGCCTGATGTGGAGTGTATTTAAGAAATAAAAAGTAAGAGCTTGAGAAGGAGAGAGGAGGAATCAAAGGCAACACCTCTGCACTAAGTAAGTAAGCTTGCACTGATGAATGTCCAAATGGATCTATCTGCCAACCGATCCTTGGAGTCTGACCAAACTCTTGCTTGATGAATCGGTGCCCAAGTGTTGTCTGGTCGATCATATCAATGTAATGCACCGCTGCCTCATCGTGCATGCACATGCCCCCATTTCTTCAATCCCGAAAATTACACCAAAGGTTATTTTTTTAAAAAAGAAAATCTTTATTTGCAAAAAAAAAAAGGGGATACGCAAATAACCAAAAATCTCCATGCTCATATAATGCAGTTCGCTTGAAAAATTCAGAAAAGAAAATGATTACAAAAAAAATAAGGTCAACAAGAACACTGATATTATGGAGCATTTGATTGTGAGAATAATTAACCGCAATTAATGTTCGATGATATAATTACTATAAAGTAAGTGAGAATTTACATGAATTCTAATTGACCAGAGCTGACTAGCTCCTTCACTATCTTCTTGATAGCATTGTTCTGCTGCCTCCACCATCGCTGGAAGAATGCCTGCAATCACTTGAAATCAAAACCCTAATCCCAACCAACAACTCCAACTCAAAATCGAACACTCCCCCACCAAACCCAAATCAAAGAACAGAACTCCAGACAGACCGTCTCCACATAGATGAACCTCCGATTCTCATCCGCCAGCAGCGCCGTCACCATCGAATCCAAAACATTCTGCACACAAGCCCCCTAGTACCCAAAAATAACAACAACAAAAAAAAATCAGTAAAAAAATTTCGGAAAAAATGGTGAACGGAGTTGGGTGCAGGTAACCTGGATGGAGTTGTTGGAGCCGACGTAGTACTGATCGACGGTCTTGAGCCAGCCGACGTCGTCGTGGGTGTGGGCGACGAGGTGGACGTTGAGCTTATCGGGGACGATCCTTTGTGTGGTGTTGTATGCGATGTACTCGGACTCCACCGGCGCCCAGATTCCGACGAAGAGAAAGAGGAACAAGAGGAGGAGAGGAGGACGTCGGCGAATGGGGTCGATCGCCATGGATTCCGCTCAAGATGGAGGCGGACGGCCGCGGCGGCAGCGGAAGGAGGAGAAGGGGCAGAGAGAGAGAGAGAGTGAGAGCGATGCTTTCGATGGTGAGAGTCTTATAACTTGGCCTCTACTTCTCGGCAGGGGACGGAGAGTGGCGACTTCGAGCTGAGTTCTGGTATTCCTAGGGAGTAAGATAGCAGTGCACGTGGACCCCGCCTGATTTGTCTGTACGTTCTAGTTTAAAGTTGCCACGTATAACGTAGTACGGAAGTTAGGTTGTTCTGGAGTCATGCTCGATGCATGACAATTGTTTGGATAAGACGAGGCACATGGTGTTCTTAAATTTATTTGAAAATTATAGAGGCATCTTTTCCTCTTTTTTTTCCCTTTTTTTTTTTTTTTTTTTGATAAAAGCGGCTCCTCATCTCATGTAGATCGAACGTGAGTACAGCCATCCAGATCATAGAAAAGTAAAAAAAGTATAAATGTGGAGGAACGTCTGATATAAACGACCAAAAAAAACCGCGGGAATGCCGAGCGACAAAAAAGGTGCCCCAGTCTGCTGCCCAGTTCGCCTTCCTGAACACATGTACCCCCTGCAAGTCACCCATCATCTGGGTCGTCCTACGGGCATCTCTTTTTAACTCCGGGCATGTTTCACTTTCACCCTAAATTTTTAAATTTTTCTGTAAACAACCAAAACTTAATTTTCGCTGCAATATAATCCATTCATTCATTTTTATTATAAATTATTATCACATGATTGACACATAATAACAAAATATTCATAAAATTTAGGTAATAACCTTTTCACTAATTTAGGAGGAGAATTCTTGTTTTGGCGGGAATTAAAGAAAAGAGGAAGATGATTGAAAAAAATAAAAGAATGACAAAAAAAAACTAGGGCATCTACTAGGATCATCCAATAATTGCTTTGAGATCTATACATATGAATAACAAAGTATAAAATACTTTAAAATTTGTGCAGGCAGATGGATGAATGATAAAGGATGGAATACTTTAAGATTTGTACAGCTAGATGAATAACAGATGATGAAGTGCTTTGAGATCTATGTAGGCAGATGGATGAATGATAGAGGATAGAGCACTTTGAAAACTATGCAGATGAATGAATAATAGAAGATGGAGCATTTTTAGATTTGTGCAGATGAATGAATGACAGAGGATGGAGTGTTTTGAGAGCTGTTCAGGTGAATGAATAACAAAGGATGGTGAGCTTTGAGATCTAAGCGAGCAGTGAATCAGTGCAGACGATGTGGAGATCAATAGAGAAGGTTGGGATCAAGGTTAGTCCGAACGAGCACCCGCCATCAAGAAGGTGGCAGGTGGATGGAACTCAGTGGATTGAGACAGATTTGACTTAAGAAAAGAGATGAAAATATAGTTTATTTTGTCAAATTGGGAAATGGCTACTGTAGATTCAATTTTATCAACCAATCGGGGGAAAAAAAGCCAGACTGTTACAGAGAGGGATAAAATTTTCAAAAAAAAAATACATGAGTATTTTCTTCTTTATTTAATGTTTCTGGTTCTTCCGAGTTGAAGCAGGCAAGTCACTTTATTTCTTGATAATTTAGTGAATTTATAGTTCTCGATAAAAAGAAGAAGATAATAAAATCATTTGAGATATAGCAGATATGAGTATTTTCCCTATTAGTGGAGTTGATTTTATTGTTAGCTCATAGAGCATGCATCTTAGTGGAATTTTTGATAATCTAAATTATCATGTTTGGATCAAATTACTAGATCTTTCTTATATTTGTTGGAGACTATTGGATGTGTCAAATTTAAAGTCAAAGTTTAGGTGTGCAAATCAATCAAGGGTCTTTTGCTACATGAGTTGAAATCTAATATCGAGTAAAGAAATTAGGCTGAGAGGCTTACACGAGTTTAACAGCAAATGGAGAAGACTTATAAAAGATTTGTCAAGAAATACTACAGATCATAGGGAGGGAAGCTCTAGGAGGGATAACTCACAAGAGAGTTTGTAGCCTTCGAACTTGTTAGATCTTGAAGTTAACCCTTCTAAAAGAAAAATTGATATGTAATCATCTAATTGAATTGCCAAGGGAGCCTACGTTCGCGCGGTTTTGATCTGGTCTAGAATTATGGGGTTCCAAAAGCATAGCAAAGCTATTGCAATTGCTTCAACTATAGCAATTAGCTCAACGGTTAATAATAATGGAGTGTGCTCGAGGCAAATTAAGGACAAGAAACCTCAAAATTTCTACTCTAATTCTACATCAAACTTTGCAATTTCTCGGTCTTCTCAGTTCCAGTATGGAGGAATACTTTGGTTGGAAATCATTTGGCAAATCCATAGAATTCTAGTGGGTTAATATATTTTAAAGTTGATCAAAACATAAATTTTGCTTCGAAGGATGTTATGATGGATGACTTCATTCAGTTTCCTTAGGAAAAGAAGTTTTTATTAATAAAGGAGAGGAGAATGTTATGGCTTCTTAGACTACACTACATGTTGTGCCATGCTCGTTGGTGGAAGGAATGCAGGATTAATCCTAATTCATACAGGATAGGGCTGGGAGAATCATGATAAATGGTCTTGGAATAAAAGTATGGTCAAACCCAGTTCCCATAAGGAGTGGGGTGATAGCTACCATATACAAGACGTGAAGTAACTCAATTTTCTCTTGATTGAGAAATAAACCTAACTTGACTCAGCAAATGATCCATATGATCTAATTCTTAAACCTAAAGTCAACACTGGTCCAGTTTAAGTTGAACTCTACATTAGAAGATTGAACAGTACATATTTTATCATATTTTAAAAAATAAATTTTACCCTGGCATTATAATAATATCTACTCATCTAATAAGAATATAGCCCATGACGACCAAAATGCATCAACAAGTATTTTTAATGAGCAAGAGTAAAATAATTCTCCACATTTAGTAGATAAAAGAATAAGTAAATTACAAAAATTTTCTTCAGATTAGAAATAAATTACATTATACTCAATAGTATTAAAATTCTATTTCAATAACTTAATTCATAACTCAACAGAGCATTACTCAAACCATTATTTTAAACAAAAACCAACTACCACGTCAAAAAAAAAATAAAAAAATAACCAAGATAACCTTATGTGATATAACAGTTATCCAAAGATATAAAAAAAAATTACAATTTTGATTTTTTACATGAAATAAATGAATTTACTAATGTTATTAATTTAATATACTATTTTGAGATCAAGAAGTTCACAGTAGTGGCAGGAGACTAGAAATGTTGGCCTAATGAGTACCCAAAATATGTCCCAAAAGGAAAGCAGCAAGGAGACCACTACAAAGCATCAGAAAGTCTTGGGCGCTAATAGCTCCATGAGCCAGCCATAGCACATAGATCACAGTATCAAAGCATTCACTACATGAAATAGAAAGAGCTACAGACAAGCATGTTCTGAAAGCAAGGGGCTAGCCCCCAGCAAAACTAAATTATGAAGCACAAAGTCCCAAGTTGTTGAAGAGAAGAAGCAAGCCATCATTATTACTGATGATCGAACATCCGGTCAGATCGGCAACGGTCAGGTGTCGACAGACAGCTTCCTCCGCTTGTAACGCACCATCACGTCCCCCTTGACCCCTACCACCATGGCGTTCCAGTCATTCTCAGGGAAAGGAGAAATCAGCTCAAACTCAAAGTTCCTCAACAAATGGCTCCATATTGCCTTTATCTGCAAGTAGGCAAAGGGCTCCCCAAGGCACCCATGCCTGCCGCCCCCAAAAGAAACATACGAGAATGGGCCTGCAGCCTTGTCTTCCTCCCTTCCAGGAGCAAATCTATCAGGATCATACCTGTCTGGGTCCTTGTAGATATGAGGTAGCCGGTTGGCAAACGCCGGGGAAGTAGCCACGATGTGGCCCTTCGGAATATCGTACTCTTTCCCCTCCTTTGTCTTCACAGTGAAGTCGCTGTGTGAGTAGCGGAGCAGCATTATCAGTGGAGGATGAAGCCTCAATGCTTCCTTGATGCAGCGGTGGAGCGCATCCATCTCCGATAGGATATCATGGTCGATCTTATTCCCGTGCCGCCTCAAAATATCCTTCTGCTCTTCCAAAGCTGCTGAGAGATATTGCTTATGGCGGAGGAGGTAAGCTCCAGTCCAGGTAGAGGTGATGGAACTGGTGTGCTGACCAGCAAAGAGGGCAGCAATGAGTAGTCCAGTGATTTCACCCTCAGTGGTCGGGCGGCCATCCTTGTATTTTGAGTCAATGAAGCACTGCAGCATGTCATCCTCCGAGCGGCCAGATCCCTTGCGGGAGTTTATGATGGTGGAAAAGATTTCAGCAATCCTAGCACGAGCACGGTCACGACGACGGTGGGCAGGAATTGGAAGGTAGGGGAAGATGACGCTGATCGGGCGCATGCCATTGTCGAGATCGTGGAAGAGTGCGGAGACGTCATCAAAGAGCTTGTCCCTAACCTCCCTCCCCAAGAGGCATCGACTTGCTGTCAAAATGATGAGATGCTCAAGCTCATACTTTAAATCCACTGTGCCGCTTTCTCCCCACTTTGAGAAATAATCCTGCAAACCATATGCAAGTTGTAGTAACGATAAAACTTTATGAAAAGCAACTTGTACAATGCCAAGCAATAAGCCTCAGTGATACGGATAACAAGCTCATATACCAGCACTACAATGTCTCGAATATTTTTTCTCAATAATAATGATGACTTCAAAAATATTCTGCACTGACTGGTAAGACCTTTTTGACATCTTGCTATTGAAACCTTGGAATTAATAAATTTATCATCCACTGTTAATACTTAGAAATTCAGAGGGACAAGGGGGGAGCAAAGAAGCCAAGAACAGCTATCTCAAATGAGGTTGAAGAAACTACAAAATTTATTTGTTCACTATGAAATGTCATTAGGATCACTGAGTTTAATTAGATATTAAGAATATCTTCTCTAACTAACACCAGTACTAATCAAATAAACTTTGAAAAAAGAGATTTTAAAAACGATATTCTTTTGGTTCTAGGCAATTATTTCCTATTTGAATTCAAATGCCAAATGTATGAAGGCAATAATCACTTTGCCCAACCAAGGTACACTTCCCCACTATCTAGCTCCCAATAGCTGGAAATTTCAATGCAGGGTGCTGCACCCGCTTCAGAATCTCCTTGGAAACTCACTCCCACCCCACATCCCCACATCCAGCTCCATTTCCACAAACACTCTTGCTGCATAACTTTAGTTCAAGCCTCATGCTCCCATAGGGAGTTACCTCATTTTCAAAGGCAATCCAAATTCTATAGGGGCTGGCATGTCAGAGAAAATAAATCTACACTTTCAGAAACAGACCTGTGACATCCATCAGCATGCAAATGGTAATCTTGCTTACAAGACCCATTAGAAGACCTAAAAATATTGAAAAGATTCAAAAGCATATCCATAGCGAAAATAAAGAGGACTGGAATCCCGGACTATAGTATAATGGAAACAATAAATTAGGTATAGAAATAGAGAACACAATAAATGAAAGTTTCTAGAATTAGTTTCCTCCTTTTAAAATGAATAGATAGGCAAGGATTAGTCAAAGGGCCAATAATTAATGCATAATTCAGCAAGCAGTTGAAGGGTTCATGCTAGGTGTTAGTCCCACTCAGGGACAGTCAACATTAGCTTACCATGTTGCGAAAATTCAAAGGAGAAAATCAGCCAACATAGTTGTTGCATCTAGCTTGACTTGCACAGACGAAACAATTCCAGATCTTTTGAACTTTTCAGTTGCAAGCTTAGTTTTCCGATAATTAAAGAGACTAATTGAACCAGCTTAAATTGAAGTGATTGGAAAAGCTCCACAATACTTACTTTTAGATATCCTGAAACCAAAGTTGGAAGAAGAAGATGGTAGGGGTTTCTAAAAGCATTTATTTTGGACCATAAATATATTTGATCAATTAGCCCATTATATTAGTCCTTGTTTAGTATTTTGAAGGACAAGGTGCCTCAAGAAACTTACTCCTTTTCTTTGTTTTTAATGAACTAATTCCTTCATGGGAAATTCACCTATATCAGTTCATTCAACATTGACAGAACATTCTAAGAAAAAAGTCATGCATTTTGGAATGAGGGCAGCAAGCAGAGAACTGGTAGCATCATGGTCTGCCATACCGGTCAGTACGGGCCGATACGTACCAGTATCGGACAGAACCGGTACGGTACAGCTACATTTTTCGGTTCCGACCATTCGCGACCCGTACCGAACCTATACCGACCCGTACCGAATCTATACCGACTCGTACTGAACCGGTACCGGCCCGAACCGACCGGCCCTAAATTTTTTTTGGCTCTTGGCCCAAACCAGCCAGACCGGTACGGTACCGGTTCGGTTGGATACGGTACGGTACCGCACCGGTACCGGCGCCTACCAGTACATCGGTACGACAGACCTTGCGTAGTATCAATAGTCAGTCGGCATTTATGATAAACAATTTAGGGAGCTGGAGGTTGGAAACTTATGAGAAGTCAAAGCATAACTTGTTGAAGATTCAAAGATGTTCACTTGCAGAAGGTGCCAGTATATGAGCTAAAGATTACAGGGCCATACGGGACCTAGCAAGCATGGTTTATTTGGTTAACAAATAGTGTAATTGCTTTTGTGGAATGTTGAAACCACTCATGATCCCAGGTGTCCTAGTAATTAGGAAACCAGGGAACACCTCAACTATGAGAAGGGAGGTTCATATGTCACTGCAGTTTGAACTTCTTTATTAATATGACTGCATGAAAATGATGAAAACTTGAAAAAGTTCACATGTTACCAAGGGTGAAAAGACTGCAGCAGTCACACGCACATGCATGCATGCACACACACTGAATGAAGAGTGAACAAGTTATTTATTACAGATATCAGACCACAAAAATGAATCAGGATAGTCTAGCAGAGACAGTTAAGGCATTGTATCTTCTAAGAAAGAAAGCCTCAAGATAAATCATTATATAAACTTTTCTAAGAAAGAAAGTCTCATATCAGAAAGAGTGGTCAAATTGTAAAAAGAAAAAAGTAGTCAAACAAATTATTACTATAAATTTCAAACCATATTGGACCACAAAATTGAAGCAGGACAATCTAACAGAGATAGTTAACAGGTTGTATTCCCCAAGAAAGGAAGCCTCAGCATAAACCAAGCCAGAACAAGGTGCTGAAAGTTCAACAAATACAAAAGCATGAAAAGTACAAAGAACAAAGCAATAATCTTAGCAGTGACATCATATGGTGGGCAAGTCACTACCCATGACTTTGTTCTTAATCAATCTGCCCAATATTTCACTAGCCGGACCAGTTTTCTGTTAACACTAAATGCCCCAAGTAATGTACCACAGGAACAAACTGCGCCTTAGACAAGACATTCTCTATAAACCATCTAACATGAGTTTCTAGGTGGAATATAGACTAATTTTCTTTATGCAAACGATAGCTAGATCAAATATAGCTACTCCAAGCAGTTCATCGTTGTTGCTTGAGAAACGTGTAACAGCAGTAAACAACCTAAATATCCTTCAATGGTGACAAAGTATTAATTATTGGTAGGCAAGGGACATAAAATTGTTCAGGAGAGCATATTCACACTTACAAAATAGAAGAGAGGCAAAAATATGAACCTTTTTGGGAACTAGAAAAGAAAGAACAATCTGAAGCATTGAGACTAATTCAATCCTGTAATTTTATTTCTAAATATATGAAATAATTTGTGCATACTTCAGGTTTTTTTTTTGGTTGAATATGAAATCAAACATTTGACAATAACTCCAACCTCTTGAACCTTATGGGTTTGTTTTGCTTAAAAGACAGCAACAAGGAACAATTGACACTGAAACTGACTGGTCATATCGATATCCATCTGGAACTGACAATTTAATTCTGTAACACACATTAGAAAAAAATAGTACTCATATGATGAACATGGATCTTACCTTTTCACTCCCTTATGTTGAATCCAGACAAAATTAAAAGCTACAGAGATTAGCTCCAAATATGAGTATCAGATTTCAGATTTGGCTTTAAGCACCGTAGCATTAAAAGCACAGGGTAGATATAGATAGATTGTTAATACATGAATGCTCATATCAATCTGAAAAGTTCTTGCAGATTAACTTCATCAATATCTTGTTCATTTCATCCAGATAACCATTTTTAATCAGATAGAACATGTCAAACTATGCACCTTAAACTTTGAGCAACAAAAGAACATAGCGAGAGAGAGAGAGTGTGTGTGTGTGATCAGGTCATCGATGTATAACCAGTGCAAGTTGCAACATAAAAAAGAGCCATCCTTTATATTACCTCAGCTTCCACAACCATCTGATCCACATAGCTCCTCAATTTGGTCACCCTCAGCGCCTCGGTGAAAAACCGGAACTGCTCCTGCCTGATTGAATAATCCACATCAAAGACAACCCCAGGCCCGAAAGTAGGCACATTGAACTGGTAAACCTCCTGCTGGCTGAGCTCCACCTCTGGGGCCTTGAAGAAATGCGCCGAGACCTCAGGGCCAATGAAGAAGGTGATGCGCCTGTTCAGCACATTCACTGTGAAGACACACCCGAGCTTCTTGTACTCCTCTCTGATCATCACAATGGGGCCTTTCATGAACCGGAGCAGCCCTCCGATGACTGGCAGCGCCTTCACAGTCGGTGGCAGCCGTTTCTTGGACCTGGGCGCAAGAGCGGCACAAACAAGCTTCACAAAGACAACGGTCGCCAGAAGTAGAAGCCCAGCGCTCAGAAATTTATTGTTTTCCTTCAGATCCATCATTGTAACGTAAATCTTCTGCACGATCAGCGGAATCTGGTGGAAAAAACAGGAAAATTCGTTGAAAAAAATGCAGACTATCAGATCAAATAGATGAGAAATTCCTCAGATATTATGAAAATGAGTTCAAAACTCCAGAAATGGGCAAAAATGGTCATTGGAAAACATAGCTCAGCCTGGATCAGCATAATGTGGAGGAGAAAAAGGCAGCAGAATTCGTAGAAAAAATGTAAAAAAACCAGAAAATATTAAGGAGAATTCCTCCTTTTCGATGATAACGAGTTCAAATCCCCAGAAAACGGCACAAAAAAAAGCGAAATGCAGTGGCAAGAGGAGCATACTTCGGATCGTCTATCGATCACGGAATCTGGAAGAAAAAGAGCAGAAAATACTCGTGGAAAAAAATCTTAAAAAGAAATGTCTCTGTTCTGATGACAGCGAGTTCAAATCCCGAGAGAAAAAAAGGTGAAGTGCAACAGATAGAAGAGCTCGTCTCAGATCATGTAACGATCGGCAAAAATCTAGGAGGAAAAAGGAGCAGCAAAATTCAAGTAAATTAGGCAAACAATCAGGAAAACAGATCTTAAACCAAAAATCCTTAGGAATCGATGCCATCCGAGTCCAAATCACAAAAGAAGAGAGGGGAAAAAAAATGAAAAAAAAGGCAGTTAAACACAGAAGAGCTCAGTTCAGATCGCTCGCTGAGAGCAGACCTCGATCGAAGAAAACACTCCCCCAGCACCGGCGGACGAAGAACCCTACGGCCGATGACGACGAGACCTGCAAGAAAAAAAAAAAGAAATCGAGCTCACAACAACAAGAAGAAGAAGAAGGAACGCAAGAGAACAACGAGAGAGGGTTTGGGTATCGGTTTTGGATCACCTCAAACCCTAGTGAGAGATCCAAAGGATTTGGACAAATGGAAGGGGGGGGGGGGAGGGAGATTTAAATAGGAGAAGAGGGTGGGGGAAAAAAGAATCTTGTTCCCACGGGGGATTGGAATTGATTTTTAAAGGGGGAGGGAGAGGAGATCAGGGGGCGGAAACAGGGGAAGGGAAGCCCGTATCAGGGATCCATTCGTTTCTCTCCGCCGGCAGCATCAAGATCACGATAATCAAAGAAGAGTCGAATCCAACCCACCACCACACACCACTAATGGGGCTAATAATAGTAGTAGCAGTAGTAAGAATAATATTAATAATAATAATAAGAAGAATAATAATAATAAATAATAATAATAGTAGTAGTAACAATAATAATAATAATAATAGTAATAATAATAGTAATAGCAATAAAAACAACAACAACAACAACAACAATAACAACAACAACAACAACAACAATAATAATAATAATAATAATAATAACGGTAATAATAATAATAATGTTAGCATCAGTAATAATAATAGTAGTAACAGTAGCAATAATAATAATAGCTGCAGCAATAGTAATAATAATGTAGTATTAGTAGTAGTAGTAATGATAATAATAAAAATAATAATAAATATGATACTCAAGAAATAATAATAATAATAATAATAATAGTAATAATACAATTATCTAAATATATACTTTTTGATTCTCTTTACGTATGTTGCATGTGCCAAACAATATGAGCACTCAAGAAACATAAATAAAATAAAATTATTTTATAAAAGCCCAAGGTGCACATATGTCCCACATCTAGGTCTGAAATTAGGTTGAAAATAAATTAAATACTAGTATATCCATATCCACATCCATATTTATTTTATTCCGATATTAGTCGAATGTAAAAAATTTATATCCATATTTATTTTAAATGGATAAGGATACGAATCGAATACTAAAAATATAGATATAAATATGGATATAAATTAAATGATTAAACTTTATGACAGCGAAATCAAGGATATTACTAGATGAATGATAAATTAAATTAATGATGGATTAATATGATCATTTATTTTTTAAAAAAAATTATAAGTATTATAAAAATTTGGTAGTTATCTATTAGTATCCATATTAGTCGAATGCTTAAATTTTTATTTATATTTAAATAAATTTAAATCAAAAATAAATTTGATGGATATTTTGTGATCCACATCAATCATTCAAGTGTCCGGATTGCAATTTGCCAGCGAAGCCAACCCCATTAGGAACAAATGCCCTCGCGACAAGTTTCTAATCCGTACCAATAATGTTCCCCACGTAATGGGACACAGGATCTCGTGCAAATTGTCAGTTTTCGAGACCACGTGATATGGGATTTGGCAATTTATATATTCCAACTTTTGGATATTTAATTGCTAGCCCACTGGGAGGCGCACGTTTTTCGAGGGCTGTTCCTCGAAACTCGAGACTTGTCAAGACCTTGGGCAGACTGGACACGTGTCCTTTTCTGGCACGGTGGGTCCCCCGATTACATAACTTAAACAAACCCACTTGGATTCTCCGAAGGTAGCGAGAGGATTGTCCTTTCTGTTGGTAGGTGAGATTCACGTACATAATTTTGGATGAACGGCAAAAAGGAGCTCATCTCCGATGCTTAGAATCCCCTCCGAACCAGGCTTGGCTTTTTTTTTTTTTTCCTCTCTTGATAAATTAAATTAGACAATAGTAGATATACCATGAGAGTTTAAAAATAAAATATTAAAAATTAGATTAAAAATATTTGCCAAGCAATCTCATAGAGTATATTTTATAGTACTATTAGCTTCTCTACAAATATTTGATGGTAGTAATTTTATTACTCTTTGGTAATCTTATAGAAGTAGATAAATCCAACCCACAATAGGAGGGGAATTGGGAGGGCCTATGTTTCAATCATGGCATGATAGTCCATGATCAATATAATGGCTGTGATTGGATGGCATCCGCCAATGCACCGTCCCATGCATCATTAGTAGACTCCATCTAATCACGGCGATCGTGGCCTTAATTGGAAGACAAGCTATCTCCGGTTCAAATCAGGACTAGAGAGGATTCATATCCTATCAATGTGAAGATTATTGTTTTACTAGTTCATTGGTAGTATTGATTTGAGATGGAAGGCACCAAACTGTCTTTGAATAAATTCTATCTATATACAATCAATTTGTGCCATGCATCTGTGTTGGTTCTTTCTTCACTTTCAAGCCAGAGATTTTAGTTAACTCTTAATTTAATGGACTAGGACTTGCAATTGGCTGAGAGCCAAAACTGGTATCTCGGATCCAAAAATGCGACTCGAAGTCTAGATTTTGTATGCAATATGTATCTGAACTTTAGTGGTATATACTACACATATTTAAGCAGACTCCAAATAGCAACAAAATGCGAAAATTCAACATACATCCACTAACTATTCTATAAAATATGAAGAACTTCTGCCGGCTGGACATTTGGACCAAAGTTGACTCCGTTTATTAGAAATTGAACAAGATTTGGCATGAGTCATTGCCTGTCAGCATACAGTGGATGGTTTCAAACCTTTTTATCTTTGGTTGGTATTAGATTTTAGATATTTGCTAGATTTTAGATAGATTGCCAGCTCTAGTCCTCATATCTCATATACCTTCAAGATTGAAGGCTCCTTGTATTCGAAAAGATTTCCGAAAAAAAAAGTCCAGCTACAAAGCAAAATCTCAATCATACACAAATTTCCCATTACATAATAGAGATAAAGATTACAATTTTTGCATGTTACACTTGGGAAAGGGAAGAGAAACTGATCCATTACTGGTAGCTCTTCACAGCTACAAATGCCTTTGTTGCATGTGCCAATTACCAATATAACCAAGGGTGCATGGGATGAAGTGAAAAACAAGGTCATATAAAGTGAAGAAAAACACATAAGAAAGGATAGATTCAAGAGAAAGGTACGAGAGGATTTTGGAACCATAAGTCTCAACAACAGAACTTCAGACCTTTTGGAAAATAAGTTATTATTACTATTATAATACCTCAAAAAAAAGAAAAATAACTTATTATTTGACACTTGACCTGTTTATCTTACCAATGTGCAGTTGGAAGCATGTGCATTTGAAGGGGTAAAGGTTTTGGTAGATAACCAGTGACCAGAATTACAGTCAACAGCTCGTATCATACATAAGAGAAAGTCTTAAAAAATGCAGCACTCAGTAGCGTTTGTAGAGCTGTTCGACAGAACCCTAGCATTTGTTACTGACCACAAGATACTCTCTTGAATGCTGTCATCCAGCTTCCACTGCCGGATTTGAGCTATTATCATACAAGCAATGAGTATATATAGGCAATCAAGATAGAGCAAGGAAAACTAATTATAGGATACTCTCATCTAACCACATTTGGAAAAGAAGGCTTTTGACAAGGTATGATTACAATATGAATTGAGGATTCTCCTGGTCATTCTAACATATATGCAGAAAAATAGAATGACTATACAAGTCAGTCAGTAGATCCTCTAACATTTTTCATCAACCATTCATCAGTCAAAAAATGCCCCAAAATATTCCGAAATAACTGATGCATGCACAAACTATTCGAATTTCGAGATTATGCATATTAACTTACAGCTTTTTCACTAAATACTCTGTACATAATTTATTACAGATGTAATCCAAGGGTTGCTTGGATTTGAACCATTGTGCCATATTGCAAAACAACCACTCCCTAGTAGGGGCCTCTTATGGTAATTTGGATTGTTGATCCTATGGCTGAAATATCTGCCCTGATTCAGCCAACTCTGTTTGGACCCTGTGAATCTAACAGCTTGAGGTGGAAAAAGGAAAAGGACTAAAAACCCAAAAGAATGTTTATTCTGCCTTCTCTAGTAAGAAGTATCAAGTGCCTCATACCTTGAACATGGAAATTTGTGCGTCTTGCAGAGGAAATTGATAACACCTGGGACAAAGGAAGCCATTGAGCTCGAGTTGGCAGCAGTCGACCAAAACAAACAAAGAAATGCAACAAAAGAAAAGGGATGCAGTATATACATCTATTTCAATTTTCTAGCTGTAGAATTTACATAGTGAATTTATTGCTCATCAACCACAAAAGATCCCTCCATCTTCTTCTCTAGAGACAATGTCGGGGCAAAATTTAGAGGTGAAAACATGTCATCGTCACTAGATGATGGTGCAGGTTTGAACTCATATGGACCTCCCCTCGCTCCCCAGACCTGATGATATCATAACACAATCAGTACTTTTTTCCCCTTTTTTTGCTAAACAATCAATAATTTTGTTCTTTCAAAGAAAGACGACAATCAATTGAGGGAATATAAGATTTTTATGCTCAAGACACTACAAAACCTGATTTCCTTCATCATCATAGCCCCTATCCCAAGTATGTACTTCACCATATTTGTGAATTGCAAGCTCCGACGTGCAATATGTCGCTCCATTCTGTTGATAAATATTTGGTAAGAAACAGCTCAGCTTCTATAGGAATATTTAATGAGTTATGGCAAATCAGTTCATTCACCAGAAGCCCAAAGGAAACTGCAGGAGAAAGTATACAGAAGGGTACCCAGGAATTAGGGAAGCCACCAGGTGGACTTGAGCCTTCATATAAGCAGCGCTTTCCACGTTCACAGCGCGAAAGGTGTACGGTTGTTAAATGTTCTGCAATATCCTGAGCACAACATCACACTTCAATTTATGGACTATAATCTTGCTGACTTGAAACACTGGGAAGTTCCATATTAATAAAACTAAAAACTGAGACAAAAACTGGTCAGTGATAATGTGCATGAAGCACATAAGGAGCTAAATTTTAATTGAAATTATTAGTCACTGGCACCAGAAGAACTATTTCAGGAATTGACATGGAAAGTAACTACCACATAAGCCAGAAAAAACAAATAATGCATGGAAATCAAATATAGTTTCAACTAATTATGTAAACAAATTGTATGAGAATGAGAGTTCAAACTGCCCAAAAACATTCAAGTGCTGGGAAATGCTAATACACCCTCAAGAGAAAAGATTAGCATCCATCAGAATCATGGAAGTGATATGAACTACAAGTTTTTATAAATAAGAATAGAATTTTTTCTTCATTTTTCACATTTCTCACTTTTTATCATACTCCTCATGTAAATCCTTTCACATCTACATCACAGAAACCAATAACCCTGGATGGTTCTGCCTGCCAAGATCCGCCATCTCATTCAGCCTGCAGTATACGGGATGCCCAAATTTGCATGGGTGCTTCATGTTGCACTATGGCTGTGTTTGATTCAGGAATAAAGCAAACATAAGGCTTGGAGTATGCCTGCCAAACAACCTTCAAAACACAGGCACACATGAGGATAGGTTATGCCAGCCCAAAAAAATTGGGACACAACTTTGCGAATAGGCAAAGCTAGTGCTATTCCACTTATTCTTATTTCTGAATCATACTCAACTAGTAGGGAAAAAAAAAAAGACAGAAGAAAAATATGGGAAGACATGATGAGAACAAAATATAGTTAGGAAGAGAAACAGACATTAGGGCAAAACAGAGGACTAAAAAAGGCTGTTTAGGAATCAAGAAGAATGTCCTCAGTTTTACTGGGTAGCTTCATGGTTTATTCTGAGTAAGGAGCATGGAAATGCATGCTTCAAAGTCAAGAGCTTGTATTCAGGAAATTGTCGGAATATGATGTGACATGTTTGTTATTTCCCCACTTCTTCTGTTTCTGTCCTTTTAATCATAAGATTCTAACCTCTAATCAAAACAAAGGAATATTGTGCTGATATGGTTTCTATCATGGAGGCCGGGAGAAGGTGATGAATATACCTGAATGGTCAATGTTCAAGGAGTTCAGGCAGGAATATTAAAAGTGAAATGTCCTAAATGCCCTATCTTTTAAATTCAAAGCTGAAAAATTTTCAGTCAAAAGAATGTGAATAACAGGTCGTATTATAATGACAAAAAGTATTCAGTAAAGTTGAGCTATCTATTGGTTAAGTAACACAGTCAAAACTTTCAGAATTATTTAATAAAAAAATTAAGTTCCATGACAACCGAATCTCAAAATTCTTCTTCAAGATATCTTTATTAACTTGGCAAGAAATCAGCACCATTATGGTAATCTGAGCTTCCGAAGCATGGTAGCATTCTTCATATAATGTAACAACATGATTGATGTTCATAGCTGCACCAGCAACACACCACATTCTGTTTAAGAGTATAACTTGGCAAATATATTTCTACCTTTCTCAATCCATGAGTTTATTATTTTTTCTAATTGGGTCATATTTAACTTTCATAGGATTATTTGCTAATTCTTAAAAAAAATGAGTGTTTATAACATAAAAAAATGTATCTTACAAACTTTCTGAGCATAACTGGTCGTGTCTGGAGTTTTACTATGAAATGGGAAAATGCAATTTTAATCTATATCACATATCATAAGACATCAGTTGCTAGTCACTGATAATTCAATACTTTCCAAAGACAATGGGGAACCCGTGTTGAGCACCATAATATATGCATCAGAAAATGTTCTCATCTCATGTTGCAAAATAATTGTACTACAATTAGATAGGAAACCAGAATTATTAACCTGAAGAACAAATTGAAGAATGCAAACTAATACAGGTTCTCATATGTAATAAGCCATACCCCAATAACTTCTTCAGGCTGTGGTCGCTGGTCCTTTGGACGGTCACAAAAGTTTTTGTACTCTTCCACATCCCTTATGGCATATGAACTTAACTGTCATTGATGTCATAGAATTAGGGTGCCCAGAAACACAAGGCCAGCTCCAAGTTTGTCTATTGAAGTGTTATTGACAATTATAAAGATTTCTAGTGATTCAGGGAAGTTACGTTTTCCAAAGCACATTTATCTCTTCTTACTTAATACATTTCTTGTAAGTTGAGATAAATCAATGTCTTATGCAAGGACATACAGGTAAATACAACGATATGTTTCAGAAGACTCAACCAGTGAATCAAGAACTGATCTCACCTCAACATCACATTTTTTTTCCTTCGGGCAAGGCTTCACCATATAAAACCTCTGTAGTAACAAAGTCATGGACAGTCAGCTTCGCTTACAAAATGGAGCAGAATGATTAGCATCTTAATTCAAAAGCAGAGATAGTGAATAAAATTAAGTGTGATATGACAAGGAAATGTATAAATTGTCGCACCCCCCCCCCCAAAAAAAAAAAAAAAAATTGAGATGCCAACTGTGTGATCTTTTGGCTCCTATTTGACTTACTTTTCTACAGTTAATACTTCTCTTCAATGATCAGGAGTAAGAATAATCAGTGTTAGAATCTGCAGGCCTTATCTTGTCTATTTAGTATAGACCAAATACATATTTGATGAGAAGGCACTGGAACGTTCTCGTCCAGAATGTAATCAGGGTTTTACAAGCATCTTTTGCATATAAAGGTATGGATAAAGATATCTTAATGCCAATTTTACCGATCTCATTCCAAAAGGAAGATTGTGGAAATAAAGGACTATAGACCCTTAAGTTTTCTGAATATGACCTATAAGATCACGAGCTCAAGCATGAGTTCAGACGATGAAAGAGAAAGGAAAATGGCTAATCCAAGTGCAACAGTTAATGGACATGTGTATCAGAAGAACTCTATTGGACTAAAAACACGTTATAGTCAACATAATAAATAAAGAGTCAATAATACTTGTAAAGATGACAAGAAAAGTCTGAGATCATGGCAGTTCTTGTATAATGTTATGGGATATGATGGATCTACCGAAAGAGAAAGAATGGTTGTCTGGTTTATTCTGGATATAGCTAGGGTCTTAGCATCTCAGACAAGGTCAAACAGCACCCCATCTTCCCTCTTCTTTTAATCTTTTGTGGTGGAAATTTGTTATGCATTTCCCAAATATAAGACAAGAAAAGGACTTTGTTGAGGGAAAGAGCATGTAAAGGTGACATCTCTTTGTACCATGTTGTTATCTTCGATGTATTAGCAGTATCCTCTTGCTATTATTATGATAAATTGACAACCACAAAAAACATGTCGGCATTAGCATCATCATATTATTTTGGTCAGTTAGGGAGCTTAAGGATCAAAAAAAGCAAGAGGGCTGTTGTCAAAAATACAGATGTAGGAGGACAGAGTAGAGTTATGGCTATGATGCTGGACAAGTTGATCATATATTGTTGAAGCAGATTAGCCTCATGATTAGTGATGCAAACAGATTAAAGCAGTTAACTAACCAAGGAATCTAAGTTACCCGGATCATATTATTTACCTCATAGCCCGCACCTGCCACCTCAAATAGATATGGTACAACACTTTGGTATTGGTCTAGAAGAAGAACTTTTTTTAGGGATTTTTCAACAATCTCACACTTGACATGCACCCACACCCAATCATCATACCCAAGTCCATGTAACATAGCCAATAACTACTCAACTTAATCTCAAAAGTATTTGGATCAAATTCACATCTAAAAGCTTGAGGATCAAATTTTATTTAATAAAGCAGGCTCCTCCAGATAAGTGGGTTAGGAGGCTATGCACTAAGGATTGGCACAAAAAAACTAGGTTCTTGGAATTCAAATTTACATAAAAACAGGTTTCTTTTAAAAAATGTGCCAATTAGGATGACAGCATAGAATGGTGATCAGATTCTGAAATGTTACATGGTATTGGAAGCATCCTGGCATTTTGTTCCTCCAGCTTTCTGAAGCATACCAAAATAAATATTCTTTAGACAAGAACTTATAGCTGAGAGAGAAGCTGAAGTGTGGTCCAAAATCCTAATTTTAGAATTGAATTATGGGATGAGAAAATCAGGTTGCATTTCTCTCTGTTTGATTGCCATAATCAAAGTGAATACTGGCATGGATGATAGACCAATTATGTTCAGAGACTTCTATGCTTTATAACTGGGCAAAATCAAATAACACATAGAATGATAGAATTCTTTAAGCTTCACATAAGATCCAGGCCTTGGAATGGATGTACTTCAAGGCAAAGGTTGTAAAAGGGGCAATTCAGATCTCCACCTTTATTGTGCCCTTTTGTCACCATGGAACCAGATTTTTGGCCTAGCGAACCATCCTACACCATTAGTAGAAGATATGTAGTCATCGACAAACTACAGCAAATAACAGAGAAAAGGCTGGACTTTTCGAGTACTCTATCATATGCAATGTGGAAGGATGTTTTGGAAGAACAAATTACAATGATTGAATTCTTGGACCTTGACGGGGTTTCAGAAGAACATAACCACAATGACAACTAGTTGGAGAAGAGGGAGAGTCTCTTTCTTCATGATACCCTATTGAAGTAACGAGGTAGTTGTGTTTACTTTCTTTTTCCTGATTCCCATTTCTTTGTTTGGATGCATCTCTACCTTGTCGCCTTAATATGGTAGGCAAAAGCCTCCTTTGAGTTATTTTACTTCTCTTCTATTTTTTGGGGTTCTATGATTTTTCCTATTACTTCATGGCAAAACATCTAGTATCTTCTTCAATTGTCTCTTTGGAAACCATTTAGTTTGTTTTCAGCTCAAAACAACTATTTCAGACTGCTCACATTCAGCATCCAAAGTTTTGCATCTCTTTGTATTTTATATGTTCAGTTTAAGTAGAAAAAATTAGGAAAAGAGATAATTTGAGTAACAGACAAGAGAGAATTGATCATGAAAGACCAACATATCAGTAGTTGGTTAAGTATAGAAGCATGCGCATGAATGAGTTTAGATGCTAGGGCCAAGTAAGAAGTAATCATACTTGTCGAAAAGGTTTCTGTGGAGTTCTCCAGAATGCCTGCCATAAAAGAAGAGCTATTAGCAGATATTGTACAAACAAGAAAATAAAATAGAATAGAATAACTAAATGGTAATGAAAGGTCATGTAGCTGCACATACTTGCTCAAAGTATAGTACTCTCGAGTCATCAACCATCTCTGTTGCTGGACACATAAGCATTCTGCAGACAGAAAGAATAACAACTATCGGATATGTAAATTTATTTATTTATTTAAGGAGGCAAAAACATTGTATAAAAACAGTAGGCATGAGTGAGGAAAAGTTTTATTTAAGGCATAGATCAAGATATGTACCAAGATTTTGACCATTATGCAATGAGAAAAGGCCATCTAGAATTCTATTCTAGCAATGAGCTGGTCTACTTGTATAACTCAGCATACAGAACAAAACCACAAAACCTCTTCCATTAAGTCAATAAATCTTTGAATAGATAGTTGCAAGAAGATTTCGTCAATATGCTTACAGTTATCATTACCAAAGTTATAAGTATCTTCATTTATGTTATCTTTGCTAGTCAAAGTTATCTACTTGTTCCCCTTCTAGGTTACAGCTCAGTAGAATTTGAATTAGAGCACCAAGGCATCAAAACAAGATAACCTCTAAGACTAACCTCAAAGACAGTAAAAGAAAATCCCGTCACAGCTAATGAATTTCATTCCAGTGTTGAAGAAACCTATAATTTCTTTTTTACTTAAACACTGCCAAACTTTCATATGGAAGTAGTAGACATAGGGGCTAAACCAATTCCAGCTACAAGTTAATAACACCTAAGTCCAGCAACAAAACAACCAAAACATCAAACAACATCCATATTGAAAACAAAGCATGGACCACTGCCCACGTCCCAAAATTTAAACTTGATATAGAAAAGTGGACAAAAACCAACCAATTCAATATGCTATGAGAGTTCACGAATACTCAATATCCAAAGGAAAATGCTCACCTTATATTGAAATAATTGTCAGGATCTCTACGAGCTTGCTCTCGAGAAAACTTCCAAACCCCAATCCACCAAAAAATAGGAAGAGCATCAGACTACTAACGTAACGAACTCTAAATCAAACTACATGAAGCCAAAACAGTGGAATCCAGGAAAAGGGGGGCTTACCTTCTCGCCGGAGAGGGCTTCGGCGACGGCGCGGGCGTGGTCCCACCTGGTGGTGGACTTCCTCAGCCTCTTCAATAGAAGCGCCCCGCCGAAGAGGACCAGCGCCTTGAGGACCCATCCCCGTGCTCGGCCCCCTCCACCGCCCGAGTCCGAATCCGTTCCCATCTCTCCCCTCGGCCCTCTCTCCTCGAAATCGAATCAACTGCACAAGAAACCAACCGAAAAAGAAAACAAAAATCCCACCTTGGATCCACTGCTACCAACCAAGAGAGTAATCCGAAGAAACCGAGAAGGAATTCAACTCTACTAATAATTCAGAGATGAATTCGTTGAAATTAGAGTAGAAGAGAAGTGGATGGGAGGAGAGGGGAAGAGTCTATCTTCTTTTCTCTGGCTTCGAAATCGTCCGACCGCTAGCTTGGTGCAGCCGCGGCTCCCGTGAGATGGGAAGCTAAAGTTGGGGAGAGGGATGGTTAGGCTTGCTTTGGGTTCGGCTAATTAAAAGAAGGGTGAGTTACAGAAATCCCTAAAAAATTACCTTGTAAAACCTACATTTATCCCCATAAAATTTATTTTTATCTAAAATTTTAACCCATAATTTAATAAAATATTAGTCCAACCATCAACTCTAAATGACATCCAAATATATATAAAAAAATACAGGAACATAAGAAGACGAATGGTGCCCTCCTTTTCACTTAAGTATAATTTTAATTTTTCACGAAAAATAAATAATTTCGTTGGCACCGCATAAATATAGATTTCATAAATTATTGAACATAAGTGTAATATAGGTACTATAATTTATCCTAAAAGACTCAATGTTGATTTGATCCAAAATAAGAGTTAGGCTAAGAGCCCATTTAGTTGCATAAAAGTCTAATTTAATTGATGCCAAAGGGCATCCAAAGGATGTCGAAGCTCCTACCTCTGAGTTTCCTCAAGTTCAACTTTGTTGGTTGCGTCCTGCAAGGTGGAGAGAGGGGTGGTATGGGCTTTGTTGTCAGAGACCCGTACTCTAGGATGATTGTTGCTGGGGTTGCCAGCTGTTTGACACCTCCTTCCTTTGTCGCAAACTATTCAAGAGATCATCTATGGGTGAGAGAGACGGAGGTGCCCAGTGCTTTCTGGTGGTATCTTTACACGTTATGCATGATATTTTCATTCAAAAGAAGAAGAAGAAGAAGGTGTTGAAGCCACTTCAACAAAGCTAAAGGGTTTTGGCACTGTGCTCCTTTGGGTTGTTACATGAGCAAGCAGCCTTGCACCAAAAGAGTGACCAACCATCTGATAATATCCATGATATTCTAGTAGGTTTCACCCAAGATCTACTAGATGAGTATGGTGATTAGGCTTGAGTCACCTTAACCTCCTGTTGATGGAATGCGACTTTTCTAATGCACCTAAAGCAGCCAAAAGAACTAACATTACATCAGACACTTGTCCCATACCTGTGGAAAAATCTATACGTGATCCAATGAAGTGGAAAAATATCTAGGAGGAAAAAAAATCTTCAGGATGATACAAGGAAGAAGGAAACAAATATCTACAAGGTGATTGCGTCTAATTCCCCCATCACTGGGAGCCACTGAATGGTGTTGGAATCCAATCCATTCCCCCTGCATTCCCAGCTATAAATAGTTATCAAATCGAGCACAGAAAAACAGATCAAAGAAACCTTATTTCACATTGAGCGAAGGAAATAAAAGATATCAAGGATGCAGGCTGCAGCTGTGTGCTTCACAGGGCCATTGCCAGTTAAAGGCACCAAGACCTTGGTCCCAAGGAGGTCATCTAAGCCACTCAGGACCCTCATCAGCCCAAGGGCTGTGGCCGTTACCACCTTCGAAACATCAACTATAGACTACAGCTCCTCGATCTCGTATGCCTTCTTCATCCGTTCCCCTTCAACTTGATCCATTTCATTGATCAAAGCCATGACATCCATGTCCAACAGCACAAACTACAGGCCATTTTCTAAGATATAAACAATGGTAGAAATGGTTCATTAGATCAGTTATCTTTTTGTTTTAGAGATATGTGTTACTTTAGAGTGATTATGTGATGCAGGAGTATGAGCCCGAGTCATGATAGACGTACGTCGAGTTTGGATCCTTGCCCCCCTCCGCGACTGCGTCATTATGAAAGCTAACATATGCAACAAATAGTTGTCCATTGCTTTCAGCTGGTGTTTAGTTGTCAAACAATGAAGAAGCTAGATTCCACATGAAAAACTATGAGCATTAACTGTGATCCTCGAATAAAGTTAGAATTATCGTTTCAGTTTCTCGAAGATACGCGAGTCTTCCATGATAGAATATTTACAGCAGTTCTCTTCTTCGTTTCTGTAACATTTTTTCAGTTTCTTTCTTGGCTTTTCTAGTTTTGCTTCTGTTTTCTTTTTACCCCTCTCCTGTTCATTCTGTTGGAATATTTCAAAATTCCGAGTCTGCCCTTCTCTCTCTTTTGTCTTTTTGTCTAGTGTACTTTCTTTAGTCCCACATTGGAAAGGAACAAAACTCAAAAGATCTTTATATAGTATTCAACATTTTAACTTGGTGAAGCAAAGAAAGAAAGTAGCCCACGCGCGCATGAGCCCAATGGAGGTCCAAGCCAAAATTGGCGAATCCGATCCGGAAACATTTAACCGGGCGCGTTGCGATTATCACGCGCAGGGGGACCCCCCCCGCGGGTGTGGGCTTGAGCCAGGTTTCTTTTTGCCGTTTTATTTTTTGAATTGTTTTGAATAAAAACGTCGCGTCTTTAAAAACACCTCTTTCATTTAAAATACGCCTCTTCATTTCTTTTTAAACCCTATCAGATCCGATAGAGTAATCTAATCTAACCTATCCTCTCTCTGTTTCCGAAAGCCTCTCTGTTTCTTGTTCCCGAGAAGAGTCTCCCTGTTTTCTTCTCTGTTGTCATTCCAAGAGCGCGGTTCTGGGCTGTTCGACCGTCACTTCATCTGCGAGTGTACGCTTGGAGTGATCCAGTTGTTGTATCCTGGAGGATAGGCCGCCATTACCTGCTACACCGAGATTCAATCTCCGAGGGGCGCGATCTATTCTTAAGGACAGTGAAATCACGCCTCAACTGATAAGTTCTTCCTTCTTTCATCTATTATTTTTCTTACAATCTTAAGAATAGTTCGGCATGGATTCTGCTATGATTACTGCTAAATCAATTCCTGATACTTCTAAAATTGAGAGTTTCAATGGTATGTATTTTAAGAGATGGCAAGAACGTGTTTATTCTGCATTGGATATGCTTAATTTTGCTCAGTATTTAAATCAGTCAAAACCGATAGAAGGGTCTGAAGATTTTGACACTAAATTCAAAGAGTGGGAACATGGAAATAAAATCTGTAGACACACAATTCTGAGTACACTGTCCAATGAACTTTTTGATGTCTACTGTTCATACAAAGAAGCTGCAGAAATTTGGGAAAATCTGAATAAAAATTATGTGTTAGAAGATGCTGGAGTACAGAAATATGCTATAGGAAATTTTCTGCACTTTCAAATGTCCGAGGATAGGGATGTGTCATCCCAAATACATGATTTTCATAGATTAGTCACTGATCTTAAAAATGAAGATATAATGCTTCAAGAAGTTTTCCTAGCCGGCTGTTTGATTGAAAAATTACCTGAGTCTTGGAAACATTATAAAAATAGCATGAAGCACAAAAGGAAACATATGAGTCTTGAAGATGTTATTGTTCATATTAGAATAGAAGAACAAAATCGAGTCAGAGACCGAGAACAATTGGCCAAGGAAATGACTTCAAAAGCCAATGTTATAGTCAGCAAACCAGGTGGGTCTCGTTCAAAGTCCAAGAAGCCTTATCTCAAAAATGATAAGAAACCTAAGTTCCAAGGTCCAGGTTTTAAAAGAAAAGGAACTTGTTTTGTTTGTGGAAAACCTGGACATTATGCTAATCAATGCAGGTTTAGAAAAAGGAATGATATATCTGCTAAACCAAATGCTAACTTGGTGGAGACAGATATTATTGCAGCAGTTGTGTTTGAAACCAACATGGTTATGGGAGCAAAGGACTGGGTGGTAGACTCTGGGGCTACCAGACATATTTGTGGAAATAGAAGTGCGTTTACTTCCTACACTCCATTGAATGAAGGCGAGGAACAAGTATTCATGGGTGATTCGAGACCCTCGCCAGTGGTTGGCAAAGGAAAAGTACTCCTCAAGCTAACATCAGGAAAAGTCCTTTCCCTGAATGATGTGCTGCATGTTCCTAATATCCGTTGGAACTTAGTATCTGTTTCTTTATTAGGAAAGGCTGGAGTTAAAGTGTATTTTGAGTCTGATAAAATTGTAATGACTAAGAACAATGTTTTCATTGGGAAGGGTTATTGTAACCAGGGTTTATTTGTCTTGAATGTAACCGAAACTATGAATGAAAATGCATCATCTTTTGCTTATTTGATTGATTCTGTTGATGTATGGCATGGTAGATTAGGACATGTTAATTTTTCTTATATCAAGAAAATGAAAGACCTAGGCTTGTTAAATAATATTACCTTTGGAAATGTGAATGATAAATGTGAAGTATGTGTAGAATCTAAATCTACTAAAAAGAGTCATAAGTCAATAGAAAGAGAAACTGAATTACTTGGATTAATACATTCTGATTTAGGAGATTTGAAAAACACTCCAACTAGAGGAGGAAAAAGATTTTACATAACTTTTATTGATGATTATTCTAGATACACTAAGGTATATCTACTTAGGACTAAAGATGAAACTTTTGAAAAATTTCAGCAATATGTTACTGAAGTAGAAAATAAATTTAATAAGAAAATTAAAAGAATAAGGACTGATAGAGGAGGAGAATATGAGTATAATCTCTTCAATAAATTTTGTGAAGATAAAGGTATAATCCATGAGATTACCCCACCATATTCTCCTGAATCTAATGGAGTTGCTGAACGTAAAAATAGAACTCTAAAAGAAATGATGAATGCTATGTTAATAAGCTCAGGAGTACCTCTTTATTTGTGGGGGGAAGCTATTCTTTCTGCTTGTCACATTCAAAATAGAATACCTTATAAAAAATCTGGTAAGACACCCTATGAGTTTTGGGAAGGTCATGTACCTAACCTTACATATCTTAAAGTGTGGGGGTGTTTGGCCAAAGTTCTATTACCTGAACCAAAGAAAAGAAAGTTGGGACCTAAAACCTTTGATTGCTTATTTATTGGTTATGCATTAAATAGTGCTGCTTATAGATTCTTGGTATTAAAATGTGAATCTAATATTATGGAACCCAACACTATAGTAGAATCTAAAAATGCTGATTTCTTTGAACATATCTTTCCTATGAAACTAGGTAAAGAAAAATTGACTCTCAGTCTCATAATAAACAAGAAAAGGAGGCACATGAAAATTATGAAATTGATTTAAGAAGAAGTAAAAGAACTAGAAAAGAGAAAAATTTTGGAAATGATTTTTACACCTTTCTTGTTGATAATGAACCTCAAACTTATAAAGAAGCAATAACTTCAGCTGATGCACCTTTTTGGAAGGAGGCTATTAATAATGAAATAGAGTCTATTATGTCTAATCATACATGGACCTTAGTTGATTTGCCTCCAGGTGCTAAATCAATTGGTTGTAAGTGGATTTTTAAAAGAAAGTTAAAACCAGATAATTCAATTGATAAGTTTAAAGCAAGATTAGTAGCAAAAGGATACTCACAAAGAAAAGATATTGATTATTTTGACACCTTTGCACCAGTTTCTAGAATTTCATCTATTAGAGTACTCATTGCATTAGCATGCATTCATAATTTAGTAATTCACCAAATGGATGTAAAAACTGTATTCTTGAATGGAGAATTAGATGAAGAAATTTACATGGAACAACCGGAAGGTTGTGTTGTTCCTGGTAATGAGCACAAAGTTTGTAAATTAGTAAAATCCTTATATGGATTAAAACAAGCACCTAAACAATGGCATGAAAAATTTGATAAAGTATTGGTATCTAATGGCTTTCTAATTAATGAGGCTGATAAGTGTGTTTATAGTAAGGTTGTTAATAATGTTGTTGTGATCATATGTTTGTATGTTGATGATATGCTTATAATGGGAACTGATTTGAATATAGTTATAGATACTAAGAAATTTTTAGCTTCAAATTTTGATATGAAAGATATGGGTGAAGCTGATGTAATTCTTGGGATTAAAATAACAAGAAGTTCTAATGGACTTATGCTATCACAAGAACACTATATTGAGAAAATTTTAAGAAAATTTGAGCATTATGATAGTAAACCCGTATCTACTCCATATGATGCTAGTATACATTTAAGAAAAAATAAAGATAATGGTATTTTACAAATAGAATATGCTCGCATCATTGGTAGTTTAATGTTTTTAGTTAACTGCACTCGTCCTGATATTGCTTATGCAGTAGGAAGATTAAGTAGGTATACTCATAATCCTAGTAAGGACCATTGGAGTGCTGTTCATAGAGTACTAAGGTACTTGAAAGGAACCATTAATTATGGTTTGTTATATCGTGGATTTCCAGCTGTACTAGAAGGGTATAGTGATGCAAATTGGATCTCTGATTCAGATGAGATGAAATCCACGAGTGGATATATCTTTACTCTTGGTGGGGGTGCAGTATCTTGGAAATCATCCAAGCAAACATGCATCGCTCGGTCTACAATGGAGTCCGAGTTTATTGCCTTAGAAAAGGCAGGTTCTGAAGCTGAATGGCTTAGAAATCTTGTGGGAGATATTCCATTATGGAATAAACCAACACCTTCTGTGTCTATTCTTTGTGATAACCAAGCTGCTATATATCGAGCTAAGAATAAAGTTTATAATGGGAAGAATAGACACATAAGGTTGAGACATAATATTGTAAGGCAGCTGCTTGATGATGGGATTATATCTCTTGAGTTTGTAAAGTCAGAGTTGAATTTGGCCGATCCTTTGACAAAACCACTAGGTAGAAAACTAGTGAGTGAAACATCGAGGGGGATGGGACTAATGCCTATATCAAAGTCAATAACGACAGAAACCCAACATGTGTGATTGGAGATCCCATGAAGCATGTTCATATGGGTAATAACAAGTCGCTAGTTGACTGTGAGTACACTATCGTATTTAATTTTGGAAAATCCATCCCTATGGTGTAGATAGTGCAAACTGCAGTAGATAAGGATGAGGTAAAGCTCTTAATGGATACCATAGTCCTTTAGGATGGTGTGTATACCTGCAGTACACACTTGATGGATCCACCTATATGGGTGTGGGAGTGGGGCCGCTTCCTATGAGAATTAGGCAGTTCTCTAAAGCACTCATGAATATCCAGGTAAGGTGCATGGCCTATTTGCACCAACCCGTTTAGAACAAGCCCAGAACTTGAGAGGTCAATGTGGGCTATGAGTCACTGTTTTACATAAAGGACTTTTGGTTCATAGAAATTTCATATTTCACCAAAAGTTCTGTAAGTCATACTTACTAGTCCTAAAAAATGGTTCATAGTCTCAAAGACACCAATTTGATGCATTGAACTCTCGCGCTCGTTAACTTATTATTGAATTTTAAAATATGTGGGGGATTGTTGGAATATTTCAAAATTCCGAGTCTGCCCTTCTCTCTCTTTTGTCTTTTTGTCTAGTGTACTTTCTTTAGTCCCACATTGGAAAGGAACAAAACTCAAAAGATCTTTATATAGTATTCAACATTTTAACTTGGTGAAGCAAAGAAAGAAAGTAGCCCACGCGCGCATGAGCCCAATGGAGGTCCAAGCCAAAATTGGCGAATCCGATCCGGAAACGTTAACCGGGCGCGTTGCGATTATCACGCGCAGGGGGACCCCCCCCGCGGGTGTGGGCTTGAGCCAGGTTTCTTTTTTGCCGTTTTATTTTTTGAATTGTTTTGAATAAAAACGTCGCGTCTTTAAAAACACCTCTTTCATTTAAAATACGCCTCTTCATTTCTTTTTAAACCCTATCAGATCCGATAGAGTAATCTAATCTAACCTATCCTCTCTCTGTTTCCGAAAGCCTCTCTGTTTCTTGTTCCCGAGAAGAGTCTCCCTGTTTTCTTCTCTGTTGTCATTCCAAGAGCGCGGTTCTGGGCTGTTCGACCGTCACTTCATCTGCGAGTGTACGCTTGGAGTGATCCAGTTGTTGTATCCTGGAGGATAGGCCGCCATTACCTGCTACACCGAGATTCAATCTCCGAGGGGCGCGATCTATTCTTAAGGACAGTGAAATCACGCCTCAACTGATAAGTTCTTCCTTCTTTCATCTATTATTTTTCTTACAATCTTAAGAATAGTTCGGCATGGATTCTGCTATGATTACTGCTAAATCAATTCCTGATACTTCTAAAATTGAGAGTTTCAATGGTATGTATTTTAAGAGATGGCAAGAACGTGTTTATTCTGCATTGGATATGCTTAATTTTGCTCAGTATTTAAATCAGTCAAAACCGATAGAAGGGTCTGAAGATTTTGACACTAAATTCAAAGAGTGGGAACATGGAAATAAAATCTGTAGACACACAATTCTGAGTACACTGTCCAATGAACTTTTTGATGTCTACTGTTCATACAAAGAAGCTGCAGAAATTTGGGAAAATCTGAATAAAAATTATGTGTTAGAAGATGCTGGAGTACAGAAATATGCTATAGGAAATTTTCTGCACTTTCAAATGTCCGAGGATAGGGATGTGTCATCCCAAATACATGATTTTCATAGATTAGTCACTGATCTTAAAAATGAAGATATAATGCTTCAAGAAGTTTTCCTAGCCGGCTGTTTGATTGAAAAATTACCTGAGTCTTGGAAACATTATAAAAATAGCATGAAGCACAAAAGGAAACATATGAGTCTTGAAGATGTTATTGTTCATATTAGAATAGAAGAACAAAATCGAGTCAGAGACCGAGAACAATTGGCCAAGGAAATGACTTCAAAAGCCAATGTTATAGTCAGCAAACCAGGTGGGTCTCGTTCAAAGTCCAAGAAGCCTTATCTCAAAAATGATAAGAAACCTAAGTTCCAAGGTCCAGGTTTTAAAAGAAAAGGAACTTGTTTTGTTTGTGGAAAACCTGGACATTATGCTAATCAATGCAGGTTTAGAAAAAGGAATGATATATCTGCTAAACCAAATGCTAACTTGGTGGAGACAGATATTATTGCAGCAGTTGTGTTTGAAACCAACATGGTTATGGGAGCAAAGGACTGGGTGGTAGACTCTGGGGCTACCAGACATATTTGTGGAAATAGAAGTGCGTTTACTTCCTACACTCCATTGAATGAAGGCGAGGAACAAGTATTCATGGGTGATTCGAGACCCTCGCCAGTGGTTGGCAAAGGAAAAGTACTCCTCAAGCTAACATCAGGAAAAGTCCTTTCCCTGAATGATGTGCTGCATGTTCCTAATATCCGTTGGAACTTAGTATCTGTTTCTTTATTAGGAAAGGCTGGAGTTAAAGTGTATTTTGAGTCTGATAAAATTGTAATGACTAAGAACAATGTTTTCATTGGGAAGGGTTATTGTAACCAGGGTTTATTTGTCTTGAATGTAACCGAAACTATGAATGAAAATGCATCATCTTTTGCTTATTTGATTGATTCTGTTGATGTATGGCATGGTAGATTAGGACATGTTAATTTTTCTTATATCAAGAAAATGAAAGACCTAGGCTTGTTAAATAATATTACCTTTGGAAATGTGAATGATAAATGTGAAGTATGTGTAGAATCTAAATCTACTAAAAAGAGTCATAAGTCAATAGAAAGAGAAACTGAATTACTTGGATTAATACATTCTGATTTAGGAGATTTGAAAAACACTCCAACTAGAGGAGGAAAAAGATTTTACATAACTTTTATTGATGATTATTCTAGATACACTAAGGTATATCTACTTAGGACTAAAGATGAAACTTTTGAAAAATTTCAGCAATATGTTACTGAAGTAGAAAATAAATTTAATAAGAAAATTAAAAGAATAAGGACTGATAGAGGAGGAGAATATGAGTATAATCTCTTCAATAAATTTTGTGAAGATAAAGGTATAATCCATGAGATTACCCCACCATATTCTCCTGAATCTAATGGAGTTGCTGAACGTAAAAATAGAACTCTAAAAGAAATGATGAATGCTATGTTAATAAGCTCAGGAGTACCTCTTTATTTGTGGGGGGAAGCTATTCTTTCTGCTTGTCACATTCAAAATAGAATACCTTATAAAAAATCTGGTAAGACACCCTATGAGTTTTGGGAAGGTCATGTACCTAACCTTACATATCTTAAAGTGTGGGGGTGTTTGGCCAAAGTTCTATTACCTGAACCAAAGAAAAGAAAGTTGGGACCTAAAACCTTTGATTGCTTATTTATTGGTTATGCATTAAATAGTGCTGCTTATAGATTCTTGGTATTAAAATGTGAATCTAATATTATGGAACCCAACACTATAGTAGAATCTAAAAATGCTGATTTCTTTGAACATATCTTTCCTATGAAACTAGGTAAAGAAAAAATTGACTCTCAGTCTCATAATAAACAAGAAAAGGAGGCACATGAAAATTATGAAATTGATTTAAGAAGAAGTAAAAGAACTAGAAAAGAGAAAAATTTTGGAAATGATTTTACACCTTTCTTGTTGATAATGAACCTCAAACTTATAAAGAAGCAATAACTTCAGCTGATGCACCTTTTTGGAAGGAGGCTATTAATAATGAAATAGAGTCTATTATGTCTAATCATACATGGACCTTAGTTGATTTGCCTCCAGGTGCTAAATCAATTGGTTGTAAGTGGATTTTTAAAAGAAAGTTAAAACCAGATAATTCAATTGATAAGTTTAAAGCAAGATTAGTAGCAAAAGGATACTCACAAAGAAAAGATATTGATTATTTTGACACCTTTGCACCAGTTTCTAGAATTTCATCTATTAGAGTACTCATTGCATTAGCATGCATTCATAATTTAGTAATTCACCAAATGGATGTAAAAACTGTATTCTTGAATGGAGAATTAGATGAAGAAATTTACATGGAACAACCGGAAGGTTGTGTTGTTCCTGGTAATGAGCACAAAGTTTGTAAATTAGTAAAATCCTTATATGGATTAAAACAAGCACCTAAACAATGGCATGAAAAATTTGATAAAGTATTGGTATCTAATGGCTTTCTAATTAATGAGGCTGATAAGTGTGTTTATAGTAAGGTTGTTAATAATGTTGTTGTGATCATATGTTTGTATGTTGATGATATGCTTATAATGGGAACTGATTTGAATATAGTTATAGATACTAAGAAATTTTTAGCTTCAAATTTTGATATGAAAGATATGGGTGAAGCTGATGTAATTCTTGGGATTAAAATAACAAGAAGTTCTAATGGACTTATGCTATCACAAGAACACTATATTGAGAAAATTTTAAGAAAATTTGAGCATTATGATAGTAAACCCGTATCTACTCCATATGATGCTAGTATACATTTAAGAAAAAATAAAGATAATGGTATTTTACAAATAGAATATGCTCGCATCATTGGTAGTTTAATGTTTTTAGTTAACTGCACTCGTCCTGATATTGCTTATGCAGTAGGAAGATTAAGTAGGTATACTCATAATCCTAGTAAGGACCATTGGAGTGCTGTTCATAGAGTACTAAGGTACTTGAAAGGAACCATTAATTATGGTTTGTTATATCGTGGATTTCCAGCTGTACTAGAAGGGTATAGTGATGCAAATTGGATCTCTGATTCAGATGAGATGAAATCCACGAGTGGATATATCTTTACTCTTGGTGGGGGTGCAGTATCTTGGAAATCATCCAAGCAAACATGCATCGCTCGGTCTACAATGGAGTCCGAGTTTATTGCCTTAGAAAAGGCAGGTTCTGAAGCTGAATGGCTTAGAAATCTTGTGGGAGATATTCCATTATGGAATAAACCAACACCTTCTGTGTCTATTCTTTGTGATAACCAAGCTGCTATATATCGAGCTAAGAATAAAGTTTATAATGGGAAGAATAGACACATAAGGTTGAGACATAATATTGTAAGGCAGCTGCTTGATGATGGGATTATATCTCTTGAGTTTGTAAAGTCAGAGTTGAATTTGGCCGATCCTTTGACAAAACCACTAGGTAGAAAACTAGTGAGTGAAACATCGAGGGGGATGGGACTAATGCCTATATCAAAGTCAATAACGACAGAAACCCAACATGTGTGATTGGAGATCCCATGAAGCATGTTCATATGGGTAATAACAAGTCGCTAGTTGACTGTGAGTACACTATCGTATTTAATTTTGGAAAATCCATCCCTATGGTGTAGATAGTGCAAACTGCAGTAGATAAGGATGAGGTAAAGCTCTTAATGGATACCATAGTCCTTTAGGATGGTGTGTATACCTGCAGTACACACTTGATGGATCCACCTATATGGGTGTGGGAGTGGGGCCGCTTCCTATGAGAATTAGGCAGTTCTCTAAAGCACTCATGAATATCCAGGTAAGGTGCATGGCCTATTTGCACCAACCCGTTTAGAACAAGCCCAGAACTTGAGAGGTCAATGTGGGCTATGAGTCACTGTTTTACATAAAGGACTTTTGGTTCATAGAAATTTCATATTCACCAAAAGTTCTGTAAGTCATACTTACTAGTCCTAAAAAATGGTTCATAGTCTCAAAGACACCAATTTGATGCATTGAACTCTCGCGCTCGTTAACTTATTATTGAATTTTAAAATATGTGGGGGATTGTTGGAATATTTCAAAATTCCGAGTCTGCCCTTCTCTCTCTTTTGTCTTTTTGTCTAGTGTACTTTCTTTAGTCCCACATTGGAAAGGAACAAAACTCAAAAGATCTTTATATAGTATTCAACATTTTAACTTGGTGAAGCAAAGAAAGAAAGTAGCCCACGCGCGCATGAGCCCAATGGAGGTCCAAGCCAAAATTGGCGAATCCGATCCGGAAACGTTTAACCGGGCGCGTTGCGATTATCACGCGCAGGGGGACCCCCCCCGCGGGTGTGGGCTTGAGCCAGGTTTCTTTTTGCCGTTTTATTTTTTGAATTGTTTTGAATAAAAACGTCGCGTCTTTAAAAACACCTCTTTCATTTAAAATACGCCTCTTCATTTCTTTTTAAACCCTATCAGATCCGATAGAGTAATCTAATCTAACCTATCCTCTCTCTGTTTCCGAAAGCCTCTCTGTTTCTTGTTCCCGAGAAGAGTCTCCCTGTTTTCTTCTCTGTTGTCATTCCAAGAGCGCGGTTCTGGGCTGTTCGACCGTCACTTCATCTGCGAGTGTACGCTTGGAGTGATCCAGTTGTTGTATCCTGGAGGATAGGCCGCCATTACCTGCTACACCGAGATTCAATCTCCGAGGGGCGCGATCTATTCTTAAAGACAGTGAAATCACGCCTCAACTGATAAGTTCTTCCTTCTTTCATCTATTATTTTTCTTACAATCTTAAGAGTAGTTCGGCATGGATTCTGCTATGATTACTGCTAAATCAATTCCTGATACTTCTAAAATTGAGAGTTTCAATGGTATGTATTTTAAGAGATGGCAAGAACGTGTTTATTCTGCATTGGATATGCTTAATTTTGCTCAGTATTTAAATCAGTCAAAACCGATAGAAGGGTCTGAAGATTTTGACACTAAATTCAAAGAGTGGGAACATGGAAATAAAATCTGTAGACACACAATTCTGAGTACACTGTCCAATGAACTTTTTGATGTCTACTGTTCATACAAAGAAGCTGCAGAAATTTGGGAAAATCTGAATAAAAATATGTGTTAGAAGATGCTGGAGTACAGAAATATGCTATAGGAAATTTTCTGCACTTTCAAATGTCCGAGGATAGGGATGTGTCATCCCAAATACATGATTTTCATAGATTAGTCACTGATCTTAAAAATGAAGATATAATGCTTCAAGAAGTTTTCCTAGCCGGCTGTTTGATTGAAAAATTACCTGAGTCTTGGAAACATTATAAAAATAGCATGAAGCACAAAAGGAAACATATGAGTCTTGAAGATGTTATTGTTCATATTAGAATAGAAGAACAAAATCGAGTCAGAGACCGAGAACAATTGGCCAAGGAAATGACTTCAAAAGCCAATGTTATAGTCAGCAAACCAGGTGGGTCTCGTTCAAAGTCCAAGAAGCCTTATCTCAAAAATGATAAGAAACCTAAGTTCCAAGGTCCAGGTTTTAAAAGAAAAGGAACTTGTTTTGTTTGTGGAAAACCTGGACATTATGCTAATCAATGCAGGTTTAGAAAAAGGAATGATATATCTGCTAAACCAAATGCTAACTTGGTGGAGACAGATATTATTGCAGCAGTTGTGTTTGAAACCAACATGGTTATGGGAGCAAAGGACTGGGTGGTAGACTCTGGGGCTACCAGACATATTTGTGGAAATAGAAGTGCGTTTACTTCCTACACTCCATTGAATGAAGGCGAGGAACAAGTATTCATGGGTGATTCGAGACCCTCGCCAGTGGTTGGCAAAGGAAAAGTACTCCTCAAGCTAACATCAGGAAAAGTCCTTTCCCTGAATGATGTGCTGCATGTTCCTAATATCCGTTGGAACTTAGTATCTGTTTCTTTATTAGGAAAGGCTGGAGTTAAAGTGTATTTTGAGTCTGATAAAATTGTAATGACTAAGAACAATGTTTTCATTGGGAAGGGTTATTGTAACCAGGGTTTATTTGTCTTGAATGTAACCGAAACTATGAATGAAAATGCATCATCTTTTGCTTATTTGATTGATTCTGTTGATGTATGGCATGGTAGATTAGGACATGTTAATTTTTCTTATATCAAGAAAATGAAAGACCTAGGCTTGTTAAATAATATTACCTTTGAAAATGTGAATGATAAATGTGAAGTATGTGTAGAATCTAAATCTACTAAAAAGAGTCATAAGTCAATAGAAAGAGAAACTGAATTACTTGGATTAATACATTCTGATTTAGGAGATTTGAAAAACACTCCAACTAGAGGAGGAAAAAGATTTTACATAACTTTTATTGATGATTATTCTAGATACACTAAGGTATATCTACTTAGGACTAAAGATGAAACTTTTGAAAAATTTCAGCAATATGTTACTGAAGTAGAAAATAAATTTAATAAGAAAATTAAAAGAATAAGGACTGATAGAGGAGGAGAATATGAGTATAATCTCTTCAATAAATTTTGTGAAGATAAAGGTATAATCCATGAGATTACCCCACCATATTCTCCTGAATCTAATGGAGTTGCTGAACGTAAAAATAGAACTCTAAAAGAAATGATGAATGCTATGTTAATAAGCTCAGGAGTACCTCTTTATTTGTGGGGGGAAGCTATTCTTTCTGCTTGTCACATTCAAAATAGAATACCTTATAAAAAATCTGGTAAGACACCCTATGAGTTTTGGGAAGGTCATGTACCTAACCTTACATATCTTAAAGTGTGGGGGTGTTTGGCCAAAGTTCTATTACCTGAACCAAAGAAAAGAAAGTTGGGACCTAAAACCTTTGATTGCTTATTTATTGGTTATGCATTAAATAGTGCTGCTTATAGATTCTTGGTATTAAAATGTGAATCTAATATTATGGAACCCAACACTATAGTAGAATCTAAAAATGCTGATTTCTTTGAACATATCTTTCCTATGAAACTAGGTAAAGAAAAAATTGACTCTCAGTCTCATAATAAACAAGAAAAGGAGGCACATGAAAATTATGAAATTGATTTAAGAAGAAGTAAAAGAACTAGAAAAGAGAAAAATTTTGGAAATGATTTTTACACCTTTCTTGTTGATAATGAACCTCAAACTTATAAAGAAGCAATAACTTCAGCTGATGCACCTTTTTGGAAGGAGGCTATTAATAATGAAATAGAGTCTATTATGTCTAATCATACATGGACCTTAGTTGATTTGCCTCCAGGTGCTAAATCAATTGGTTGTAAGTGGATTTTTAAAAGAAAGTTAAAACCAGATAATTCAATTGATAAGTTTAAAGCAAGATTAGTAGCAAAAGGATACTCACAAAGAAAAGATATTGATTATTTTGACACCTTTGCACCAGTTTCTAGAATTTCATCTATTAGAGTACTCATTGCATTAGCATCCATTCATAATTTAGTAATTCACCAAATGGATGTAAAAACTGTATTCTTGAATGGAGAATTAGATGAAGAAATTTACATGGAACAACCGGAAGGTTGTGTTGTTCCTGGTAATGAGCACAAAGTTTGTAAATTAGTAAAATCCTTATATGGATTAAAACAAGCACCTAAACAATGGCATGAAAAATTTGATAAAGTATTGGTATCTAATGGCTTTCTAATTAATGAGGCTGATAAGTGTGTTTATAGTAAGGTTGTTAATAATGTTGTTGTGATCATATGTTTGTATGTTGATGATATGCTTATAATGGGAACTGATTTGAATATAGTTATAGATACTAAGAAATTTTTAGCTTCAAATTTTGATATGAAAGATATGGGTGAAGCTGATGTAATTCTTGGGATTAAAATAACAAGAAGTTCTAATGGACTTATGCTATCACAAGAACACTATATTGAGAAAATTTTAAGAAAATTTGAGCATTATGATAGTAAACCCGTATCTACTCCATATGATGCTAGTATACATTTAAGAAAAAATAAAGATAATGGTATTTTACAAATAGAATATGCTCGCATCATTGGTAGTTTAATGTTTTTAGTTAACTGCACTCGTCCTGATATTGCTTATGCAGTAGGAAGATTAAGTAGGTATACTCATAATCCTAGTAAGGACCATTGGAGTGCTGTTCATAGAGTACTAAGGTACTTGAAAGGAACCATTAATTATGGTTTGTTATATCGTGGATTTCCAGCTGTACTAGAAGGGTATAGTGATGCAAATTGGATCTCTGATTCAGATGAGATGAAATCCACGAGTGGATATATCTTTACTCTTGGTGGGGGTGCAGTATCTTGGAAATCATCCAAGCAAACATGCATCGCTCGGTCTACAATGGAGTCCGAGTTTATTGCCTTAGAAAAGGCAGGTTCTGAAGCTGAATGGCTTAGAAATCTTGTGGGAGATATTCCATTATGGAATAAACCAACACCTTCTGTGTCTATTCTTTGTGATAACCAAGCTGCTATATATCGAGCTAAGAATAAAGTTTATAATGGGAAGAATAGACACATAAGGTTGAGACATAATATTGTAAGGCAGCTGCTTGATGATGGGATTATATCTCTTGAGTTTGTAAAGTCAGAGTTGAATTTGGCCGATCCTTTGACAAAACCACTAGGTAGAAAACTAGTGAGTGAAACATCGAGGGGGATGGGACTAATGCCTATATCAAAGTCAATAACGACAGAAACCCAACATGTGTGATTGGAGATCCCATGAAGCATGTTCATATGGGTAATAACAAGTCGCTAGTTGACTGTGAGTACACTATCGTATTTAATTTTGGAAAATCCATCCCTATGGTGTAGATAGTGCAAACTGCAGTAGATAAGGATGAGGTAAAGCTCTTAATGGATACCATAGTCCTTTAGGATGGTGTGTATACCTGCAGTACACACTTGATGGATCCACCTATATGGGTGTGGGAGTGGGGCCGCTTCCTATGAGAATTAGGCAGTTCTCTAAAGCACTCATGAATATCCAGGTAAGGTGCATGGCCTATTTGCACCAACCCGTTTAGAACAAGCCCAGAACTTGAGAGGTCAATGTGGGCTATGAGTCACTGTTTTACATAAAGGACTTTTGGTTCATAGAAATTTCATATTTCACCAAAAGTTCTGTAAGTCATACTTACTAGTCCTAAAAAATGGTTCATAGTCTCAAAGACACCAATTTGATGCATTGAACTCTCGCGCTCGTTAACTTATTATTGAATTTTAAAATATGTGGGGGATTGTTGGAATATTTCAAAATTCCGAGTCTGCCCTTCTCTCTCTTTTGTCTTTTTGTCTAGTGTACTTTCTTTAGTCCCACATTGGAAAGGAACAAAACTCAAAAGATCTTTATATAGTATTCAACATTTTAACTTGGTGAAGCAAAGAAAGAAAGTAGCCCACGCGCGCATGAGCCCAATGGAGGTCCAAGCCAAAATTGGCGAATCCGATCCGGAAACGTTTAACCGGGCGCGTTGCGATTATCACGCGCAGGGGGACCCCCCCCCGCGGGTGTGGGCTTGAGCCAGGTTTCTTTTTGCCGTTTTATTTTTTGAATTGTTTTGAATAAAAACGTCGCGTCTTTAAAAACACCTCTTTCATTTAAAATACGCCTCTTCATTTCTTTTTAAACCCTATCAGATCCGATAGAGTAATCTAATCTAACCTATCCTCTCTCTGTTTCCGAAAGCCTCTCTGTTTCTTGTTCCCGAGAAGAGTCTCCCTGTTTTCTTCTCTGTTGTCATTCCAAGAGCGCGGTTCTGGGCTGTTCGACCGTCACTTCATCTGCGAGTGTACGCTTGGAGTGATCCAGTTGTTGTATCCTGGAGGATAGGCCGCCATTACCTGCTACAACCGAGATTCAATCTCCGAGGGGCGCGATCTATTCTTAAGGACAGTGAAATCACGCCTCAACTGATAAGTTCTTCCTTCTTTCATCTATTATTTTTCTTACAATCTTAAGAATAGTTCGGCATGGATTCTGCTATGATTACTGCTAAATCAATTCCTGATACTTCTAAAATTGAGAGTTTCAATGGTATGTATTTTAAGAGATGGCAAGAACGTGTTTATTCTGCATTGGATATGCTTAATTTTGCTCAGTATTTAAATCAGTCAAAACCGATAGAAGGGTCTGAAGATTTTGACACTAAATTCAAAGAGTGGGAACATGGAAATAAAATCTGTAGACACACAATTCTGAGTACACTGTCCAATGAACTTTTTGATGTCTACTGTTCATACAAAGAAGCTGCAGAAATTTGGGAAAATCTGAATAAAAAATATGTGTTAGAAGATGCTGGAGTACAGAAATATGCTATAGGAAATTTTCTGCACTTTCAAATGTCCGAGGATAGGGATGTGTCATCCCAAATACATGATTTTCATAGATTAGTCACTGATCTTAAAAATGAAGATATAATGCTTCAAGAAGTTTTCCTAGCCGGCTGTTTGATTGAAAAATTACCTGAGTCTTGGAAACATTATAAAAATAGCATGAAGCACAAAAGGAAACATATGAGTCTTGAAGATGTTATTGTTCATATTAGAATAGAAGAACAAAATCGAGTCAGAGACCGAGAACAATTGGCCAAGGAAATGACTTCAAAAGCCAATGTTATAGTCAGCAAACCAGGTGGGTCTCGTTCAAAGTCCAAGAAGCCTTATCTCAAAAATGATAAGAAACCTAAGTTCCAAGGTCCAGGTTTTAAAAGAAAAGGAACTTGTTTTGTTTGTGGAAAACCTGGACATTATGCTAATCAATGCAGGTTTAGAAAAAGGAATGATATATCTGCTAAACCAAATGCTAACTTGGTGGAGACAGATATTATTGCAGCAGTTGTGTTTGAAACCAACATGGTTATGGGAGCAAAGGACTGGGTGGTAGACTCTGGGGCTACCAGACATATTTGTGGAAATAGAAGTGCGTTTACTTCCTACACTCCATTGAATGAAGGCGAGGAACAAGTATTCATGGGTGATTCGAGACCCTCGCCAGTGGTTGGCAAAGGAAAAGTACTCCTCAAGCTAACATCAGGAAAAGTCCTTTCCCTGAATGATGTGCTGCATGTTCCTAATATCCGTTGGAACTTAGTATCTGTTTCTTTATTAGGAAAGGCTGGAGTTAAAGTGTATTTTGAGTCTGATAAAATTGTAATGACTAAGAACAATGTTTTCATTGGGAAGGGTTATTGTAACCAGGGTTTATTTGTCTTGAATGTAACCGAAACTATGAATGAAAATGCATCATCTTTTGCTTATTTGATTGATTCTGTTGATGTATGGCATGGTAGATTAGGACATGTTAATTTTTCTTATATCAAGAAAATGAAAGACCTAGGCTTGTTAAATAATATTACCTTTGAAAATGTGAATGATAAATGTGAAGTATGTGTAGAATCTAAATCTACTAAAAAGAGTCATAAGTCAATAGAAAGAGAAACTGAATTACTTGGATTAATACATTCTGATTTAGGAGATTTGAAAAACACTCCAACTAGAGGAGGAAAAAGATTTTACATAACTTTTATTGATGATTATTCTAGATACACTAAGGTATATCTACTTAGGACTAAAGATGAAACTTTTGAAAAATTTCAGCAATATGTTACTGAAGTAGAAAATAAATTTAATAAGAAAATTAAAAGAATAAGGACTGATAGAGGAGGAGAATATGAGTATAATCTCTTCAATAAATTTTGTGAAGATAAAGGTATAATCCATGAGATTACCCCACCATATTCTCCTGAATCTAATGGAGTTGCTGAACGTAAAAATAGAACTCTAAAAGAAATGATGAATGCTATGTTAATAAGCTCAGGAGTACCTCTTTATTTGTGGGGGGAAGCTATTCTTTCTGCTTGTCACATTCAAAATAGAATACCTTATAAAAAATCTGGTAAGACACCCTATGAGTTTTGGGAAGGTCATGTACCTAACCTTACATATCTTAAAGTGTGGGGGTGTTTGGCCAAAGTTCTATTACCTGAACCAAAGAAAAGAAAGTTGGGACCTAAAACCTTTGATTGCTTATTTATTGGTTATGCATTAAATAGTGCTGCTTATAGATTCTTGGTATTAAAATGTGAATCTAATATTATGGAACCCAACACTATAGTAGAATCTAAAAATGCTGATTTCTTTGAACATATCTTTCCTATGAAACTAGGTAAAGAAAAAATTGACTCTCAGTCTCATAATAAACAAGAAAAGGAGGCACATGAAAATTATGAAATTGATTTAAGAAGAAGTAAAAGAACTAGAAAAGAGAAAAATTTTGGAAATGATTTTTACACCTTTCTTGTTGATAATGAACCTCAAACTTATAAAGAAGCAATAACTTCAGCTGATGCACCTTTTTGGAAGGAGGCTATTAATAATGAAATAGAGTCTATTATGTCTAATCATACATGGACCTTAGTTGATTTGCCTCCAGGTGCTAAATCAATTGGTTGTAAGTGGATTTTTAAAAGAAAGTTAAAACCAGATAATTCAATTGATAAGTTTAAAGCAAGATTAGTAGCAAAAGGATACTCACAAAGAAAAGATATTGATTATTTTGACACCTTTGCACCAGTTTCTAGAATTTCATCTATTAGAGTACTCATTGCATTAGCATCCATTCATAATTTAGTAATTCACCAAATGGATGTAAAAACTGTATTCTTGAATGGAGAATTAGATGAAGAAATTTACATGGAACAACCGGAAGGTTGTGTTGTTCCTGGTAATGAGCACAAAGTTTGTAAATTAGTAAAATCCTTATATGGATTAAAACAAGCACCTAAACAATGGCATGAAAAATTTGATAAAGTATTGGTATCTAATGGCTTTCTAATTAATGAGGCTGATAAGTGTGTTTATAGTAAGGTTGTTAATAATGTTGTTGTGATCATATGTTTGTATGTTGATGATATGCTTATAATGGGAACTGATTTGAATATAGTTATAGATACTAAGAAATTTTTAGCTTCAAATTTTGATATGAAAGATATGGGTGAAGCTGATGTAATTCTTGGGATTAAAATAACAAGAAGTTCTAATGGACTTATGCTATCACAAGAACACTATATTGAGAAAATTTTAAGAAAATTTGAGCATTATGATAGTAAACCCGTATCTACTCCATATGATGCTAGTATACATTTAAGAAAAAATAAAGATAATGGTATTTTACAAATAGAATATGCTCGCATCATTGGTAGTTTAATGTTTTTAGTTAACTGCACTCGTCCTGATATTGCTTATGCAGTAGGAAGATTAAGTAGGTATACTCATAATCCTAGTAAGGACCATTGGAGTGCTGTTCATAGAGTACTAAGGTACTTGAAAGGAACCATTAATTATGGTTTGTTATATCGTGGATTTCCAGCTGTACTAGAAGGGTATAGTGATGCAAATTGGATCTCTGATTCAGATGAGATGAAATCCACGAGTGGATATATCTTTACTCTTGGTGGGGGTGCAGTATCTTGGAAATCATCCAAGCAAACATGCATCGCTCGGTCTACAATGGAGTCCGAGTTTATTGCCTTAGAAAAGGCAGGTTCTGAAGCTGAATGGCTTAGAAATCTTGTGGGAGATATTCCATTATGGAATAAACCAACACCTTCTGTGTCTATTCTTTGTGATAACCAAGCTGCTATATATCGAGCTAAGAATAAAGTTTATAATGGGAAGAATAGACACATAAGGTTGAGACATAATATTGTAAGGCAGCTGCTTGATGATGGGATTATATCTCTTGAGTTTGTAAAGTCAGAGTTGAATTTGGCCGATCCTTTGACAAAACCACTAGGTAGAAAACTAGTGAGTGAAACATCGAGGGGGATGGGACTAATGCCTATATCAAAGTCAATAACGACAGAAACCCAACATGTGTGATTGGAGATCCCATGAAGCATGTTCATATGGGTAATAACAAGTCGCTAGTTGACTGTGAGTACACTATCGTATTTAATTTTGGAAAATCCATCCCTATGGTGTAGATAGTGCAAACTGCAGTAGATAAGGATGAGGTAAAGCTCTTAATGGATACCATAGTCCTTTAGGATGGTGTGTATACCTGCAGTACACACTTGATGGATCCACCTATATGGGTGTGGGAGTGGGGCCGCTTCCTATGAGAATTAGGCAGTTCTCTAAAGCACTCATGAATATCCAGGTAAGGTGCATGGCCTATTTGCACCAACCCGTTTAGAACAAGCCCAGAACTTGAGAGGTCAATGTGGGCTATGAGTCACTGTTTTACATAAAGGACTTTTGGTTCATAGAAATTTCATATTTCACCAAAAGTTCTGTAAGTCATACTTACTAGTCCTAAAAAATGGTTCATAGTCTCAAAGACACCAATTTGATGCATTGAACTCTCGCGCTCGTTAACTTATTATTGAATTTTAAAATATGTGGGGGATTGTTGGAATATTTCAAAATTCCGAGTCTGCCCTTCTCTCTCTTTTGTCTTTTTGTCTAGTGTACTTTCTTTAGTCCCACATTGGAAAGGAACAAAACTCAAAAGATCTTTATATAGTATTCAACATTTTAACTTGGTGAAGCAAAGAAAGAAAGTAGCCCACGCGCGCATGAGCCCAATGGAGGTCCAAGCCAAAATTGGCGAATCCGATCCGGAAACGTTTAACCGGGCGCGTTGCGATTATCACGCGCAGGGGGACCCCCCCCGCGGGTGTGGGCTTGAGCCAGGTTTCTTTTTGCCGTTTTATTTTTTGAATTGTTTTGAATAAAAACGTCGCGTCTTTAAAAACACCTCTTTCATTTAAAATACGCCTCTTCATTTCTTTTTAAACCCTATCAGATCCGATAGAGTAATCTAATCTAACCTATCCTCTCTCTGTTTCCGAAAGCCTCTCTGTTTCTTGTTCCCGAGAAGAGTCTCCCTGTTTTCTTCTCTGTTGTCATTCCAAGAGCGCGGTTCTGGGCTGTTCGACCGTCACTTCATCTGCGAATGTACGCTTGGAGTGATCCAGTTGTTGTATCCTGGAGGATAGGCCGCCATTACCTGCTACACCGAGATTCAATCTCCGAGGGGCGCGATCTATTCTTAAGGACAGTGAAATCACGCCTCAACTGATAAGTTCTTCCTTCTTTCATCTATTATTTTTCTTACACATTCCTTTATTTTTGATTAGCTTTACTTGGTGGGAGTGTGTATCTCTCCTTCCATCCTCCAAAAGACAAACAAAAAGAAGAAGGATTGAACTTATAGCAGAACAATGATTGAGGACATTTCAGCGGACAATTTAACATGCTCACTGTAAACTTGCAGTGTATTCCCTATGGAGGCCTGTGATATAATTGGTGGTGAGGCATGTAATGCTAAGATGTTCCCTGAAGCAAAGCTTGCAGTGTCATCGAGCGGCGCAAAATCTACAGCGGCTTTGCAGGAGATCGACAGGGACTATATCGAGTATAACGAGCCCAAAACGTAAGATTTCAGCAGCCTAGGATCAATTGCATGGAGAGATCTATAGTAGTACAAGATTTATAACTAGTTGATGCATTTTTCGCAGGGTATTTCCTGGTGAGGCATGTGATGATCTTGGAGGAGAGTTCTGTGAAGCTGAGTACCTGATGGGGGTTTACAGAGAGGAGGCCCTAGCTTGACCAAGGGGTGCACTTGGGTTCTAGCTTGTTGTAAATGGTCAATACTAGAAACAGTGGATGAAATAAAAGCACTCAGCATACTTATGTAGAGCTGTGTATATTTCTTAAATGCCAGAGATTAATAAAGCTTGAACTTTGATGTTTTCATGTCAATGATAGACACGTCGCGGCTGCCTTTGAACGAAGATGAGGAAGAGTTCGAAGGAGAAGGATAATGAAATGGCAATAGCTTCCTCTCTTTTTTTTCTTTAAGAAATAAAGGACAAACCCAATCTACAAAATTCATTAAGATAACGAATAAAGTTAAGACTGTGTTAAGAAGATTTTGGCCATGAGGCCTGAATTTGTTTATAAACAGAAGAAAGGGAAAAGAGATAAGAAGAAGAAGGATACAATTTCCACCAATCAGTCTTTTGTGGATGCCTCAGGCTCCAGCAGTAAGTAAGACATCATGGTTGATAATAACTAAGTACTGGTTTTTACCAGCTCTACTCAGGTTTTGGTCTCAGACAAAGTGGTGAATTGAGAGAGAGGAATAATTGAACTTGAAAACTAGTTACTTGTAAATAACTGAATTTCTACTGAGGGACTTTTAAACAACGCATCAATCTACTCTTATATTAAATCCAAGTTTTTGGTGCCAAACCATTAACAAAGTATTCAATCCAGCATATCATTCTACTTCCATCTTAAATTAATGTACCCTCTTTAAAATAACATTTTATTTCAAAGCGATGCAAAAAAAAATATTTGTCATATATAAAAATAAAAAATGAATAGATTAAGAAAGCATAGCTATTTCTATATGCACTGCATGTTATATGTTTTAGTTAAAGAAAATAAATAAAATATTAGCAGAAAAATGGATGTAACACTAAATATTAGGGATGTTATGGAGTCAGGTTGCTCTAGGTTTTAATAAACCTAGGTCCATAACCAGCCCATTAAACCATAAAACTTAAAAGACTTAGGAGTTGGGTTCCTATCAGGTACCAAACTGTATATCTTAGACAAACAATTAAACCAAAAGTATTTGTGCACCAAAAATAAAGTTACCACTAACGAGCACTTGATAGTTAATTATATAACAAGAATTGACACAAGTTGAAAAGATATACTTAATTTAAAGTGAAATATATGTATCCAAATATTTGTAATATGCGACTATTTTTACTTTTTTTTATCATGTTAAAGTATAGAATAAAGTTTTATGCAAAGAGCTCAGAAATTGAAGTTAGATAAATAAAACTAATATTATATATAAATAAACAAGTAATGAGCCAGGTCCATTTTCAAATCAAGTTATTTTTTTTTAAAAAAAGAAAAACAAACCTCTACACAACCCAAAATTTTTAATGATGTGACTTTGGACCCATACCTAATCCATTCATTGATAGATTGGAGTTGGGACTAGATCGGAGCGGCCTGGATCCAAGTCTGAAACTAGGTTTGTGAGTTGGAGTGACATGTGAATTATGAAGTTTATACCAGATACCACATTTGTTCTCTAGTAATTTTCTTTCAATCTAAGTAGATTATATACAATTTGTGTGCCACACACTGTTTTTAAGCATGATGCATGTTGTGGGAAGGGCCCGAATTTAGTCCTATACCAACTAGGCGGCGAAAAGATTTGTGCCTTATAAGGAGGGGAAACTTCTTTCCTCACGAGGCGCCTTTTGTGGGGCAAAACCGTGCGGGTATTCCCCCGTCAGCGATGGACGCGCGGGCCGGAAAAAATCTCCCGTAGTGCTGAACGCGCGGGCCGGAGTCCCAGAGCGGACAATACCTCGTGGGGGACGCGGGCCGTTCTCTGTCGTCAGTTGGTTGGGACTGTGCTGTTGTCGGGTCGGAAGGTCCGCAACAGATGGTGCTAGAAGGAGGGCCTGCCTGCATATAGAAACTCTCCTTGGGTCTGGGGGGCTGCGTCGACTCAGGCCGGCCCAGGACCTTCCCGCTGGGGGGATGTGTTGTGGGAAGGGCCCGAATTTAGTCCCATACCGACTAGGCAGCGGAATTGTCTGTGCCTTATAAGGAGGGAAAACCTCTTTTCTCACGAGGTGCCTTTTGTGGGGCAAGACCGTGCGAGTATCCCCCCGTCAGCGCTGGACACGCGAGGCCGGAGTCCTAGAGGGGACAATACCTCAGTTAGTTGGGACTGTGCTGTTGTCAGGTCGGAAGGCCCGCAACAATGCATTTTGGTACATTCAACATCTATGATACTTCGACATGCATCTAAAGAACCATGTGGACGCCACCAAATCATCAAAATCAGCTTTGATACTTGTCACTAGACAGACAACCTCCTTGAGCCCCACTTCAACAATGGAGAACTATCCAAGGAGCGCCAACTTTTCAACGAAATGCCTATTAGAAACATATTCAACTCAACCATATGATCTCTAGCCAAGTCAAGCGAATTCAACACTTGGTTCGCTTGTTACGTTAAACTGAAAGCCGCGTTTACATCATGTCGATTATCATGAAAGCATTCTTGCTCCTCTGTTTGATATTAAGTATTGCTGCTCAAAACCTGACTTAGTGGGTGGATGAGGCGCTTTGCTTGGTTGAGTTAGAGGAGTACAGCACAACACTGGAGCTGTTCCGATGCCACAAAAAACGATCAAAGGGTCGTCGGAATGTATCTGGCCGAAGACTCTTCGATGCTCAAATCAAGTAGAGTTTCGAGAGAAAATAGAAGAGATGAAAGGAAAATAGAAGTATGAGAATATAGTATTTAGATTTCTCTTTGTATTTAAGAATCCTCGTTCCTAATAGAAGAGTAGTTGCGAATTTGCATTATTAGGATTGCACAATTCACGGACGAGCAGTTAAGCTCTTTCCACACCCACTGATTGGGGTGGTTAGGATATTTTTTTTTTAGGTATACCGTGATCGAGTGCTTTCCTTACTTATTGGTCGGTTATGATATTTTTTTTTTGGTTGGCATGTTGAGATTATGCCGAGCTGTAACCGATCGTGCTAATTGCTCGAAGATTTAATTGGCTATTTTGTTGGATATGTGTCGTTATCTGGTTGGTGGGCAGAACTTTCAGGCAAGATTTTAGTGATGGCGAAATCGACCCATATCATCCAGCACGGGAGTCAAACTTGAGCGTGTGGCGTTAGCTACAGTTCTAAGTGCATGTGATTGTCTAGAAGTTTTAGTCACTTATAGTGCTTTGGTTAGCTACTTGAAGGAGGAGTTCTACTCCGAGTTGTGAGCTCTTTAGTGAGATGCAGGACTTGGGGTTGACGCCATCGCAATTCACCTTCTCGGGTGTTTGTGAACAACTTGATATTGGATTTCTATTTGAAATGTGATTGTTTGGATGAAGCAAGAGCACTTTTTGATCCAACAGCTACTCTAATGGAGTCCAGCTTTCTAGCCGGTGATGTGGTCATCACCATTGTTTTCTCCCCAACAGGTTGTGTGAGGAGCCATTGTCCCATGTTTTCTCTTCTTCCTTTTTCTCCTTCGTCGGCCGGCCACCACTGTCGGATATTGCCACAACCAGTCACTGCCATGGGCTGCCACTATTCGACCATGGTAGCTGCTCAGCCACTCTCTCCTCTCTGTTTTGAGAGAGAGAGAGAGAGAGAGCTTCCATGGCTCTCTTCCATGGATCTAATTTATTCATGGGGAGAAATGGTCTTATGATGGTTCCAAAAGCTTAGATCTAGAAGTAGTTTTTTCCCTTGTGAATCTGAATACACCATCCTTAATTTCCAAAACATATAGAATTCAGCTTTCCCCGTTCAACCGTACTGATGTCTTTGTACATGTGATGGTTTGGTATTGAAACTTGGTTTTATAATGTTAAACTGAATCCATCTCTTTGAACAAGTCTTATTGTCATTATCTAAGTGGTCAATGAAAGATTGATGTTACAGGTCCTTCTAACAGACTTCATTATTATTCTCTAAGATTAGTTGGGCTGAAAATCCAAAAGCAAATTGACTAAAGTTACTGACCATATTATTATAGGACTGACATATGATGCATTGATCATATCATCCATTGTTCTTTTTTGATACCATATGGAGGAAGTGAGAAACTTCCCCTTGTTTTATGAAGGATGATTTAAAATGAATTTACTATGAGTAGTGTATAGAAATTTACAGTGAAGAGAGAGAAAGGTTAAGGGGATTGGGAAGGAAGGGAAGAGGATATCTATGTGCACAATCCTTCACTTGTACAAAGTGGTTGCTAGGTTTCAGTAAGGCCTTGGGGCATTTAAACCCATTTTCAAGTAGACAAAGTACTTGCAATGGCTCACCATATCTTAGAGTTTCAGTTAGATTCAGCTTGGCTAAAATATGTTTATGGCTTTTACTTTTCATTTTCCGACAATTAGTCGCTATCATAGTTAAATCCTATTTCAAATTTCAAATATCTTTTACAGTGGATCCCAACAAATTATTACGTAGTCGTTTACCAAGTTAAAAATGTTGGGTTAAATTTAGAAAATCATATGGATAATAGTTTCTTTTAGAGGAACTTGTTACCTTGGACAATCCCTCATCATGCCTCACTTTGAAGTATCAACATGTGAATAGGTAAGGGAGATTGCCCTTATGGCTATGATAGCCCTCATGCTTCCTGTTCCTTTCTTCCAAGGATTTACATAACAATGTTGAACTCTAGCTTTGAGAGACTGTGTATTCCTGTTTGCTACTTTCCACAACCTAGTCACAGGGCAAACAAGCAAGGTGATGTAGGACTACATGCTTACTGTATGTTTCTACAATGTATGTTTTTCTCTTTTTTGTTTGTAGTTCTATGTATCAGAACTCAAAGAAAGCAGTGCAAACAAGCAGCTTACTGTGATGTTCTGAAACAGCAGTATGAGAGGTGTACAAATAAATGTATTTCATGTCTTTTTATGCTTATTTATCTGAGAAGATGCAGAGCACCAGAAAGTGCAAAAAGAATGTGGTAGATGCTACAGAGTTGAACATATGAAAGTCTAAAACAGTGGAACAAATCCTTTTTGATGACCCAGAATTGTATCGACCAGAAATGGCGCCTCAGTATTAAAGGAAAAAACCTTTGGCTGAAACATAAATTAGTGGAAGCACAGAATTCTATCAAGATAGCTTGCATGACAAAATCCATGCACCTCTTTCAGTAATTCCTCCATGTTCAGTATAGTAAAATGCTTAGGAATTTGGTGTTGCTTTTAAATGCTTGTACCTATTCTGTTTGGCCAAGCAGTGGATCTTTCATGTTCATCCAACTTTTATAGAGCTTTAGCTGTGCTACTTATTGCAGCAAAAGCTTGGCTACTGTTGTAACTTTAGCAGCATCCTTTTCCACCTTTAACCAGTGTGTTGGCTACCACTACAGATCGATTTGTAGTAGGGATATATTGGATGGCTTGGAAATTTTCCCAAATCTTGAGTCAATTGAGCAAAGCAAAAAAAAAAAAAAAAAAAGGGAAGGAAGGAAAGCTGCCATCATAAAAGAAGCAAGGGATGTGGTCTCACTTTGCAATCTTTCATGGTGGATGTATAGTCCTCTTAGCATTTATATGGATTACTTTTTTGAGTACTAGCATTTTTATGAAGTAGTTGAACCTAATATGCTACTATAATGAAGAGTAGATTCTCGGTGGTGCGTGCACGGCACGACAAATCAGAGATGGACAGCCATCAAACAAGGCAGTCCACGAGCGCTTGTTGTTTCATGCATGATGCGTGTTGCTTGATGGTCGTGGCCATCCAGGAATGCACAACACTCTACAATGCCCGCCACAGAGGATCCTGGCTGACTAAGATGGGGCTTATACCATATCATATTGGATGGGCGCCGTAGTAACCCTCTCACATATTGCTCTTTCTACAATTCACCATGTCTAGAGTATCCAATGGAACTTTAGAATCAAAATTACATATCAATCAATTGTATGAATAGATTATTGACATTCTTCTCTATCGTGCTAGATTTATCTAAGAATTATGGATCGAGAAAAATACAAGCAAAAGACTAACGCTGCAGCACGGAGTGATTTGGTTGTCTCCGTTTAGAAAGGGTATTAGCTAACATTAGAATCCATGGTCCATGTCAAATACTTAGATGAGACATACAATAGTATAAGTTTGAGAGTAGATGGCTCCAATCTGAGGCAACACATGGGCCCACGATATGAGCAAACAAATGCATGACACCTCAGCATTCATAGCTAGGTTTCGTCCAAACAAAGACAACAGAGTCATCCACGCCAAAATAAGCTGACGAAGAGTGCAATGCACTCCACTTGGAGCTCGATATAACTCTATACAAATATGACTCTAGGCTTCACATTGGAGCTCAATCTTCTTACCAAAACCCTTGATGAAAAAGGCCACTAGAATCAACCTCACAACCGTAACTCAAAATTCAACTACACTGATGATCACGGTCCACTACATAGTGGAGCCTATGTGTGACTTCTAGCAAATTAGATAGTTATAAGCAGGGAGTGGCAATACTTAACCATTCAACCCATCTAACTTGATTCAACCCATTATAGATCGGGCTAAGTTATTGGATTCGATTTGACCGATTTTTCATCAATCTAGCATCCGACATGATTTATATCTGATCCAATCCGATTTAATTGCCACCCTTAGTTAGGGTTGTAAATGAGTCAAGTCGACCCGTGACCCGATCCGACCCGATCCGATTTTTAATCGGGTCGGGTCTGAGTCTAAAATTACGATCCGAACAAGAAACCAGATCGGATCGGGGTCTCAGAACCCGACCCGACCTGACCTATTTGCAGCCCTACCTTTAGTTATTGTATGCCACTGCATTAATAACATAATGTGGTTGTCCTCTTTAAAATTGCGAAGACTAACCATGTCTGATTCACTAGTCTTTTGCGGGCAGACACAAAACCCCACCTTTTTTTTTTATCGAGATGAGACTCGAATTCAAGCCATCGGTATCAAACTTTTAGTAACTTACTAACTTTATCATTGACAATTTCACAAGTTAGGTGGGAGATCATCCCCTATACTTATCTAAGTTACAATGTAATAGAGCTGGCAGCTTGATGTTACAATCCACTAGGTGGATCGGATGATCTATGGCAGCAATCCCCAAATAAAAAACCCTAATGACATGGCCAGATTTGCCCTTGTAGAAAAGGGCATTGATCAAGCTATGGGGCAGGGGAGCCAGAGGAGGTGGTCAGTGGTCTTCCCCTCCCCTTTGGCAGAGCGAGCCAGCCTCCCAGTCTGAGTCGCAGCAGTGGGATATGTATTGGTGCTGGGTGCAGGTAGTGGAGAGCCACAGCCTCGCTGGGTATCTGCGGCCCAAAGGACGCCGAACATGGGTATCTGGCAGCAACCCGATCAAGACCGTTGGATGGTGGGACCCGGCGCTTCCAGCCAATCAGCTGCCCCTGTCAGTGGTCCGCCCCTCCCACTAGACCCCCCGCGCCCCACTCCGGTGTCCCGCGGATCCCCTCCCGCGTCTCCTCCAGCGACAGCATTATGTGCCGACGTGGGATTCCATGATTGGCTACCAAGAAGGGACCCACCGTGTAACCTCTAGTTGGAACGCTTGATCTGTGGGTCATGGCTCTGATGGAGGTTGATCGTGATATCATGGCGCCGGGGACGAAGCTGGTCCGTTGGATTATTGTGGCTTTAGCTTTTGACCACGGAATACTCAGTGTGCCTTTGCTCCACCCACTTGTACGTCCTTCGTGTTCACGGACCACCGCCCCCCATCATTTGTCCTGCTCTCTGTCACGTGTCAGGCAGCAGCTGATCTTTTAAAGATAACGTGATCTCCCTGATTGGCCAACTATTTCCTCGATTGGATTAATTGGACCGCTGAGATTTCATCAGAAAACCGAGTTAGCCCAGGTTCGAGCCGAATTAGGTCTTAGCTAAAATTAGGACCATGCCGACTCGATCGATCCGAAACCGGGCGAACCCACTCGATTACATGAACTCTATAATTTAAATTATTAAAAATAAAAATAAAAAATCAGTTCAAGTTGAGCCCAACCAGTGGAAAGCTTTGTCGCTATCATCCGAATTAATAACAAATGGAACTGGACCTATCTATAACCATTAAGCCCAAGTGGTCTTGTGACTTCTTGGATGGCGATAAGTTGTCCCTTTGATTATCCGACCCCAGCGACGGCGAAAGATCAGAAGTACAGGAGACGATCGCATGTCACTTCACAGTGAAAGCCACCGTCCGGGATCAGCAGCAGCAGCAGCATCAACGACACCCACCCGAAGCTATGTCTCCGGCACATTCCACGATCAAACTCCGTGGTCCCCCTACGCTGCACCCCTACCCCACTTATCCTGCACCATAGGGCATCCCGATCCATCCCCACCGTCCATCGTACTTCCCCGCCCTTCCCCCGTACACGTGCAATCACGTGCCATCCTGATGGCGATATCCCCTGGTCCCCCCACCCCCCCTCCCTTAACTTTATCTAATTAAATCAAAATTAATTCCTAATTATTTGTCTTTAGACTTTAGAGTTCTGCTGTTGGGCTAACATTACTTTACTACAATTAAACTAATCCCACGCCCCTTATCCCAATCCCATCAGATTAAGATTAGATAAATGGGTTCCAGAGCCAGGATTAATTTGTCCCGGGGACTAATCCCCGTGCTAATCTCCCATCATTATCGCATCATTACTGGGAGCCGTTTTGGCGGAGGCATCACGCCGACTCCGTTTGCTTCCCCTCAAGCATCGATGGCGACCTCCCTCTTTTCCTCTTGCTACCTTTTTTAAAATCCCCGAGTATGACGTCACTTTTGTAGCCGTTGACGTGTCGCCAGTCCTGTTAGGCCTCTGACCGGCCCCCGTTACGGAATCTTCCACGTGTAGGGCGCGGAGGGACTACGGAGGACACGAGTCGAGATCTGCTGGGCTGGGCGGAACGGGGGAGTGAGGTGGAATGGAATGAAGTTTGGAGTCCGGTAAAGTAGAATTGATGAAAGTTTGGAGTCCGTGGGTGGGATTGGGGGGGGGGGGGGGGGGGGGGGGGGGGGGGGGGTTGAAGTTAACCGGGTTGGGACGTGCTTTTGGTCTGCGGGTGAGGTGTCAGTGGGGGTGGTTCAGGGTCTGTGTCCGCCCGGGCCGGGCTTGTCCAATGGCCCGGGGGCAGCCAGCGGGGCCCGCACTCCCGGGCGGTAGTTGTCGCCTGGGAAGGGGACACCACTGGGCCCCGCCCCCTCGGGAGCGGATATCTCGAGCCACAATCTACCCGGTCCCACACGCACCCGCACCCCGGCCTTTTTTTTTTTTTTTTTTTTTAATTTATCCCCCATTCGTGCACCCACCCACCCACCAACCCTCCTCGCCTCCCCTTCCACCGGGCCTGTGAAAATATGATCGTCTACTCGTCTCGTCGAGAGTAACTCGGCCACAGTTATCAGATGAATCTATAAAAATTTGAAAAATATAGATAATAATCATTCTCTTCTTTATGACGTCTAGACCATAATAAAAGATGAAGTGATCTTTCAAGCCAAGCTAATCTACGATGAAGCTAATGAAGACTGCGGATTAGATAGCCGCTGGATAGTACCGTATGGGTTGAAAATGGAAAGCTGTCGGCCTAGCGGTTCAGAGATTCCACGTGATGGGTTTGAACAAATTGCCGTTATTTCTGTTGTGATGGATGTTTAATAACCGAATTACTTTATTGTTTAATGGTGTGATGAGAAAGGCTCTGTTATTTTGTTATGATTAAAAGGCAGTTAAAAAGCACTGTTTCCGTTACAATGGTCTTGTTTTATCCGCACGGCGTTCAACGGTAAAGAGAGGAGCTGCCCTTTTTCCCGCGGCCCATTCCTGTATGTACCGTGGTCCCCGCCCCATGATACTTTACGTGAACGTGCCTCTCCACACGTGTGGGAGCAGGGAGGAGGCATGTCTCATGCGCTCTCCCATGTTGTCGCACGCGCTACTCGCTTGGAGCGAAATGGGCTTCGATCAGCTGTCTAGGTAACACAGCAAAAAGTTATTAGTGAATACGTGGCTGTCTCTGGATTGGCGATGCCGAAGTCGTGGGTCCGATATAGCCAATCGTAAACTGACACGTCCGCGAGAAACTCCGTTTGCTGCTTGCTGTGCGACAGCCAACCCGCAGCCGAGAGAAACAAGGGCGTTTACCTCGGACGAATCATGCATCGCAACGTGGAGGAGGAGCGTTACGGCCTCATCATGAGTCCGTTTAGGGGGTCCGGAATATGATCTCATAAAACCCGGGTTATGTTCACCTCCACGTGAGGTTACCTTCCCCATGGACTGGTGGGTGGGTAATAGGAGGAAGGTGGGGCCCGCAAGCAAGTTCCCACTTGGCTTCTGACGCGTGTCCTGTGCATTTGAGTGCAGGAGGAGAAAGAAGCCATGCTTAGCTACTAAAGAATTAAATAATTACGATTTTACGAATAAAAAAATGGTTTGGAATGCCCTGCCTGTTTATGGAGCGACAATGTGTCTTCGAGAGACAGACGGATGGGTACTGACGCCGTTAACTGCTTCCAGTCCGGAGAGCACGGTGAGAAATAACAGTTGTTGCAATGTCATATCAGTTTCTGGGCTTTGTGTCTATAGATTTATTTTTATTTATTTTTATTTTTTTTTACAACAGTTTTTTTTTTTTTTTTTGCTGAAACGGTTTTCATACAACACGTGTACGAATACACCCAATAAAATCAAAAAACAGTAACTCACGAAGTGCCGGTGGCAGCTCCCCCTCCTCTACTCAAAGGGTGTACCCTGAATGATGAGCCGCAAAGGCAGCCACCCAATCGGCCGCCCTATTGGCTTCTCTGAATACATGTGTTGGCCTGACGGCCACCCCAACTCCACACATCATCCCTATATCCCGAACCAAGGGGTTTTACGACAGTTGTTCATACTACTCTAATGTAAGTGCAGCAAACAGAATCAAGAAAAAAAAGATGATAAAGTGGTGAAGGGGCGGCCTCCTGATATTAGGGGCGGCAATCAGGTCGGGTCAGGCATAAACAGGTCGGGTCAAATACAAATCGGGTCAAAAAATTATAAACCTGAAACAGACCTGTTTATTAAACAGGTCAGGAATTACAACCTGAATCCGACCTGTTTAATAAATAGATCATCTGACCCGACCCATTTAAGATCCGTTTAAGAAAAAAAGAAAAGAAAAAAGATGAGGGCCGGCAGGATGGGAGGGAAGAGACTCGAGAGAGAGAGAGAGAGAGAGAGAGAGAGGAAGAGGAGAGAGTAGAGAGAGAGAGAGGAGAGACCGAGAGAGAGAGAGGCAGAAGGGTAAAGGAGAAAAAAATAACTGCTCATCTTCTTCCCCGATCGGCCTCCCTCGCCACGACTGCGCCCGAGCTGCCACCCCGCACCGCCCATGGCGTCCCCGCTGCACTCGAGCCAACACCCTGCACCACCCGCGGACTCTGCCTTGTCGCGTCGCCGCGGAGTCCGCCTTGCCGCGTCTCCGACGACCTCGATCCCGTTGGATCTGGAATAACGCTTCTTCGGAGCCGTCGATTTGGAGGAGAAGGAAGAAGGGTGGAGGAGAGGGAGGAGGAGGAGAAGGGCGAGAACCGTCGATTTGGAGGAGGAGGAGGAAGGGTGGAGGAGAAGGAGGAGGAGAAGGGCGAGAACTGCCGATTTGGAAGAGGAGGAGAAAGGGTGGAGGAGAAGGAAGAGAAGAAGGGTGAGAAGAGGACGAGAGAATAGCCATGGGGAGGTGGACTTGAGGTTTGGAGGAGAGCAGACTCGGGGAGGGGCTGAGGGAATAGAGCTCGGCGGCGCCATTTCAATGTTTCACAAACCCTAAATCCTAATTCTAAAATCGGGCTGAATCGGGCTGAGTGAATCGGGCCTAGACAGTGAAATCGGGCTATGGAGTAAAATCGAGCCTAGGCGGAGAGTTGGGCCGGTTCTGGACTTTATCTTGTGGGTTATGACTCTCATCTATCCCAATAGTTAAACAGGTTAAACGGGTCAGACATCTAAAACCTGTATCCGACCCAATTAATAAACAGGTTAAACGGGTCAACCTGTTTACGACCCGAACCTGTTTAGGCCAAACCCAAACCTGTTTATGGCGGGTCGAACACGGGTCGGGTTGGCGGGTCGGGTCATATTGTGCCACCCCTACCTGATATAACTAGAGAATCTTTTTAGAATGTTGGACAATAAAGAAGACGATTCAATCAGCGGCCCTATTCGCCTTCCAATATATATACACTGTCAGAAAGGCTCTATAATTTTCCAACAACCAAAGAATGTCGTGGAGCAGAAAATTCTCATCTCTTCTCCGTCCTCAATTCCTTATTTACTCAATCACTGTGACTGAGTCTCTTTTGAGGAGGATACATTCAGCCCTTTAGGATATTTAAACTATAACCCTATATCACCTCATCATAAGCATGCCATTATTCTAAAAAAAATTTCATCATTACTCTATTTCTGGAAGTCAAAAAAATCTCACTATTAACCCCCCTCCCCCCGCCCCCCAAAAAAAAAGAAAATTATGTCGTTATATTATAAGTACTATTTTTTGATTGTGAAAGAAAACCAATAGTACAGAGAATTCAAATATCAAGCATCTTGGTTTCAATAGTATGGACCTTTTTGATATTATTATTTCTTATTAGAATAGAAATAGTTACTTTTATTTATTTTTTTCTTTTCTGCAATTCGATTAGGAATAGGAAATGGTTGCTATCTTGATGCTCATTATTGATTATTTTTATAAAAAAAGGAAAAAAAGGATGAGCGACGTTTGACATGAGAACGGCCGTTGTGTAACCTTAACAGGCTGACAGAAAGTTTGCCCGGCGTGGATAACGGTAACGGCAACCGGTCGGGCCAGGATTGACCGTAGCTTAAATGATTGCATGGGGGTTTTGACCCGGGTTAAATCCCTGCCCATCCCCGGTCCGACGACTGTACGACGCCCAGCGCTGGCAGCTAGACGGCTTGCCCCCTCGCCCCCCAGCTCTCGTGCTTTGCTCACAGGAAACTCTCCTCTCTTTCCCTCCCAAAAGGAAAAGCCGAGCGAGCGAGCGAGAGAGAGAGATAAGGAGGAGGCGGTGGATAAATTGAGGCAATTCGGAGGCGTTTAAGAGCGACCGGAGAGAATTCCAGGGCTTGTGTGAATAGTTCGAAGCGATTTCTTGAAGTTAGTGCTGTGTTTCGGCTTCGATCTTGGTGGATTTGGGGGTTCTGGAGGCGGGTCGGATTTGGATTTGAGGCTTTGATCTGGGGATTTGGGTGGATCGGTGGTGGATGAGAGATCTGGGGGTAGGCGGAGGTTTTGGATGGCGTCGTCGGAGGTGTCGGCCGTGAAAGGGAGTAATGGGAGCTTCTCGTCCGGGTGCAGCGAGTTTAACGAGGACGGCGCTGGAGGCGGTGTGGCGGAGGCCGGCCGGGGGTTCGCAGCGGTACCGGCGGCCGGGAAAGGTGGGGAACAGGCCGGATCTCCGGAGGTGGCCGGAGGAAGCTGGGGGTTGGTGCTCGTCTGGGCTTTTGTACTGATTCTTGGCTTGGTTTTTGTTTCAGATTCGGAGGACGCGCTGTATACCGAACTCTGGCTTGCGTGCGCCGGGCCTCTGGTGACGGTTCCCCGCGCGGGGGAGAGGGTCTTCTACTTCCCCCAGGGGCATATAGAACAAGTAAGCCTTTTCAACTCTTGAAGAAGTTCTTTTCCTCTCGAATTTCTCGATTTCCCTCTCCAAATTGAGGATTTTACGGTTTTTCCTCTCGTCCTGGTGCGACTCGTCTACTTGATTTTGTTCCGTAGAGTGTTTTTTTCCCCCCAAAATTCTCTCAAATCTGAGATTTTGCTGTTTTTGTTTTCGGTGATCTAGGTGGAGGCTTCGACGAATCAAGTGGCGGAACAGCAGATGCCCGTCTACAACCTTCCGTCCAAGATCCTTTGCCGGGTGATCAACGTGCAGTTGAAGGTATTCCCTTCAAAGTTCTCGCTTTAAGAAAATTTTTGGTTTTTTAACTTCACGTCATTATCGCATGGTTCCTCTCATTTAATAGGCCGAGCCGGACACAGATGAGGTGTTTGCCCAAGTGACTTTGCTCCCCGAGAAGGTACTGCTTCGGAAAAGTTCAAGTGCCCTCTCTCTTTACTTTTGAGTTGCCTATTGGTGAATTTTTGAGAAGAAACTAAGTGATTTTCGCGTTTTTTTCCATTAATATATGGTATCAGCAAGATGAGAACGCTGTGGAGAAAGAGACGCTCCCACCCACACCGCCCCGGCCTCATGTTCACTCTTTCTGTAAGACGCTTACAGCATCGGATACGAGCACCCACGGTGGGTTCTCGGTGCTGAGAAGGCACGCCGACGAGTGCCTCCCTCCCCTGGTACAGGTTTCTATCCTCGTTGCTTTTATTATGCTGGATTTCAGCTACTTATGGATGGAGGTTTTGGATTTTGGAGGGTGGGGGTGCTTATTTAGATTCTTGTTCCTATGATCAGGATATGTGCCGGCAGCCACCATCTCAAGAGCTGGCAGCAAAGGATTTGCATGGGGTCGAGTGGCGCTTCCGTCACATCTTTCGTGGTAATCCATGCTAGTACTTTATTATTGATCTCAATGTCCTGTGAAAGATGGAATTTCTTCAATCGTGTACTGTTCCTAAGGCAGCTTAGCAATCCTTATGGATTATTGCAAGGCTATGGTCATACACTTTGCAATTTTGTTCCTTTTTTATGAATCACTGGTGATTTCTTCCAATCGTTCTGTGCAATGTTTTGTTTTCTGTGGGCTTCACCAGTCTAGTGGTACCGTTCTTGCTTGGTACTTTGTTGTAGAGATTGAGTCGAGCTAATTAATGATCTAATGCTAAATTTGTGCATGGGACAATCATCTAGCTTCCTTTCAAGTGACATTTGATGATGATAATGCATTATGAATCCTCTCCAAGTGTTTTATGCTAGATCCACTAAGTGCCATAGATTGGTGGTATGCTGATTTTGCTTTATTTTCGGAACCTCTCACCTGATACTGAAGTAATTTCTTCATGGACGTGATGGTTCTCTATTCTGCATAAATATGTTTGTTGTTAGCATTAAGGGATTGTACTTGACACCATGAGCATAGATGCATTTAGATGCACATGTTGTGATCCGCTCATTGGATTTTGAAACTCTAGGTCAACCAAGGAGACACTTGCTTCAGAGTGGTTGGAGTGTTTTTGTTAGTTCCAAAAGGCTTGTTGCTGGGGATGCTTTTATTTTCCTAAGGTCTGTAATCTCCACTGCATCTGGTCTTGTGCTAATATTAGCTTCCTTTTTCATGCATGACACCAAGTGTTTTGTGGCTGTTAGAGGTGAGAATGGTGAACTACGTGTTGGAGTGAGACGTGCATTGAGACAGCAAACAAATATTCCGTCTTCAGTCATATCCAGTCACAGTATGCACCTTGGTATCCTTGCAACTGCATGGCATGCTGTCAACACAGGGACTATGTTCACAGTCTACTACAAACCAAGGTCTGTGATTGATGCTCTGTAGTTCACGCGTAATGACATATGAAAAAGATAGCAAGCCTGTTGTATCTATGCCTTTCTTTTAAGGACTGAAAGTACTTGTACAGGGCAGGGTTCACATGGCTTGTGCCAGGCATTTTTATTCATAATGGTTTATTAATTTTGAGTTGATTTTTTTAACAGGACAAGCCCTTCTGAATTCATTGTTCCATATAATCAATATATGGAGTCCCTCAAGAGCAACCATTCCATAGGTATGAGATTCAAAATGAGATTTGAAGGTGAAGAAACCCCAGAGCAGAGGTATTAGCAGTTTTCCCTCCCCTGTCAATTAAGGCAAATGATTTCTACCAATCCCAAGCCCAATTAGTTACGGAAATTATACATCTTCTCATCTGTGGCCCTTGAACTTATGTCAGGTTCACTGGAACAATAGTTGGCATAGGAGATGCTGATCCAAACAGGTGGCCTGGATCAAAATGGAGATGTCTTAAGGTAACATCACTCAAATTTTATCTCTTCTTTCAGTTTTTCTCCTCAATATAGTTGGCATCTGGGTTTTCTGTTTTAGGTGCGATGGGATGAGACCTCTTCAGTTCCTCGTCCAGAGAGAGTTTCTCCTTGGAAAATTGAACCTGCTTTGTCTCCTCCGATGAACCCCCCGCCGGTGCCTAGACCCAAGAGGCCCCGATCGAATGTTATGCCATGCTCACCTGATTCATCAATTCTTACGAAAGAAGGTATTGTCTCGATATCTAGGTCAAAGGGTTTCAGATATCTCGATCTCTTTCATGCTGAGTTCAGCTTTGACATTGTTTTTGTCAGCTGCTTCTAAAGTCAATGTAGACCCTTCACATTCACATGGAACTACAAGGGTCTTGCAAGGTCAAGAACTGATGACCTTGAGAAGCAGTTTTGCGGATGATAAAGAGTCCGAAAATGCACAGAAGCCCATTATGTGGTCTTCGTCGCATGATGAAGAGAAAACTGATGCTTCTGTGCAGAGAAGATTGGGATCAGAAAAAAGGTGGATGCAAATGGTGCGGCCTGAACCAACTTATGCGGATCTGCTGTCAGGATATCGGCCTCATGATTCGCATGGATTTAGCTCAACATTATTCGAACAGAATCCTGGAGAAGCATATCTCTTGAAGAATCACTTTCAAGACACAGAAGGCAGGCACAACATGCTTCCGGGCCAATGGTCTTTAATGCCTCCAAATTCTTCTTTTGCTTCACATGAGCTTAACTTCAAGATTACTGCACAACCTGGCGAGCATTCTTATCAGAAAGCTGGAAGTATGAGGTGTGCCGGGAAGGTAGGCTATTCTGCATTGCAGGGACTAGGAATTGAACAACACTCTCCAAACTGGTTGACGCATTTGCTGCCAACTTCACGAATGGAGAACCCCTCACAGTCAAGGGCGGTGAAGCCTCAATCCTTGATTGCATCACAAAATGACAAAAAACCCAAAGCCGGTGGCAACTGTAAGCTCTTCGGATTTCATCTTAACAGCAACACGACAGCATCTGACGTAGTAGCATCACAACAAATGAATGCTTCAACCCATGAGCCAGAGGCACACAGTTATGCGGCTGCATCATTAAAGCAGCCACAGGCTATAGAGGCTGACAAACATTCTGAACCAGCAAAAGTTATGAAGTCAGCTGATCCTACTCCAGTAGGCAGCGAGCCAGAGAGAAATCTTCAGCCTTGCCCGCAGACTTCTAAAGACTTGCAGAGAAAACAAAATGGTTCAACAAGAAGTTGCACAAAGGTGCTCTTTTTTTCTCTGCTGTCATTTGTTATGCATGCTTGTTGGGTTTGTGGTTTCTTTTAGTTTCACTGCTATATCCCTTCGTTGCTGTTTGATTAAGTATTAGTTAAATTGATTGCACCTGCAATTCAGAAAATTTCACATTGTGACTCTAGAATTGCTAGCATTTTTGTAATATGTCTCAATAGTTAAATGCTACTTCTGATAAATTGAAATTCTCAGTTTTCAAGGCAGAACTGATTCTGACCAGCTTTGTATTGCTTTTGTTGATTATTTTGAGCAATTTTGCCGAAGCAAATTTTGATTTGACCATAAATGACTGTTTTAAGTGGAACAACTCATGACCAAAAAATTATCCTTTTAGTAGTCAAAATCCTTGAATGCGTTGTGGCCAGTTTCATCTGAAATAGGCATGTTTAGTAACTTGCTGTTTTGAAGGCTTAACTGATTCTGACCAGCTTTGAATTGCTTTTGTTGGTTATTTTGAGCAATTTTTGCGAAGCAAACTTTGATTTAACCCTAAATGGCTGCTTACTGAAACAACTTTGCAAATTTGGCCAGCTCATGACCAAAAAAATATATATATTTTCAGTAGTCAAAATCCTTTAATGCGTTTTGGCCGATAGTGGAAAAGGTATTGTTGTGACTATGTTTTTTCTTTCATTCTTCCTCCTTTCTCCCTACTTGTTGACATCCAATTGAACGTCATATGTGTATAACCATGTAATCTGAAATTCATGCTAGAAGGTATTGCTGTGACTGTTTTTTACTTTTGTTCTTCCTTCTCCCTACTCGTTGACATCCCATAGAATGTCCGATGAATTGTGTATAACCATGTAATTTAAAATTCATGCTAACTTTGAGCTTCACTGTATAGACTGAACTGTTGGGGCGAGCAAAGCTTGTGACAATTGTATTTTTGTTTCAGGTGCATAAGCAAGGAATTGCTCTTGGAAGATCTGTGGACCTTACAAAGTTCAATAGCTACCATGAACTGTTAGCCGAGTTAGATCACATGTTTGAATTTGAGGGTGAATTGATGGCTCCCAACAAAAATTGGCTGGTTGTGTATACTGATAATGAAGGTGATATGATGCTTGTTGGAGATGATCCTTGGCAGTAAGTACTTATGCTCCATTACTGTTCTTAGCTTTGTCTGTGCATTTGCTGTAAATTTGCCTATTGAGTTGACTTACATTTTGGTGTGCAAACAGTGAATTCTGCAGCATGGTTCGTAAAATTTTCATCTACACGCGTGAGGAGGTCCAGAGGATGAATCCTGGAACGCTGAGCTCCAGAGTTGAAGAGAGCCCAGCTTCTTCCGAGGAAAGAGCAGCTGCTAAAGGAAGAAAGGGTCTGGTTCCTAAATCTTCAGCTCATCCAGAGACCTGCTAGCTCTAGAATTGGCACGGTGAGTGGCTTTGCTTCTCTGAATGCATAGAGTGACTGCTTTAGTAGCTCTCTTTTTCACTAGAGGTCATCAATGCAGAGCTATATTGATAGCTAAACATCTACCAAAACAGAGCCATGATTTTGTATCATCTCTGCTTATCTAAATAAGCGTCCTTGCTTGAGTTCCCTTTTTGAGGAATTGGTGGGTCAGAGATAAGTTGCTTTTGTTTTAGTTATGATATATAAATTGGTGCTGGCAGGCTATCCTATTTGTAGATTTTTTTTTTCCAAAAATTCCATTACAGATTATTCTCTATTCATGAGGATCATGATGTTAAGTACATGGGAACAGATGGTTCTGTTCCTTGAATATGGTGCATTCTAATCTGTTTTCATTTAGAAAATATTGAAAGAAGGAATTCATCTTGTCCGCCTGTGGTCTTATGCAGGTCTTTTTGATGGAGGAAAGGCCATGGTTGGGACCAACGTTTGATAGGCGGGGCCAGGCTGGGGGGTATTGGAGTATAGGTTGTGAATGGTAAGACCCATCTTATTGCCATTGGTGGCACTTGCTCTGGAGGCTGGGGCAAGGGAACTGCTTTAATTACTACAGTTTTGGTTGTATTGTGATTTTTGCTCACAAAATTTGTCTGTGCCTCTTATCACATGTATATCCTGAAGAAAGGCGAGGGAGACCTTGCTCTTCCACAACATTTGTAAATATCTGTTCTCAGCCTATCATATTATCAATGTTAAGTCATCCCAAGCTGGCTTTTTTTACCTCATTTGAGCCATGCAGTGTCACTTGAGCTTTTGTTATTGGTGAACCTGGTAACATATTTTGAGCTCTGACCTGTTCAAGCACATTGTGGTGAACTGGTGTAAAATCATATATAGCTGCGCTCTATTGATAAATCATGCCATTTAACTGAAAATTTTATCATGGAGCCATTTGTACAGTAATTTTAGAAAGCTTAGAATGCTTGACCATGGGGACTCATTATGATCAGCTATTAGCCAATTCTTATATCTCTACTAGTCAAATTGTCTACAGTTTGGGAGCCTGATGTTTTTGTGAGGTCAGGTCACCACTTGCAGGATACAAAGCTATGCATATCGGGAGACTTCAAAATACAGGCTTAAGGAGATGATGTGCATATTTCTGTACATTTCCAATAATTATGAAGTATTAGGTCTGTTCTGTTGCTTGTTGAACTTGTTATGTTACCAAACCAATGAAAACTAATTTAGGCAACCCTCTATGCATTTTCTCCCCTTGCTATGTCTTGTATCCCAGTATTACTCTTGTTCTATTTAATTGGAGGGCAAAGAACTATGGTGATGGATGGAGGTTTAACGAGGAGAGGTTTGATAAGAGAGATCGGTAGGTGTGGAGTAGGGTGCAGAGATTCAAGAAGTGGAGCTTGATGGCTTCTGAAAGTGTTTCGTGTGGTTGGCTGTTGGATTATGTTTGTGATGGCTGTATTGACTCTTATGAGATCAGGTCTTTCTGGGTGGGTTTTTACTAGAATGATAGAACTCCTGTGATGCTACTTCCGGACATCCCAAAGACAGGTGAAAGTTTGGCAGGTTCATGTTCCCATTAGGTTTGATATGGTCTTTCTGAATCTATTTTTTACCATTTGTAACTGCAGAACGGTAAACTTGGAATAAATATGTTTTCTGAGATGATTACGTCTCTTGTTGCAGGATCTGTATTCTACTGTCCATCATCGCAGCTCTGTGATTAAGGTGGATGGATAGCTTCATGTGAAAGCTGGGATCAAATCAATCATGCACGGATGTTTGGGATAGGCAGATTGTTGCTGTCTGCCTCCGCTGTAAAATAGATTTTTCTTACGGTCTTACCTCATTTCAGTATGTGGAATTTTTTGATAAAAAGTTATGCCAGCTTTTTCCCTCATCTATGAAAGTTGTCACGGTGACCTAATTCGAATCAGAAATTATTCAGGTGACCATTTTTCAGTTTGGTGGAAGCCACCATCATGTTCAGCTTTCAGAAAGTATGATATTAGTAATCTGCTGAGCTTCTTGTGTCCGTTGGAAGTGCATAAACTCCAGCGACATAATCTTCTTTCAGAGATTTTAGTAACATAGGCCTTTGGTTAAAGCATATTCTGGCCAAGAACCTATGCCTGACTTTTCTAATCAGTAGGATTCCACCATTTTGCTGATGCTTCCATGATGCTATCACCTTTGAATACTACCAATTTGCAGGTCTTTGTAATGGTGATTGTGAGAACAGATGGTTTTAGCTGTCTAAACTTTGCCGACCAAAGATTCATGGTATCAGGTGCCTCTGATGAGATCTTAAATCTTTTTCTTTAATTTTGGTCAAGCAAGTATCTAGGTAATGGTCTACAGAATCGAGACTTGTCCACCTTTAAATACCCATAATCCCCCAAGCTTTGGTGAAGGCAGAAATTTGTAGGCCGGTCCCTGTTAATGGTGCATGGTGACGTCTACTCTTTTTACTCAACCGGAGAAAATACCTATTCGAATTCAACTTGCTTCATTACCTAACAACTTTGATAATGCTAGACTTGCCTTGCTCAAGACAAACTCGAAATACAAGTTAAATTAATAATTAATCAATTAATCAATAATATATATACTATATTTATTTATATTATAATTATCAAATATTATTATGTATAGATATTGTATTTATATATATATATATATATATATATATATATATATATATATATATATATATATATATATATATATATATATATATATATATATATGAAACCTTCATAGGTCTTAAGCACTCAAGTCAATTGAGCTCCACCTAATCCAGTGTCAGTGGAGCTGACTTGATACAATTTGGATTGGAATTATAAACTTAAGGATATTGGGTAAAGTGAGTTGGATTGGGAAAATATTAAATCACTTACTGGTCTAATTTGGATTGGCTAGTACAGAAACTAGACCGAATATAAGTTCGTTCATTTTTCTCAAAAAAACCTTAAAATTGGAAATGAGAATGCAAGAGATAGGGGCTGAATCATACCTTGCTATGGAGCCGACTATTAGCCATACTTCCCTACACTTGGTGCTCTTCTCTAGCCTATGATGTCTGACCGAGCATTAATAGTCTGGTAATGGAGCTCAATAAAGTGATGAAAAATAAGGGGGCGATAATTTCACTCGAGTTATTCAGGTTCGAAACGTGCGGATGTCGATTAAATTAGAGAACCGGATGCCTCACGTCCGGACGGCTCGTTAGCGGATATGCTTTCCTTTCATCTGTACCGAGGTGGCGCTGGAATGACATACCCCACATGAGACGGTGAGCCCAGTGGGATGAGCCCGCGGGTCGGAGAAGGCATGCGAAACTTACGACCTGTATCGAACATTTTTTGGTGGAAGAGGAGTCCAATAGTAGGGCTGCTATGCAAGTGGGATGGTTCCCCCTTCCCCTTCAATTTTTTGATGAAAAAAAAAGTGATGAAAAAGGGGACCTATCTTTCAGCTTTAGCAGGGTGTCTTCCGGAATCCCCATGCAAGTGCTCATGTCAAATTGATTGGACATCAAAATCAAATCGAGTCAGACATAAGTACAACTGAATTCTTTGATTAAAGAAAAACAAACACCCCAAAAGAATCTTGACCCAACCCCACCCACTATAATAATGTTAAGAAATAAAGTCTGGACTAGGACAGAGCTCTGGTGCTCCAATAGGTTTGCGTCAGAAAGTGTCCAATTGTGCAAATGACTTGCATTAATATAATAATAAAAAAAATAATCTTGATCCTAGAACCAGTCAAAAACATGCTCTGCAAGGAAATTACTCATAATTAAGTTCATTAACTTATTCTATTCTATAACTTCTATTCTGAATGCATCCAAGGGCAAAAAGGCCAAATAGATAAAATATTATCACTGGTGAGGGTTACTTAAAAGCTTTGGAGGAACATGTATCAATCGAAAGATGTGTAATATCATTGTTTATAGTATTCCACAATAATAAATTTGAATCAAGCACAATAGTAAAGATTATGTTAAAGGGTTTGGTAATCCACAATTAATAAGAGAGAAGTAATAAAAGCCAGCGCAAGGATGTGGGAGTGTGGAGAAACTTTGTCCCACAACTTAGTCAACTCAAAAGATAAATTCTCTCACTTCAAATGATTTAAAGGAGATGGACAAGTTGACAAGACACAACACACGTAGCCCATAAAATGTTGCATGATCGAGATGATTACCTTCTTCCTTTGTTTCAATTTAGTTATTAGCTTTTGGTTCCCCAGAATGTATCTTATTGCATGAGGACACGAGATCAAATGGAAAGCTGACATAAAGAAAAATGATACCATGCGGTCCTGCAAACAAAAGTGCAACATATTTTACACATAAAATTAGATCATGATCACTTGTCCACCTCAAAATCAATATCGACAATATTTGATTTTGATAACAATCTAGAGTTCTTTGTCTCTCTCTCAGTTCAGAGACCTGGATGCAATGCAACTCCATAAGAATTATCTCCGGGTGCAGGAAGAGACTCACATAGCATGCAAATTTAATATCATCATTAGTTTCTGCCTCATAGTAATCATGCTGTGTTAGATACTGAAACTTAGACCATATCTTGATGAAAGAGGAGATATCTCATTGGATGATCATGATGGCACTGCGAGATCACTGACTGGCAGTAACAATGGAGAATCTCAGAGAGGTCGACATGCCCGTTGGCGAAGGATGGTGATGGGGTAGGAGAATCTTGTCAGCTGTCATCGTTAACAGTCTATATATCATCAGCAGGACAGAGCAGATAAGACAACGAAGAAGAGCATACGAACACATGAGTTCAGTGAAAGATTTTAATGAGGGCGCCATTGATCATTAAAACAAGAATATGGGACATCAGATCCACGACTGCCAAGCTACAGAAGCTCTAACGCAATAGCATTTATTAAGACTCCACACCGGAGAAGGCATGGCAGAAAGCAAGAATCAGACACATAAAACCATTTTCCTCCCATTCAGGTTGGTTTTCAGATGGAAAAAAAACTGATCCAATCATGCAAGCAATGTCTGAAGTTAAAAAAGATTTCCAGATGGAATGTAACTTTTCCATATGGTGCATGGAGTAATGGTTAAGTAGAAGCGTAAAAGCAACAAGAAACACAGGAGATATGGCCTGCTCTCTCTCGTGAAGTCATACTAACCAGTTTAGGCGCATAACAGAATCCATGAAGCCACCATTTTATTTTCGATAAAAGATCGATAACTAGAATATCAAGGAAAACACTTGTAAGGATGCCGAATTAAAAAAATGACGAGCTGCTTACTCTCATGCTAAATTGTGAAGCACATGTTTACAACTTAAAAGATTAAATGAAGAACATAACCACATATCATACCATTTGATAATTCAACTGAGAAGTTTTGTTCTAAAATGGAAAAAGAGCGAGAAAGTATTTCCTTGCTGCCAAGCCAGCTTCAAGGAATTGGCCTACTAGGCATCATCCCCACATTACAGACACAAGGAACGGTCGAACTGTTTATATTTGGCTTGAAAGCATTGATTACTACACAGAATCAGTGAAGCCTTCCAGCTCCTCATAAGGATGAACAGCCATCAGTGCAATTGGAACTCATCTATGATGGCACGCTACATCGTACTTTGGAAGCCTGCAGAGTGCAAGAGCACTGCCTTGATTTCTTCTGGCAGAACACCGGGGCCATCCTTGCATTGCTGACAAACAAGCCAAGTAAGCATATTTAGCTAATTGTTTTCAACAAAAAACAAAATGAGGCTAAGCTTAGCTAAGGTGACAAGAACCAAGATGGTGAAGATTAGAGAGGAAGATCAACACCCTTTGCACTGTAATAACAAGGGATGAGACACAAGCTTACCTCAGCTCGGAAAACATCTAGGGCAAACCCATTGAAACAGCTGATGACTGCCTGTTGAATGTCCAGCCCAAGACCATCAAGTGCCCTCATTGTGGATAGCAAGAGACCAGGTCTACGGGCACTAAACATATGGATGTTGACTGCTCGGCCTTCCCTTACCCTGACTTCAACCTAAGCATCCGTCGATGATGCAAGGGTTGGTTGGCCATATGACAATAGCCATAAATTACCATCATTTTTTGACATAAGTATCTTTCAATCCATGCTAAAGTTTAACCCTTGCAGGTTGACTATATATATATATATATATATATATATATATATATATATATATATATATATATATATATATATATTCTTAAAAAAGAAAGAGCTACATATTAGCAAATGAGCTTAAATTGATAGACTAACCCTAGCCGGCTGACTGTTTGGGCTTGGTAATGAACTTGGGCAGAGCTCCTCCTTCACACGGCATGGTAGGGTTGGAAGTGTAGGCGTCACAGGATGAAAGCTTGCAGTAGCTGCAGAAGGCAATGAAGAACTGGAAGGTGCCGACTCAAGTTCATTGTGAAGATCATTGATCTTCTGCAATAGTTCCTTCAAGTAATCAATCGCATCGCCTAGAATTGAAGCCCTGTCCATCTATTGACACGAGTCGTTATATACTAAGATTCAATGAGACATACATAGTCTTTAGCAAAAATTCTCAAGGAAAAAAAAATCTTTAGCATCAAAACATCATTCTGAAAAGCTATTAAAGAGTTGTTAAAGATGCCATTTGGATATCTTAAGACTTCTTTTAAATGTAAACATAGTGATTTGCATATAAACAAACACATTCAGCCTTGTGCATAGGAGTAACTTTCTGCATATAAGACCGCCTCTCTCTCTCTCCCCCCCTTTGTGAGCAACATGCAGGATGTAAACCCTGCAACTCCAACAAGGGTAAGCCTTTAGAGAAGAGATGCTAACTAATCGAACCGACAGTTCTTGGCCGCATGCAAGAACTACTTCTGGCCACCGGTAAGGCGAACACAAAGGGAGAGGGTGGCCATAAAGGGTTATATTTTAGTAACTCCATCAGTCATTTGGATATAAAGAAAAAGCAAGATATTGGATTATTAACAGCCATGTAGGAGTGTTACTATATAAGGTGACTAATGAGTTCCCCACATTGTCAGATAGAGATTCAGAAAAATCTACCCAATAGAACACATCCATTAAATCATTTCCAACAAAAATAATCAACTAAGAAAAGTGAGTGCTGTTCAACACCATTATCAAGATACAAAAAAAGAATACCATAATCAAATGATAAAATGGTAAAGGGAAGGAACCTGCAACAACGTAGGTGGCCACGGCTGCGAAACTATGCATGCAGAGAAGAAGAGGGTGTCAAATAATTGCAGATAAGAAAGAATATATAACCAAACAAGGATGATGCATGCTCACAAGTGATGGCAGACACAAGTAACAATCACAAGACCATAATGATAACATATCAAAATATTTACACAATGGTAAAATTTAAGCAATGAATTCACCAAATCATGACTTCTAGCCAGCTACATCTTCTAAATAGCATTGTTTACTAGGCTGATATCGTCTCACTAGACAATTTCAGTAACACAAGCTACTAATCATCAAAAAGAAGGAAAAAGTATAACCAAGCAATCTCATTAACTGCAGATCAAAGTCATCACTTCAATAAGCACAAATGTTTTTTTTTTTTTAATTTTCCTACTTCTTGTACAAACTTTTTGCACACTAATCAATAATACACCATTACTTTCAAAAACAGCAACCATGTAAAGTTAATGGAAAGCATGAACTTTTACCTTGCTGATCTTTGGAACTACAGATCTGAGCATGTAAAGCCGGTCATTGAGCTTTTTCCTCCTCCGCCTCTCGGCCATCAGATTCTTCGCTGGCATCCCCTTCTTCTTCCCCTTCTGGTCTCCGCCGCCCATCACCATACTGTTGGCATTCGAATTGCTACCTCCACCACCACCACCACCACCACCACCACCACTCTTAGCGTTCTCATCACCCTTCACATTCTCCCCCGCAGCATCATCTGTATCATAATTCAAACCCGAGGCATCGAAGCTCGCCTCATCCATCTCATCCTCCTCACTCCCCTTCCTATTCTTCTCATGTTCCTCCTCCACTCCACTCCTCCCATGGCTTCCGAGTCCCCCTCCTTCCGACCCCCAGAACGCCAAGCTGCCACCTTTCTGCCCAGCCACCACCGAATTCTGGCGCAGAGCCGCTGCCCGCTTCTGGAATAGAGTTGGCTGCGACCCCACCGGAGGGAATATCTCCAGAGGCCTCAACGTCTTGCTTCGGCTGAGGAATGGAGCGTTCTCGAAGCTTTCGAAAGGGTTGAAAGCGGCACCGGAGCTTGAACCCGAGCAATTCTCGGGTGGCAGCAGCATTCGAGCGCCGCCTGGGAACTGGGCGCCGGAGCTCAGATCGGGGCAACCTATCTGCCCTCCGGGCCCCAATCCGGCGAATCCCAGCACCCCTCCGGCGCCTGCCCTGCTCGCCAGAACAGGGGAACTCGACACCGGAAGAAACCCCGGCGCGTCGCTGCCAAGATCAAACGCGGCGTCCAAGGGATTCGAGCAAACCGAGCTGAGGAGAGAGGAGAGGGCGGACTTTGGCGGGAAGAAGGGCAGGGAGGGGTCGAGGTGGAAGACAGAGGAGGGGGAACAGGAGGAGGATTCCACGGGAGGGAGAAGCAGAGCCTCCGCCGGCGAGGCGTTCGAAGAAAAGGCGACGCCTTTGAGGTCATGATGGGTCGGGAGGCCATCGAAGCCCTCATGGGTGGATGGGCCGGGGTCGGTGGTGGCGGTCCCGCCGCCGATGTACCAGTCGTCGTCGAGCAAGGACTTGAAGCCGGCGAGGCCCACCTCGTCCTTGTTCTCGGCGGCGCCGTCGGCTCGACCGGGGTTGGGCCGCGGCCAGGAGGCGGCGTCCTCGTCGTCGCCTCCTGCGCCGACGCCGTCCTCCATCCAGACGATGCCGTTAACCCGGGAGAGCATCTTGTGCTCTGTTCTACCCCTGTTTCTAAGGAGGAGAGCTCACGAGAGAAGAAGAAGAAGAAGAAGAAGAAGAAGAGGGAAGGCAATAAGAGAGAGAAAGAGAGAGAATAGGAAGGGAAGGGCGTTTTGAACGTCCTGCTGTGGAGGTAGACGTGTGGCTGTCTATCTACACTGCCTTCTGTCACTAGTTATTATTGCACCATGGAAAGTCCCAAACTGACCCTGTAGAATTTACACTGGTAACTTTTTTCCCCTAATTAATTATTTATACTGATAATTATTTAAAATTTGACTCTTTTAATATTTTTTACATGCTAAAATGAATAGGATATAAATCGAATACTAATATATTTATATCTATACTATTTTATTTGATGAATACAAACGTAGATACAAATATTAGTTGAATATAAAAATTTATATCTATGATAATTTTAAATAGATACAGATATAAATTAGATATAAAAAATATAGATATAAATACGGATATAAGTCGGACCACATAATCAAAGATATTACTAAGTTGATGATAAATTAAATTAATAATATGTTTACATTGTTCTTTATTTTTTTAAAAAGTTTCTGAATGATATATAAAATTAAATAGGGTTACAAATAGAATCAAAAATTTAGATACAGATTGGATGGTCATCTATCCATATTCATATCTATTTTTCTTTGACGGATATGAATGCAGATATGAATATTAGTTGGATGCTCAAATATTCAGTCATATCCGGATAGTTTCGAATACGAAAATGGATCTGGATGGATATTATTCGATCCACTTTCACACCTATTTCATAAGTATAGTGTGAATGAAGATTAATATAATACCAGTAATATAAAGCATCCTATATTTCTATCACTTGTTATGTTATGGAGATTTATACCAGCTAATCACCTAAACTCTTTGCGACCTAACCTAAATCAATCTTTGGATTATTCAGACTCATCTTAGTCATATAAGCTCGAATGATGGCACACATAAATAAACTAATTCTGAAATCGAGCTAATTCATTTCGGCGAGCAAGCCAATATTCGAACCTGATGTATATAAGCAGCCTAGAGATCAAGCTGCAGATATATCGAAGAGCTTGCTCATTTACAGTCTCTAACATTTCCTATTTTTTCTTGTTCTTGTTAGCTTGGTTAATTGTAATAATGGCTATTTCTGTGGATTATAACATTTTGCTACGTTTTTTTCATCTTTTGATAACATCTTTGTAAAAAACTTAGAAACATGGAGGCTATATCTTTTCTGCTCACGGTTTGCACTCAGTATTTGGTCTACTGCAGAGAATATGTGGTTTTATATATAGTCTGCTGCGCTCTGCTATGGTTCTTCGGGAATTAACTCTTGGGAACTCGAGTAACGGACTGAAGGAGGAGAAAAGGAGGCATAAGAGAAAGCGTGAGCTCTGAGTACTTTTTACTGTGTCATCATGGGGCAGTTAACCTGCTTTGGCACCAGTCATCAGATAAAAAAGAGCATGGGCTTTCTGCGTGAGAGAAGAGATTCTCTTTTAATTCTTCATAAATTCAGGATTAGATATATTTCAGTGTATACAGATCTGAAGCAGTGCCAAGAACTGGAGAGTAAAGAAGGATAATAAAATTAAACATAAATGTAGACAGTTGATCTTTTATTTTTATTGTACTTGTTGCCTCTCCTTTGCATGAACATGCACTGCACGTTGATTAGTTTATTATTATCAGCTTCTCTCTTTTAAGTTGCTGTCATGCTATGGATGAACTTTGGTAAATTTACTGCACTTCCATCCCTTCTACAAGTGTACTCTCATTGTGGTCAATATGGTATTTTTATTTTGGGAGCTCATGAACTCAAGCCATAGGAGTAGATAAGATAGCTATTATTCCATTCAAAGGAGTGCAAGAAGATAGATGAGAAAATAAAGATCCATAGAGTGAGAAGATAGCTAGTTTCAGATTGGGGAGTGGTCCATACTATAGAAAGGTAATTAATATAGCTGAGTCATGATCATGTGGAGGAGTATGTAGGATTTTTTTCGTCGTGTGTGGTATGTGGAGTCAAGGGAACATAAGATGAACCAGCAACTAGGTTGGAAAGTTTAAAGATAGAAGCCCCTTGCATGTGTAGTGTTGGGAAATGGATGGCCTAAGTCAATGATAGACACCAATTTTATAGGAAAAACCATTATTTTAAAAGTTTCATTAAAAACCATCATCCTTTGGATTTTTTTTAAAAAATTTCTAAATGTGTTTTCAAATTCAAAGGTCTGTTTTGGTTGGTATAGGAAGATAAATCCCATTCTATATTTGGTACGAAAAGTGGATGAAATGATGGTAAAATAAATGATAGGCTTTATATTTATTTTTTTTTGAGAGAGAAGATAAAACAAATACCACCAGAAGATGATATTTATTTTCTCACGCTGGTTTATCGAGTGGCGGTAATATAAAAATATCATTTCTTGACAAAAATAACCTTACTTATATTATATTAATATTATATTAATTATATTAATATAATTAATAACAAATATATTAATGTATATTATATTAATATTTTATTAATATATTATGAATATATCAATTAATAACATATTAATATATTTATTAATAAATAGTAATTATTAATAAATAATTGGCATTTATTTATTAATTATCAATAATAAATAAATTATTATTTAAAGCAATTATATGCAGTGAAAAACTAATTATAATCAGAATTTATTTATATCATACCTAAATTATTTAAAGCGGATTTGTTGCGGGTCAGATTGGGAGATCAGATAATAAATTACCACCCCTCGATTGCATTTAGTTTTATAATAAGGAAAGGCGGAATGGCTCTATTTCTATTTCCCAACATCTCTTTTTTTTTTTTTTTTTGGTTAAAACAACATCTCTTTCTAAGTGCTGCTACTTATAGGTTAAATTTAAATATTATTCGATTGGAGTATACCAATCATGCAAATATTGCAGAGCATCCAGAAATGTTATTTAGCTGGAATGAATGGTTAAAAAAGAATAAATTATTAAATAGAAGAAATAATCTATTGTTTTTTCTTATTTTCATGGGATAAAATTACTTGATCCTAGGTATATAAAGTTGTTTCAGATTAAAGAGGTTTAACCCTTGTTAACCTGAATAAATTCATATGGTAAAAAAGTTAAGCTTTTTGGCTCATGAATAGCTTTTTATTCCATCACTTATCCCCAAGTTATCCTACAGCTAATCCAGCCTAAAAAGATTTTAGTAGATCAAACCATAGCTTTGCCAAAGTAGGATGTTGGTTAATATTGCCAGACACAAGGCAGAATTTGGCGTCTTCTTTTTGGCCTGTAGTCTGACCACCAGAACATGTAAGCTGATTCCATATGATTCAACTGAGACACAAGAAAACCTCGTCCTCCTCGATCTCTGTCCATTTGCACAGCCTCGCAACAATCCAAATTTTAAGGTCCCCTCCATGCAACGTAAATAAAAAGAGAAGTATATCTGATGAAAAAGAAAAAACGTAGGAAACGGGAGAGGAAGAGACTTTGAGGGAGCGGAGGGCAATGATGTCTTCATGCAAGCCCGTATCCGTTATTCCAAAAGGAAAGAAAGCAACGTACTGCTGCGGTTCTCCCGGTTCAATGGGGCAGTCACTTAAGAAGATTACGGAAGGAAAGAGAAAGAGAGAGGTCCTTCCTTTTTTCTTTTTTTTTTGCTACTGGATGAGGTCATAAGCAAGCCTTATTTATGGCAGCGGAGATAGAAGACGAAGGATAGAGAGGGAAAGAGAGAGAGTGGTGAGAATAAATTGGAGAGAGAAAGCGAGAGAGAGAGAGGAAACCCAAGCATCCCGTGATTTCTCTGCTCACCGCACCTAAAGGCGATTCCACACACCTCTAAACTTTTTGATTTAGAGGACGATGGTTTCTGTTCTTCCCTCACGCCGGCCCCCCGCTGAGAGTTACGTCCAAACCCGGATGTCTCCGCCCTGCGTTCTTTTTTTTTTTTTTTTTTTCCTTTTGAAGTTTTCTGCATATCTTTCTTTCATATCAGAGTTTCAGATTGCTTGTAAGCATGCTCAGTTTTGTACGATGGAGCTTCAAAATGTGTGAAGCACCCGACAGCAACTAGGGGCAGTATTTATTGTTGATTCGTTGCATGTAGATGAGATTTGTTTCTCATGTGGGATTCTACTGCTTCATTTCAGTTTATCAGCATAAATGTGAGCTAAATTGAGTTTTTGGTATATATGGATGCTGATACTAATCATTTAATCTATCCAACTTGTTTCAACCTACTGTAGATTGAGATTTGGATTAAGTTTTTGATGAGTAAGAGTTGTATCTTTCATGTGAAAGAATAATTCGCCTTTTCTTCGCATGTAGCCACCGATATCCATTTTTGATCCATTAATAAATAGATTAAATTCAAATTGACAGATTTTTTATCTATCCTGTTTTCAATCTGATCCATATCTGATCTCATCCGACCCGGTCGCCATCCTTAGTTTTAGGTTATTTGAGATTGCGTTGATTTTTCTAACATGGTAAGTTTGAATGAGCCTGCTATTAGAAACAGATAAAGCTGGCTCAACTTTTTCTGTGGCGCTGATTTTGGTGATTTGAGAGAAAAATGATTTGGAGAGTCCAAGTTTGATGCACATAAAAAATTCTTTCAGATGGCAACTTAATATTCAACCAAATCTTATGTATTATGTTACTGATCCCACATGAGCTATATACCGTTCTAAGAAAATCAATATTGACAAATTATTTTTTTGAGAAAAGGTGATAACATATAACCATCAGTTTTATTAAAGATGAAATGATACAAGACCAAAAGAAAGGGGAAAAAAGCAAGCAAAAAAAAAAAACATCAAAGTATCCCCTCGCCCACCAAGAGAACAAAAGGCATCTCCCCTTCACCACCCTCCTCCCTGACAAAACTAAAAGGGAAAGCATGACCATAAACAGTGACATCCACACAAGAGAAATCTAATCAACATGTTTACCATAGAAAAGTATATCAAGACTACTTATATCATCATTCTAAATGGCACAAGAACAACCAACATTAATAAGATTGCTGAAGGTGGCGATGACCACAGCTAGTAACGAAATCAATATGCTAGCGAAACAAAAGGAGATCGATCGGCCATGCCACCATGCACTTTGTGAAGGAGATGATTAAGAAATGCCTTGCAAAGTATGAGCCAAGAATTATCGGTGACGGTAAAAACTCTCTATCTCAATGGAGAAGGGTCATCATTTCATTTCATAAATGATGTTCTTTTGTGTAAAACACATAAAAATATGTCATTGTCCAACTTTGTGTTTACAAAATACTCGTGCAAACGTAATGTGCTTTATTGCTCCATATATATGATTTCACTAGCATGATTCCTCTAATAGTTTTTGCATTGACCTTTCTATTTTTATAAAGTAATAAAATTTACTAATCACCATATTCTTGTAATATAACATCAAATATTTAGATCTTACAACAATTACCTTTCCATAAATCTTCCTTATTTTTTTAATGAATGACTTGCTTTTAAATTATACTTTGTAGTAGCATTAGATTTTTTGAGAAATATTGAGTGAAACCAAAACTCTTGGAGCATATAAGTATTCCTAGTGAATATAAAAACTATTAAAAGAACAAAAGTAGCTTAGTAGTGGCCTTGATCCTATAGATAAAATACAAAGCTATAATATTAATTCATTTTAACTCCAACATGGGTTGAAAGAAGATCATAGGATTTGGAGTATGGAACTTTATTTTCGAATGGAAGGAAATTTATCATAAATTGACTCCAAAAGATAAAAGAAATAATAAGGTCAATACATAATGTATTGCATTGAGAAAAATAAATAATACACGATTGCGTAAGCTTATCGAGTCTCAAATAATACTTTCAATTAAATTTAAGAAAAATATTTTCTTTTCTTCTAATATATCATCAAAAGTTTTGGAGAACTTTATTTTCTTTCATTTTTTTTCAAGAAAAAATATTTTGTTTTCTTTCAATTTACTTTTGAAAAATTCGAAGGTATAAAATTCTAATAATCATGTGAAGTAAATATTGAACTATTTTATTTTTATTGATGCTTTATACTACCCGGCCATCTTAATTTAATCTCATGATGGTTCCTTATTTCTTAATTTCTTTACCTCATGTTTATCTTTATAACCACCAGCCATAAAGTTTTTTTTTTAAAAATGAATATTTTTAAAGACATTCCAATCACCAATAAGACACTGATGAAACAAAAAAAAGTATGCTAGAGGACATAACATGCGTACTAGCTCCATCGAATAATTGGAACGATAGAGATGCTGGGATAAAGGATTGAGAGGAACATTGATTGGAAAATATTTATTTTCCATTTTTTTTAAAAAAATAACAAGAGTGATGAGGCATCATAATATCGCAGTAAATGGGACTAGATTTTTTTTCTTCCTAAAAATATATAATGACCCTCATATGCTCTCTCTCCACTGCACTTAATTACATATATAATTATAGTTTCAGATTCTACAAATTAATGAACTAGATGTATTATGTATTATGTATAATCATGACAAAGGTATTTCGTATCTCTAATAATCTTATACCATTTTATTTCTGAAGTTTGGAATATTTATCTATTATCGGTAGCTGGATGTTTATTGAGATGTGTTTTATTTCTGCAATGCAAGCCGTTCATGGTGCATAGACAAAAACATTAACAAGTCTTGTTATCGATTTGGAGTCAGCTCATGGAATATTGTACCATTAGGCTTTTATCCAGGATCAAGGCTGGAAAGTGTTTTAACATCCCTTTTTACTGCTACAATATCAAACATTTTTATGTTTCTATCTTTTGAGACCCTTCAGCCTAAAGACCACTCTGTCACAACTTAGGACCTCACTCAAAAAGGCGGTCGGAAGATATTTTTTGAGTTTTTTTTAGTCCTATATAAGTACTCAAGATCTTCTCGGTGAATTACCGGTATGGACTAAGTACATGCTTGCACGAGTCCTCACATACTTCCTCCGTTCAAGCCTTGACGTTCTCGTCGGGTTAAAGATTCAAATCCATTCAAATCTAATTACAAGCACCATAATCGGCCTGTGATCAGCCTTCATGAACTCGTGCTGCAATGTCCCGTAGTCCACATAGGCTATGGACCAAGTTCGCTTTTGATATCATTTGTCACAACCCAAGATCTCACTTAAAAATGCTAGCCAGAAGATATTTTTTCGAGTTTCTTAGTCCTATATAAGTACCCAATATCTTCTCGGCGAATAACTAATATAGGACTAAACACACGCATACACGAGTCCTCACACACTCTTCTTATTAAGAGCATTATTTGGCCACAATGTGATGTTCCTAACTTCATCTTTTGTACATTCAGGCTTTAGCACCTTTTTTTTAAAAAACTTTGTTAGTATATGTTTACCTATCAATTGATATATTGTAACCTTAGCTATACTCAATTTCTCATGCATGCTCATGTGCAATTCACATCGCGCCACAGCCATGACTATTTCTGCAAGTCCTGATTATATGAAATAATTGCATTGCACTCAAGTGGTGCATCTTTTCTTCTTATGCCTTACTGTAATCTTATTTGAGAGATCCTTATTTCTCTTACTTCATGTTGTTTCAGTTAATTCTTGACATTTTCCTGCCCTTTATGGATTTTTTTTGTTGGAAATGTTTACATAAACATGCATAAATCAGAATAATTTTTGTATCATTTAAGAAGTGAATCAGATATACGCCAAGCCGCCAATTCTCGAACCTGTGAAAAATATGGATTGTAAGGTTAATTCATGCATTTCTATCAAAAAAAGGTTGACTCATGCATTTAACTTATTCATTATATTGCTGTCCTTCCTTATATTGCCATCCATATGGAAGCTATTATGATTACAAAGTAGTTTCTTCGATGAGGATACGGATGAATCATTATCTATCAAATCCAACTTTTCCTTCACCTGAGCAGAAAATATGCATAGGCTAACAGAAATCCACCGTCAGTAAAACATCATCAAGTTAATCAAGTCGAAGGTAATATTCTAAGTAGCATAGTACAGCAAGAATAGTTATTGGATTGGTCTTCAAATTTGAGTTAGCTAAAGGTGATTCTGGATGCAACTTATGCTTTAAAAATTTGAGGATAAATTTTCCATGCAAAGGATCTGATTGCAGAGCTATTTGAGCTCCATGTTCAACGCATTTTGCATGAGAAAATTTGGGAGATTTAGCACCCCACAAGCTAACTGGTAATATCTACTAAGATTCTCATAATTTCTTACTTAGAAGTTCCTCATATTATTATTTTAGTAATAGGATGGCCTATGAAGCAATAAATATTTATGTCTTGGGTTTACTTTAGTATTTAGTTATCATTATGCAAGGGATGAGATTGAATGGTGTTTCTTTTCTTTGTAAACACACAATATGGTTTTTTTTTTCTCCCACTGTGGAGAATGACCAGCATTCTTTGGTTAGAATCAGAGAAGACAGAAAAAGGTGATTCTTCCTTCTACTTTGCGGACATTTCAGGTTGAAATCAACCTCATTTTCTTTGTTCAGCTGTTTCCTCTGCAACTGCTGAACATCTCATGCCTCAACTGTTTCTTATTTGCGAGGTGATTGCTTATCTTGACTGGTTCAGTGGAAAAGTATGACATGACAAAATTTTCCTGACCTTTTGACAACTGTTTCGATACTTTTCCTGGTTGACACTATGCATCATTCAACAGAACAATGATATTTACAAATTGAGATGGTAACAGTGATGGCATGGTATATCGGTCGGTATCGAACCGAGATGCTGTACATAGGCATACTGAGTATCGGTATGCCAAACCAATCCCTATACTAAGCATACCGACACTGTTCCTGGAGGATACCGGTGTTTGGTACCGAGACGGTGAACCATGAGAATCACAGAGATAGGGAGTACATTTTGCGGACTTGGGCCCTTGATTGCCAGGAGAATTTTGTTAATATAATATGATGGATATGTAATCTTTGGACTTAGAGAGGGAAATAATCCCTCTCTTCCATGCCCTCCCAAGTCCCTAAACCATCTCTCTCCACTTCACCCCTCTCTACACACCATCTCCCTAATCCCTCTCTCATCGGATCTAGTTCGATGATCATAGGTTTGGAACATGCAATCTGCCTGTGTGGTTGATGAATGTTGTGTGATTGCTATAAACAATGGGGCTCCTAATTTCATCCTTTTGACAAAGTCTTGTCACAATAGATGAAATCACATTGTTGCAAAGCATAAGCCTCATGATAAAATCGGTCGAAAGTTGAATGTGTTATCCACTCTGTGATCTTTCTAATTAGTAGGTGATCTTAGTTGCGAATCTGCGGAAGGTCAAAGACTAAAACAGCCAATATTTGATAACATTTTGATGGGCGTAGAGTATGATCATTTTTATTGTGAGAAATTTAGTAAAGCATGTTTCCAATCCAGTATGAGTCTCAGAAAGACTCTGCATTAGTTGCACTCATCTTTGAAGTCAAATTAATAAAGTATTTGCTGCATGGTGGACCTAAGCAGGGCCCTTCTTAGGTAACCTAATGGATTGTGACCTAAGGAAACCATAAAATAAATTTAACGGCAGGTACTAGAATTTCATTCTCTCTCTCTAAATGACCAAGGCTGGATTAATAAACAAGTCAAGAGCATGGCCTAAGAGCCTTTCATATAATATTCACATGCTCTCAAGGTTAAAAGATTATTGTTGTAAACATCGATTGCTTAATCATGCTGGAGATCGACATCAGCTTCTTCTAGCAGAAAAAAAATCAGCTTAGCAGAGGGTCTCAGGCACGATTAAGCAATCAACAACCACTTGTGTTGTAAATAGTATCTGGATCATAGCAAGAACAGTCACTGCTTCAGCTTTTATCTACCAAATAATGTAGGTTGGATACTGGGGCTCAACTACTATAAATTTCAACCTCCCCTTGTATTGTAAATAGTGTCTGGATCATAGCAAGAACAGTCACTGCTTCAGCTTTTATCTACCAAATAATGTAGGTTAGATACTGGGGCTCGACTACTATAAATTTCAACATCCCCTTGTATTGTAAATAGTGTCTGGATCATAGCAAGAACAGTAACCTACTGGCGAGGATCATACATAGCTATCTGAGAGCTTTTAGTCATATTATATTTTTTTAAAGCATATATTCTTATATCAAAAATAAATAAATAATTTTAAAAAATATTAAATGGCTTTTATAGAGTTCATAGTCTATAAATAAATCATTAATAAAAAACAATTATGTAAACGATCTTTTCATAATAAAAATATAGATTTTATAAATATGAAGTTCATAATTAATAAACAAGCTAGTAACATTAAAATATTTATGAAACTATACTTTTTATGGCAATATAGGATTTGTATAATATTATATGCTCAATTCTTAATTTTTTTAAACAACACAAAGTCATCAATATCAAATATTCTTTTATTTTTTATAAAGTCTTAAACATAGAAAATAATAAATAATTCAAAAATTAGTAAGGAGTGTCAGGTATACTTATCTCTTCCCACTTTGAAACCTTCAAAGTTCAACTATGTGAATCACTTGAATCTATTCAAAGCCATTAAAATCCATCATCAACAACTTCGAAACTCAAGAAAACTAAGAACGAATTAAAATAGGCCAAACGATCTAATTTTGAATATTGCGGGGTGTATGGCTTTATACCCGAACTAGGAAGGACGATGTCAACTAGGCGGCAGTGCTCGATTGCTCAGGTTGATCCGAACAAGATGAACTCAACCGATCAAGATCAGCTATGATTTAGGTTACTCATTAAAAGTCACTGGCAATTGATTTCTAGAGATACTCGGCAAGGGCTGAGGTAATGGGTCGGTATGTCGCCTGGGTAATATGGCCGTTCAGGGTCTCCTCATTGGGGTCAACTTGGATTCGTAGCAAAGAAAGACAAAACCCTTCACTGGGGTTTATGAGTCTGTTTAGAGAGAAAAAGGGGAAGAGAGAGAAAGAAGAGAGAAGAGAGAAAGGAGAGGCCGAGATCATCGAAGGTCTTGCTAGAAGGAATGGCCGACGACCAGAGGCGGTGGATTGTTGGTGACGGTGATCGACCGACGAGAAAACAAGAAGAAAAAGACCTAGAAAAAGGGAAACATGGAGTCATTTTCTCTGATGAGTTTGGAAAGAAAGCGGACTCCTAGGGCTGCTAGACTCGGGCAGAAACCTTAGAAAGCTCTATAAAATGGCCTTCCCTCGCTCTGCGGCCCTCCACCATGGGCATTGCTTCTTCTTTCTCTCTTCTTCCCTCTCGAGTTCGCCATTTTCTATTTCCATGCCCGCTGGAAAATTGAGCTATAAACAATGCGAAAACCCAAGGTAAGCTCCGATTCCCCTTTCTCTTCTTTTTATTTAGTGATAGGATTTTTTGCTCGCCAGATTTCACTGACAAATTAACCAAAATCGACCAAAAAAAGATCCTTTTTATGTGAGGACCCGTACGGACGTGTGTTTAGTCCTACTCGGCTATGCACTAAGTAGATCTTGGGTATTTATACAGAACTAAAAAAATCCAAATAACACATTTCAACTTGCTTTTTTCGGCGAGGTCCTAGGCGGTTACAAAAAAGAGATATCAGAGTGGATTTGGTCTACAACCCTTGTAGTCTAGGGGACATTGCAGCATGAGTCTGTTTGGGTCGACCATGGGCCAATTGTGGTATTTGTGATTGAATTTATATGGATTTGAATACTTAACCTAGCAAGGATGCTATGGCTTAAATAGAAAGAGTATGTGAGAATTTGTACGGGCATGCATTTAGTCCCACATCAACTATGTACTGGGTAGATATTGGATACATATACAAGATCAAGGAATCCAAATAACTTTTTTCGGCTAGCCTTTTTGGGGAAGGTTCCGAATTATTACAGATTCATAATTGGCATAGCATGAATTAAACAAATGAAGTTCTTCTTTAATTACCATAAAGCAAGGAAAGGAAGCAAGAGCTGTGACAGGCACCCAAGAAAGGGCCCCATCGAAGATAAAAAAAATTTGGTGCAGGGTACCGTTGTCTTCCATTAGCCGGCCTATTGGGTGGATGCCTACATGTCATTTTTCAAAACGAAATTTCCACGAGGCATGAACTTGTAGCTAAACCCAAATTTTGTCGTAGTTAACTAGACGTTGTGCACTTATTCCTAGGCTAGCTTGTACTTCTAAGAATTTTTATTTCATTTTTGTACTTCTAGATTGCATTATTTCAATCCGAAGTGCTCCTTTTTAACCTTCATTTTTTCTTTCTTGTGGAGCCAATTCACCTTCCACTCAATCACCCACATGAGCTACTAGGAATATATTAGCTCATAGTTTCCAACTTCTAATATGGTTCAACCAAAACCTTGGTTTAAACATGGAAGCTAAGTAGTTTATTAGGGCCGGCAATGATGCATACTTCTAAGTTCTAACTAAACAAAGTACAAGCCAAAACAAGTGCAATGTTCCGACCCCAACCATCCGATCGATATCGTGCGACTCCAGCTTACCCTAATCATTGCTCGGCAAGACCATGATCATTGAAGCAAAGAAACGTGCGCTATTAAATAAAACCATACCTACTAATATAATCTTAAGATAGACCTAGCTAGTTCTACAGGGATGCCAGCTTGGGGACACCAAAGCTATCCCTAGGGTGTCCCCTCGAACTCTAAGAGTGAAGACGACATGAGAACTCCATCAATGATTACAAAGGAGTATAAAAAAAGATTAGAAGTAAGAAGATGGGCTTGTAACTTAGAATTTAGTATTGGCATGTTATATGTGCATAGCTACATCAACGTGGCTTTGTACCGCGCCAATGAGCATGCTTCTTTCCTATTGAGCCAATCTTCATAACGAGCGTATGATAAATGGGGTCCATAAAAATAAGACAAGATGATCGTGGTTGGCATGGTGCATGCAGTATAGTGTATAATTTCTCCAGCAGCAACAGGATCCTCCTCATGGATCCTGTTAGTCTTATATAGATTTCTTTATACATCAATGTAGCCTTTCTCTCTCTGCCAAGATTGTTTTCTATTTGCTCCTTCTATTCATAAAGAGAAATTGCCTTAAGGGGTGTTCATTAACAAATATTAGGTATTTGTATGTGATTGGAATCACTAGTTTATGGTTTATATAACAAATATCATAAATTGATATGTGACTAACTGATGTCAATTCTTGTAGAATTCTCTCTTTTCTCTACAATAAACAAGAACAGAATAGTAGAGGTGCATTGAAATGAAAGCAGCTCATTGCCAGCTCAAAAATTTAACTCATAAAATGCACTGAACCTGAACCGTTGGCAGTTCTTTCACACAATTAATGGCTTCATTACCGCTATTCTTCCTCTATTGGACCTAAGCAACCTACTCAAGATTCCCCTAGTAAGACATTCTTGCATTCATGATGAGGGCAATTGAAATACAAATTGTGTTGTAGACACCATAGTATTCAAGTTAGAGAATTTCTTTGGTCAGTACTCCACCCCATGCAAACTCAAAGAAAAAAAAATCAGCTTGAGTTAAAAGCATAATTAATTCCCAAAAAATATAGATTGAGAAAGAAAAAAAATCTAATTTTTCATTTTAAGAGACCAATTGATATTTTTGATGGAAAATTTTATCATAGGATAAAATAATCACTTCATCTCAACTTTCCTACCAGTTGAGGGCTCACATAGCCCTTGTTGCCCACCAAACCTCAATAATAGAAGATATATCATGTTGGAGAATTTATGCAGCTCTTTTAGTGAGCCTGCCTTTTTTTTTAAAAAAAAGATTGATTTAATTTTTTTCACATAGTAACAAAACCTTAAATTTGTGTTTTAAATTCTTGCAAACCTTATAAGCATAAAATTACTAATTAATTAAAAAGCTAGAAATCAAGATAATAATCATCATAAATAACCTGGTCATCCAATTAAACAAATAACAAGAATTTTATTTGAAAAAATAGTTTACTTCTGAAAATGCATGCGTCTTGGGCCTAATCATCATCGAAAAAGATAAAATATTTAGTTCATCTCTTTTTAGGGTGAAACTCAACAAAATTTAGAGAAAAATCAAAGAGAATACCAATACATTGCTTGCACTAGGATGGCATGCACAAATGGGCCGAGGGTGTTCTTTTCACGCGAAAGAGAGATTCATCTTCTTTTGCACAAATCCATTATTGGATCATCGATCACTTCAAGATCTATGCAGTTGGATGAATGATAGCATGGCGTTCCAATGATTAATTCGTGCAAAAAATGATATAAATAAGTCTACCTTTGAAATTAAACCATAATTACTCATGGGAACATCCAATAGAACACTTACAGAAAGAAACAAGCAGCCTAGGGAAGAATTTCAAATGCTTTATGGGGACGGTATGCATCTAACTAAACTAGAAACAAAAAAAGAACCCATTGTGCCATAGAATGTGCATGTTTTATTATTATTATTATTATTATTTTATACATCGACGACTTACACACAACGGATATAAGTATAATCTATAAAATAAAAAAAAATAATGTAAGGAAGACGGAATAGACACGTAGTTCTCTTAAATAAATTTTTTAGAATATCGAGCCGCATAGGCTGCCACCCAATTCACAATACTGTTTACCTCTATGTAAACATGAATGATCTGGTAGAAGGTATACTTATTCACAAGGCTATATCTTTGGCTCCATGGCCTTTGCCTGCATTGTAACAACCCAAGACCTCATCCAAAATAGCTAGCCGGAAGGTATTATTTGAGTTTTTTGATCCTGTATAAGGACCCAAGATCTACCCAGCGAATAACCGATGTGGAACTAAACACACGCCCGCTCTGATACCATTTTGTAACAACCCAGAACCTCACCCAAAATAGCTAGCCGGAAGGTATTATTTGGGTTCCTTGATTATATATAAGTATCCAAGATCTACCCAGCGAATAACCAATATGAGACTAAATACACGCTCGCACGGGTTCCTACATGCATTGCTTAAAATTTAGTAAATTCTGGCAAACGAAGTATGATTTCCAACCCATCACCTCCCATGCACAGTCCCACCTCTTTTTTTTTTTTGAAAAGTCCCACCTCCTTTTTCCCAACGCAGCAACTGCGACAAAAACGCCACCACACCTATCAAACTTTGTATCAAAGCCCCCTGTTAACGTTACGTCAGGTCTGGCCGATTGAGACCAGTCGTGACTGCACACACAGATCTCTTGCGTGTGATGGACTCACACCCAGAAACCCCGCCCACGACAACCCTCCATGCTCTGTCATGCGTGTTCCTCACGATATACACCTCCCCTCCGGATCCCCTCCACGAATACTTGCATCACGACACATTACACTGCATATCGCCCGCTCGACATCTGTCCTTTGAAGTAGGGGCACGTCTTTTTCAGTGCAACTGGTGCATAAAGAAACCCTTTGCAAGACTTATCTTGCAGTCGGACCTAGCGATGAGACCCACTTGTACCCCACCCATCCGGGAAGTCCGGTTTTGACCTAGCTGCCTGAGGCCGCGCCATAAAAGTCGCGGTCCGAAGATACGTGGCGGGAAGTTATTGGCTCACAACTCGCTCTCCTACAGCACATTTATCATATAAAAAGGGAAGACCGGCTGGTCTGACACCGAGCTTGCGTGCATCTGGAGTATCGAAAACCCTTTATTTTTTCCAATTTCCATGTCCATTAGCTCTAATTATTATATTATTTTTATTATTAAACTTATATTGTATTGTTTTTATGTTAAAATAAAATAAAATTTTTTTAACCAATACTCTTTTAAAAATTTAAATCTATATGGATATCTCTTAAAATTTATATTTATATATGTACCCTCATAAAAATACTATTTTTGCACAAATACTTTTAATATAGCGGTTCTTCTAACACTATTAATAAAAATCATATTAATTTAATTAAAAATAAGATAAAATTTTGAAATTACTTTTTTGCTTCCTATCGAAACCGCTTTATAAAATATATATATATATTTATATATTAATTCATTAAAGATATTTTAGTTATTTTAATTTAAAATCGTGGGTGCATATGCAAAACAATAATAATAATAAAACAGTAAAACAATTATTTATGAGGATATGTATGTAAATATTAATTTTGGAATGGTATTTATGAAAAATATATTTATGCAAAATTTAATGTTAGAAGGGTATTTATGTAAATAAAATTATCGGATAAAATATTATATGGAGATGCGAGCGCGGCCGTTTTTATATATAATGGCGGCCTGCCGATAGAGGCGCCCCACGTATCGGCTCCTCCGCCTCCGGGATCTGGGACTCCGCCTCCGCCTCCGGGATCTGGGACTCCGCCTCTGCCTCTGTCTCCTCCCCTCGCCGGTTGCGGACGATGCTTCGACTCATCGCCAGGTATCGGAAGGCTTCTCTTTCCTTTATCTTGTGATATTTTCACCCGCTGTTTCTTACGCTTCCAAGCATCATGAATGATCCTTGGCCTTCGGAGGATAAGTTCTCACTTCTCCTCCTGATGTCACGGCAAGGAGTATGAAATGGGTGTAATTGATGGGATTATTGAGTGAAACATATGTATCCAAGTCTTTCTTTAATATTTTCTCTTTATTACGGGTTTTTTTGGTTGAATTATTATGGTTTTTACTGAATGGTGGGAGCAGGAGGGTGGTGACGGCAAGAGCCGGTGGCTGCCGGGAGGGACGGGTCGGATTCTCGTCGACGGCGTCGTGGAGGGGGAGGTGAGTCTCCGTCTCCTTATTTGGTTTCTTGGGGTGACGGGATACTCGTCAGCATATATATAAAGCGCAAAGCCACTTCATATAACTTTCCGAAATATTTTGTGGAATATATATATTTTGTTGAGATTGCCACCACTAATTTAACAGTGAAATATTTGCTATTAATAATAATATCTCTGAATTACATTTTTATTTCGATGTAAAATATAAGAGTTTAGCAATTTTAGAGTTCCTAGAATGATCCTGATATAATTGTTATATATCTTGATATGATTATCTTGATATAAGGTAGGCCTGGGCCACAGTAGGTGAATAGTGTCAAATAGCATGCATCCAGCATCATGTTGCTTCTTTTTAAGTTGCACCTAACCCATTCCTTAATATATGTGTCGCATAGATGGAAAAAATGGCAATGTGGCAGATTAAGGTATTATTTGGTTTTTTTGATCCTGTATAAGTATTATTTAAACCTTGACGTTCTCGTCAGGTTAAGAATTTAAATCTATTGAAATCTAATCACAAGTACTACGATCGACCCATGGTCAGCCTCAGTAGATCCGTGCTTCAGTGTTTTCCAGTCTACATAAGTTATGAGCTGGTTTCGCTCTGATGCCATTTGTAACAATTCAGAATCTCATCCAAAAAAACTAGCTAGAAGTTATTATTTGAGTTTTTTGATCATGTATAAGTATCCAAGATGTATCCAGCAAATAATCAATATGGGACTAAACATTTAGACTTGCGAAGGATACGCATGTATAATTTTTATTTTTAGATTGGTCACCTTGGTTTTGGTGCTGAGCATTTGATGCTAACTTCAGACTTTGAAGAATGACTTCTTCGATTCTAGGTTTCATGATCTCCTTGGAGAGTTCTGATGAAACTGGAATGATACAGAAAATGCCGATCGACAACTTCATGGCAATTGACTAATTCGAGGCTCATGAACAAGCAAGCAGCATGCAATTGACTAATTTGATCATTGCTATTCATATAATTTAAGATGTTTTTGTGGCAGGCTACAGGGAAGGATTGCTCTGATAACTGGTGGAGCAAGTGGGCTGGGAAAGGCCACGGCCCATGAATACATTAAAGAGGGGGCCGCCGTCATTCTTGCCGACATAGACTCACGATTGGGCCCCCAAGCAGCTGAAGAGCTCGGCCCACAAGCCCAATTTGTCCCATGCGATGTGACCATCGAGCAAGCGGTGGCTGATGCAGTGGACTTCACTGTGACCTGCCATGGCCGGCTCGACATAATGTACAGCAGCGCCGGCATCGTCGGGCAATTGGATAAGTCTGATATCTCCCAGCTTGACCTAGACCAGTTTGACAGGGTCATGAATGTTAATGTCCGCGGAACCCTAGCCGGAATCAAGCATGCCGCCCGTGTCATGGGTCCGGTTGGCTCGGGCTCAATCATTTGCACCGCAAGCATAAGTGGTCTCATGGGTGGGCTTGGCACGCACCCATACGCTATCTCTAAGTTCTCGGTCGTCGGAATTGTGAAGTCGGCGGCCAGCGAATTGTGCCGCCGCGGAATCCGGCTGAACTGCATCTCACCCTTTGCAATTCCTACACCATTAGTTGTGCATCAATTCTCAGAGATATACAAAGGACTAGAAAGGGAAAGGATCATAGAGATAATTGATAGTTTAGGGGTGCTCAAGGGAGCTAAATGCGAGGAGATCGATGTCGCCAAGGCGGCCGTCTATCTAGCATCAGATGATGCCAAGTATGTTACAGGCCACAATCTGGTGGTTGATGGAGGGTTCACTACCTTCAAGCACCTTAACTTACCTATGCCTGCTGAAGTGGTTTAGTGTAATATGTTTGAGATTTGGCCATGAGGGTGTCAAATGCATATCTTTGTACCATACAAATCTGAGGGAACAACTTGTGTTTACTTGTTCCAATTCAAGAAGAGTGACTAAAGATCATAATGTTTCGCATCAAACATAAAAGTTTTTATCAATTCATTAGGTGAATTTCTATTGCTCTATGTTGCAAGTCTTAGGGTGGTGCTAAGATTGGAGGAAACTTTCCATTTTACTGGCCTCATTTGGATAAGAACCGTTCAAGATTAAGAGAGATTGGCCCTTGTAGGACCAAAAGTTAAGATCCTATTTAAGAATAATGAATTGAGGTTCATGAATTCATTGTTAATCTTTTTGGATGTGGTCCGTTTGGTTCTCTTTTTATGGAATTCAAGAACCATATTAAAATCTTATTTAAAAATACTAAATTGAGGTTCATGAATCTTAAGACAAAATCTTAAGAGATATAGTCTTTTGCATAGAAATACATAGCAGCAACAGTTTCCTATTGTGTACTTGCACCAACTTGCATACTAGATTCGAACCTCACGCCCAAACGCATGAACTTTTCTTTTTCCCAAAAATAAAAATATAAAATATACAAGTGCTTATAGGTAGTCATATTTTTCTCACTCTTTTTATATTAATTGTGGTGGCCAATTTGCTCATATTGCTCTTAAGCAGCAATGGCCTTGACATTGGTAATGCTGTAGCAAAACATTTAAGTCACAAAATCTCAAGTCTATGCATCATCTACGTGGCATGCTAGGCTAGCATCCATCCTTCATACATGATTCTTGAAGTAGATATTTTCTTTTATAAAAAAATAAAAGAATAAAATATATACTGTCACTTCTAAAAAATTTCTTCTAAGTATCGGAGAGTCTAGGCGCTCTCCGATAAATTTTTTTTCGTTTTTGTTATTTTAAATTAGAGCACAGTTACGAACTAGAATCTCAGACGCAATTATAGTTTTTCAAGGAGACTCCAAACAGATTGCAGCTTTGTACAACCCGAGCAACTCCTCATTGAGTCCTCCAACATCCTCTGTCTGTTTGGTGGTTAGGTCAAATCGATTTCCAGCAGCAACATATACCAACAAAAATAAATATACATCATCTTATTTACCTTAAATCTACTTTGTCGGATATTCATATTCATTTATAATATTATATTGTAATCATGTTTTTTCTCTATGTCATCCAAAAAATTCATATAAAGCATGAGTAAGAATGGTGATTAGCAGTCAAAAAATCAAAATTACTTATACATTATAAGTTTGTCAAAATATACTAAAACTTCTCCACGCACAGGCTAGTTTGCTGCAATTCTAAGCATATGCTTTATTTTTTTAAAAAAAATAATCTCCAATGGTAATGGCAAAAGGCCAAAAATATTTTTACCTAAATATTCCGAAATGTTTTATTCCCAAAAAGAAAGAAAGAAAGAAAGAAAGCTGGGAACGGACAAATAACGGCAGTTGTCAAAAAAAACAAAAACGGAACGAACGAAAAGGCATTTGTAACGGAACACTGACGGCGTTGTCCCCACAGATAAAAATGGACCCCAGCTCAGCGCCTCCCTCCACCTCGCCCTTCCTCGCCTTCTTCTCGCCACTTGTTTTGGCGGGAACTGAAAGCCCTCCGCGCGCCGGAATCCATGGCGAAGCGCCGCCGCGAGCCCCCCGCCGACGAAGAGCGCTGCACCAGAACCGACGGGAAGCGGTGGCGGTGCTTCGAACGCCGCCTCCGCGACCATCGCTACTGCCGCAAGCATCAGATCCTCTACCTCGCCACCCTCGACCGCAACCGTGCCTCCAAACCCTCCTCCGGGGTTAGGGTTAAGAAGGAGAAGAAGACCCCTCGCGCTGGGGCTGGGGCTAGGGCATCCAAGCCCTCCTCCTCCTCCTCCTCCGCCACCGCCAAGAAGGAGAGGAAGAGCCCTAAGATTAGGGTTTCGGCCCCCGTCGAGAAGGAAGCCGTCGGAAACGGGGAGACTTCCTCCCAGGAGCTGCTTAATCCCGCGCCTGAGACCCCGGAGCCGGGCCAGATCTGGGCCCTCCCCGACGAATCCGACGGCCACCCCCGCGTTTACGCGAGGGTCGAAAAGATCGACGCCGACAAGGGGACGGCGGAGGTGACGCTGCTGGTGCCCCACCCCGTCTCGGACGACGAGAGGCGTTGGGTCGAGGAGGGCGTGCCGGCGGCCTGCGGGATGTTCCGGCCGGGCAAGTCGTCGATCTTGGTGGCGCTCGCCGCCTTCTCTCACAGGATGGTCGTCGAGGAGGAAGAATCCTCGGGGGAACCTGGCAGCTCGGACAAGTTCTACAAGATTTTCCCCCGCAAGGGCGAGGTTTGGGCGGTGTACCAGCGGTGGGACAAGGGGAAGAAGAATCTCGTGTTTAGGCTGGTGGAGGTCGTCTCGGGATTCACCGTGGACGAAGGGGTCACGGTGGCTGCTTTGAGCTGGGTGGAAGGATCGGACGCCGTGTTCCAGAGACAGGTCGTGGAAGGCTTTGAGCTCGTCAAAACGTTGTCAAGGAAGGAGCTTTTGAGGTTCTCCCATCAAGCTGTGGCCTGCAAGGAGACCGAAGATGAGATTGACGGCGGCCGTAGCGGTCGTTGGAATGTCATCTGCTAAAATCCGGCCATCGTATCCAGAGAATCACCTGGTTAGATTCCACCAAAAAAAAAAGGAAAAATTTGGGGATATAGGTAATCTTGTGACATTTAGCTTGAGTTAGGAGTTTTGATTGCAATTTGACTTGCAGCTGGCTTAAACTTTGTTATCAGGTTTTTCTGAAACACCCATTGCCATATGTTTGTTCATGTTGTTGGATAAGTTAAGGCATATTTGTACTCTTGGATAGTCAGACTGAAGCTAGTGTAGTTTTTCCATGTTGTTGCATTCATCTGTAATTGCTCTAATGCTTTCATTGCTTACAGTTTTTGCTGTGCATATGCTACTTGACATGATTCATATCTTCCCTTGTGATGGTATGTTACTTGAAACCCTCATATACTGAAACTGATATAGTTTTAGTGAAGAAATTTCTCTCTGTAAGTTGTCTCCCTTATTCATGACCATCATGATCATCTACAGATTTTATTATTGGCCTAATCTTTTGGCTGATGCAGGCATCCTGTAGTTTTCCCTGTGAAAAGTTGTTTAGTTCCAACGTATCCTGCATTTAAATTGTTCTTTTCCATGGAACTTGCCACTGCTTTCGGATTCTCACAATGGGAGGAGCAATGCAGCAAAGAATTCACCACTGAAACATAGAATTCTCTTATTTAATGTCGAATCTTGCAACAATTTTCCAACTTGTGCTGTTTGATTACTGTTGTAATGAGGTGATGATGCATGTTAAATGCTCTAATTTGTCTGTGTCACATTTCTTAGAAACATAACCTTCCTGTGCGAGAACTGAACTTAAACTGCTCTGTGTGACTCTGTTCATATCGTTCCTTTGTTTAGTATTCGACTTCAGGATTGTTTTACTCAATTCTCTCATTGTGGATTGTTTTCTCAATGTTGATGGACTTGCTGACTCTAAAATTGTGATTTATAGTAGGGTAAATAGTATCACAAAAGTCATCACATCTGTAAGTACGAAGCAATGGATGAAGACCGAAATGGAGGTTCTGCAATTTGGTTTCCTACGTCTCATATTTTCCATGAAGGTGTTGAAATTTTTTACGAAATTTTCTGTCATTGAAGAAATTGAAACTAATCCTTTCATCCAATTTGAAATCTATTTTCAGCATCTCTTACGAGACACGGGAATTTTTTTTTGTCCTTGTTATTTTTTCCTTTCTTAAGTTTTCTTTTTCCATTCTGTGTCACATTATGCCGTCATTATCAAAATTTATTACTCAATCATAGTTCTATTTTTCTCCATGCACGAGCAAATTGAATGGCTTTTGAACGGATGTTTGATAGAATCGCATCTCTGGTATCATGCATTGCGCTAGGGTGAGTACTCACGATTACCTGTGTTGCTTATTTTGCTTTGCTATGGTTAATTATCTTCTATTTATGGATGAAGAAATATTTTCTGACTGCTTTTGTCTTGCTCGCCATTATTGTGCTTTTTAGGTCTTGTTGGCAATTCTAATTTGTTTGTAAATGTATTCTGATGCTTCATAGTGGGGATATTAAAAATCTAAAACTAGAATTTGATGACTTTGGATTATGGCTGATAAAACTGTGGGAACCTTAACAAATTATCAGCGAACAACTAACTCAAGGTAGTAAGTCATTAGGTTGTAAGTGGATATTCTGAAAAAAAAAGCTTAGATCTGATAGATCCATAGAAAAATTATAAGGCTAGAGTAATAGCTAAGGGTTAAAATTACAAAAAAAAAAAAAAGAGAGGACTTTTTTGTTATATTTTTACTGGTAGCTAGAATCACGGTCCTTAGAACCCTTCTTGCTATAGAAAAAGAGATTTACATGGAGCAGCCTTGAGGCTTTGTTGTAAAGAGACAAACAAACAAGATATGCAAACTTGTCAAGTCTTTATAAAACAAGCTTTTAAATAACGGCATAAAAAGTTTGGTAAAACTATCCTATCCTTTGGTTTCATAATCAATGATTACGATAGATGTGACTATTCAAAATTCCATGATGTTGATTGCATAATCTTTTGCTTTTATATTGATGATATTTTAATATTTAGAACATCTCTTGAGATTATATCCAAAATCAAATCATTTTTGTCAAACAACTTTAAGATGAATGATCTTGGTGAAGCTGATGTATTTCTGAGTGAAACAGCTCTCTCTTACTCACTCCATTGAAAAAATGATTGAGAAATTTGGTTATCTGATCAAAAACGTGTATCCACTGCATATGGTCCTAGTTTTCGTTTTAAAAAGAACTCAAGTGAACCTCTTGATCAAACTAGATACTCTCAGATTATTGGATCTTTCCTATATGTGGTAAACAAAACAAGATCTGATATTGCCTACATTATAAATAGATACATTCAAATCCTAACCAATCTCATTGGACTGCCCTAGAAAAAGTATTCCGATTTTTTAGGAATAGCCTTAATCCTTCTCTGCCATACATTGGAACCTTGAGGTGGTTGGGTGTTATGGTAATGCAAATTAGATTACTAATTCTTTAGGTTTTAAACTAACCATCGATTATATGTTTTCTCGGTGGTGCTGCCATAGCTTGTGGATCTTTCAATCAAACTATTATATCTCGTAGTACTGTGGAGGCCGAGTTGATTGCTATGAATATTATTTATGTGGGGGCAGAGTGGATTAAAAATTATATATCTGGCCATATCAATAAAGCTGCAACAGAACTAACAGATGAAAAGAGTACCAATAAAAAAAATCAGCATATCTGACTTTGTTACAAATACATAAGGCAACGCAAAAAGAACAGTATAATTTTTTTGAAATATGTCATGCACAGAAAAAAACCTTGGAGGATCAAATCAATACTAGATGTATAGGCCACTATTAGGATTTTAGGTTTACCTGGATATTTCTAACAAAAAATTAAAGTACTAAGCACAAAATCTTTAATATGTGCTGACCGTATAGAGGCTCTATTGATCTGTACTGTGTATAATATAAAAAAGTATTCTAAGATAAAAGATCTAGTTTATGATTTAATCTACTACGGTTCTCTCATATAAATATAATCAATACTAGATGAGGTTCAAATCTATAAATCTCATTCTTAATAGTCCTATATTAGATTCTTAAATTTAAGTGCACTTGCATTTATTGATATTCGGTTTTTTCCAACATAGTTGGGCTTTAGCAATAGTGGGTTAGTGACTGCACCCGATCGGTCGGCCCAACTTGGCCAGACCACGTCATGCATCCATTCGGTTTAAATTTGATTTGGAACTGAAATTTGATTACAATTTGTAATGCAAGTGATATAGATCAAAATTTAATTTGTATTTGACTTTGCAATCGTATAGTAAGTGTTATGAATTGATTTAATTTTAAATTTGAATTGGAAATTTAAAATGGCTGGCTCTCGGCTAACCTGTGCATCGTAATGTATATGTTGTGGATCTTTTGCACACATGCTGTCCGGCTATCATGCGACACAGCGCTAATAAGCCATTAAGGTCTTTATTGAGAGAGAGTTGTTGAGATCTTTATGGGCCTCTCCGACGGTCATCTGGATCGAGCCTATAAAATGGCTCCACGTCTTGGGTCTTGAGTACAACACAACTGACTTAACAAGCTTTTTGCTACCACTCCAAGGAAAATAGCTTTCCGTTCTTGCTTTGATTTTTTTTTTTTTTGCTAAAATATGCATTTCATACATTATGAGTACGAATACACCTAATAACGTCAAAAAACAAAAGGTCGCAGCGTGCCCGGGGCAATTCTCCCTCTCTAGCCCACATGGTGCCTCCGGAGTGATTGGCTACATAGGTAGCCACCCATTCTGCAGCTTCATTAGCCTCTCTTGCTTTGATTTTTTGCTCTATTTTTTTTTAGATTTCTCTAAGCCTTCATGTTCCTCTTATTGGGTAACTTAAAGGATGGACAGACCTCCATGCGATCATCCTCATGGTAGGAGGCTTCGAGCTGAGCTTGCTTTGTTGTACCTTAGGGATGATTGTACTGTGAACTACATAAAGAAATAAAATTTATTCTTAAAATAGTATCCTCAGTCCAACTACACATCTATTTTATTTATTTTTAATATTTATCTTATTATTAATTTTTAGAATTATTGTTTCATTCGATATCAATTATTTCTAAGAGCTGCAGCACCAACGAAATCAGCCACCACTACGAAGAGCAGAAGGATGGGGTTAGCAATCCATGATGGTGGCCAAGTCAGGAGCGAGGAATGAAGGAGGATGGACAGGGGGTTGGTAAAGAAAGATGCAGTTAGAAAATTTGTTTTCAAGAACTAGAACTTGGTTCAGAGATATTTTTTAAAAAATATTCTCTCGACTAAAAATATGTAAAATTACAAAATTCCAATGAAAAAAAAAATCACAGGCTCTCTCACTCTCCTCACCTTTCTTTTTTCCAACGTGTCTAAAGGTCTCTTCTGGGTTTTTTTTGCATGAATATTCTTTTAAAAATTTAAATTTGTCTGCATATTTGTTTAAATTTTATATTTATTTCTATATCCTCATAAAATGCTGTTTTGCACCAATGCCTCCTAATATAACGGTTCTTCTAATATCGTTAATAAAAACCATATTTATTTTATTAAAAATAAAATAAAAATTTGAAATTAATTTTTTGTCTTCCATCGCAATCGTGTTATAAATATTTTTTGTACATATCTACCCATTTAAAAAAAATTAGTTATTTTAATTTGAAATTGTTAATTTTTTAACGGTGTTAGATGGCGTGGGTACATATATAAAAATAAGGATAAAAAAAGGTAGAATAGCAGAATAAGTGTTTTACAAGCTATACATGCAAATATTAATTTTAGAAGAATATTCATGCAAAATTCGATATTTAATAGAGTATTTATGCAAAAAAATCCATCTCTTTTTGCTCTTTTTTAAATCCAACTCGTGTGGATGCGATAGCAATGTTGTTCAAGAGAACATAAAAACAAAATAACAACAGGCATATAAGTTTTCTCAAATGAAAAAAAATAAAGGATAGATTGTAAATATTTATATTTATTTATAACATTATATTGTAATCATTTTTTTCTTCCTCGAGCTCATCTAATAAATCCTTATAAACCATGAGTTAGAATTATTATTAGTAGTCAAAAAAAATCAAAATCACTTATGATGTCATGTTCTACATGTATATAGCATAAGCTAGTCAAAATATATTAAAGTGGCTTCTTATGCGTCGAACTCATACCCGTCGTATGTGAGCAACTGTCGTACTATATAGACACACACATACACACACACACACACACACATATATATATATATATATATACATATATATACATATATATATATATATATACATATATATATGTTGCTGGTGGTCCAAACCGTGAACGATTGGCACTGCGGTGTGAACGGGGTTCCGTCTGAGTTGTCTTGGTTGGTGTTGGCTGCGCTCCACCTTCCGCCAAGAAACCTGCAAACAAGCCTTGCACCACCACCAGGGTGGTGATGGCCCTCCGACGGTCAAGTCAGAGGAGATTGGAGGAGGAGGAGAGGTGATAATCGCAAGTAAGAGAGTGCTCTGGGAGATATTGCTCACCTCCCCCCTTTCTCCCCCCAGCCGCATATATACCTGGCTGGGGGGTCTCTCAGGGGGGTTCGTTATCGTGGGGCACGATGGTGTGGCCACTGACATGGCCGTCACAGGGCGTCGTGGAGCAGCACCGGGTACGGCCACGTCAGGGCATAGTGGGGCTCCGCTTTGTACGGCTGATGCAGGAGATCGTGGAGCAGCATCAGATACAGCCGTTGCAGGGAGTAGTGGAGCAGGAGGCCGCGGCGTGCCTCTGGGGAATAGCCTGTCGTTATCAAGAGATCTCCGACTCGGGGTCGGAGCGCTGGATCAAGGGGCAGCCGACTCGGGGTCGGGCTGCGGAGCCGAGGATATCCGACTCGGGGTCGGATTGCTGGATCAAAGGGCAGCCGACTCGGGGTCGGGCTGCGGAGCCGAGGATATCCGACTCGGGGTCGGATTGCTGGATCAAAGGGCAGCCGACTCGGGGTCGGGCTGCGGAGCCGAGGATATCCGACTCGGGGTCGGATTGCTGGATCAAAGGGCAGCCATAGTCTTCCTGGGCGCGCGTGCCGGTCACGTGGGGCATGGCGGCTTATTTCCCCCGTAACAGTAGCCCCCCACTTCCGAGCCTGGAACCAGAAGGGGAACAGGTGAAGGGAGTGATGTTTCGGGATTGCCGCCGTTCCTCGGAGAGGCGCGCGCGCTTCGAGCTCCCCGCCCTTTTTATGGCGTATGGCGGTTATTGCTGACCCGGCAGTCTGAGGATTTCGGCGGACATCCTTCCTTAATGGTGTCGATTCGCCTTTGGGGCGCGAGCGACCCTTCGGCAGCCAGGCGTCCTCTGGCGTCATTGAGGCGTCACTTGCCTTTCCACCTATTTAATCGGGGGCCTTTCCCCGTCCGTCTTCTTCTTTACAGATATTTTCAAGTTTCCCCTTTGCGCCGCTGTTGCTGCCGTCGGACTGTTCGCTCGTTTCTCCTTTGGCGCTCTCGGAGCCGCTCTTACCTCTTTTCCGGTGAGTTTTCCCCATTCTTCAGCTTAGGGCTCTCCATACTTTCCCCTCTTATACTAGTGTACTCCAGTCGCTCCGGTCTTTCCCCCCTTCCTGTCCCCGTCCTGACCGTAGGTTTATTGGCCATTAGGAATGGGCGAAGTGAGGGCAGACCAAATTAAGTCGGAGCTGGTCGCCACAGACTTAGACAGACTCGTGGCTCGGTACCACCTTTCCGAGGCCTGCAACGCCACGCTCCCGGGGCCTGAGGAGAGGATGTCCCATCCTCCTCCAGGGAAGATCGCCATCAATGAGGGCATTCTCCAGGCCGGGTTCCGCTTTCCCCCTTCGGACTTGGTCATGCAGGTGCTACGGGGTTTAAGAGTGGCACCGACGCAACTGGTGCCGAACTCGTGGCGGGCCCTGACGGTCTTCCAGGTTCTCTGCCGTATGCACGAGATCCCCGCCACCCTGAATGTTTTTTGGGAGTTCTACAGCCTGAGCGGCCACCCCCAGGACAAAGGGTGGTGGTGCTTCGCAGCGCGGCGAGGATGCGGCCTTGTCAAGGAGGCTCCTACCTCCATTCACAAATGGAAGGAGCGCTTCTTTTTTGTTGATGCAGATCCCTCTTGGGAAATCAGGGCGACCTGGGAGACCCCGATGAAGTCTCCGATCGGCCTATCGAGACTGTCAAGGGAGGAGTCCGATGGCTTGGCCGCCTTGAAGGGGTTGGTTGCCGAGGGCCAGCTCCCCCCGGTGGCCCGCCTTATTTCCGAGGATACTTTGGTGAATGTCGGTCTGAGCTCGGTCCCCACCGACCGTGAGTCCGCCACCGATTCTTTCTTGACTTTTTCCCTTCTTTCGTCCCGTTCTTTCCTTTGGTTTCTCCGTCTCCGACTATCCCGTCCTTTTTGCAGAGATCGACGACGTCATGCGGTCGGTGAAGACAAAGGCTGTTGGTAGGGCGTCCCTGCTGGAAGCAGCCCAGAGGAGGAAACGAGCTCTTCCGAGCGGGGCCCCACCGGCGAAGAAGTCCCGTAAGGAGGTGCCTCCGACGCCGACCGACGAGTCCGGGCCCACCGATCAGGGAGACGTCGTGGGCACGGACCGGCAGCTGACGCTGTATCAGCCCTCCGGTGGTAAGATTGCCGCTACTCCGGAGGTATCATCCGAGCCTGCCCGAGACGGACGGGTCGGACGTGATCGGTCCCCGACCCGGCCTTCGACTCGGTCGGCTCCTGATGACTCGAGGAGGGACGCGCCGAGGCCCCGACCGAGCGGGACCCTATCAATTCCTGGGGTGACCCCCGCCCCGAGCGCGATCGGCCGGACTCTTCCCCAGGCGATGGATAGGGGTAAGGCTGCAGAACCACCGTCCGGCTCTGGGGAGAAATCGGGGTCTGCCTTCACTACCGATGGCGCCCGAAATCTCATCGAAACAGTGCTGCTGGAGAAGGACCGTCGGCGGGTCCGGGAGTTGGAGGTCTCTGACGTTGGGGCTGCCAGCTGTGTCTGTCTTATGTCGGTGAGTGTTCTTCTGGCCGCTTTTCACCATTTATTGGCTCTGTTGTTCTCCGCCTGACTCCCTTATTTTTCCTATTTCTTAGCTCGCCCAGTACATGATCCGTCTGGAGGAGTGCTACAAGGAACAGGCGGGGCTTCTGGCGAAGGCCGAGGACCGGCTGAAAGCAGTGGAAAAGGGAGGCCAGGCTGTGGCAGGCAGGACAACCGGGGACTTCGAGGCGAGGCTCCGGGAGGCCGAAGAGCGGGCACTCGGCTTTGCTGCCCTCGAGAGGCAGCTGTTGGAGGCTCAGGAGCTTGCCTCGGGTCTCGAGGGCGAGGTCAAGAAGGCGGATGAGCGGGCCGAGAAGCAGTCCCGGAAGGCTGCCGACTACCGGGAGAGGTGGGAGAAGGCCCAGCGGTCAGCCGACAACGCCCGCGACCGAATTCGGTCTCTTGAAGCTAAGCTGGGTGAATTGGAGTCGGCCTTGGAGAAGTCCCGTGCGAGCGATCAGGAGCTTCATTCGCGCCTGACGGAGGCTGAGGCTGCTCGCATTGCTGCCGAAGCGAAGCACAAGGAGGCTCGGGCTGAGCTGCTGAGGGTCTCCACCGAGGCGGAAGGCCGGATTGTGGCGAAGGTCTTGGAGGCGAAAGCCCAGATTATGGAGCGGGCAGAGGCGGCACTGGCCGAGAGGAGTGCGGAAATCGGGCGTCAGGCGGTAGAGGCTTATCGCCAGTCCGCCGAGTTCGCTCATGATATGTCGGAGGCAGTACAGACCTATCGTCAGTCCGACGAGTTTGTCCGTGACGCGTCGGACGCGGGGGCCGAAGCCTTTATCTTAGGCTTCGAGGAGGGCCTGGCAAGGGTGTCGGCTAAGTACCCCGAAGTTGACCTGAGCGAGATTTCCCTTCTCGACTCCTCTCCGGCGCCGTTGCCTGCTGGTTCTCCTGCTGCTTCCCTACCTCCTGCGGACGAGCCCGACGTTCCCGACCCGGGAGTTCCTCCAAGCTGACCTCTTGTACCTTTCGTTGTCTTCTCTTTTTTTTTTGTATACCGGGGTTTTGCCAAATTGTATGGGCCTCGGCCTTGAAACAATGAAAATTAATGCAAGTTGAATGTTTCTTCATCTCGCCTTCGTCCTTCTTTTTCTTTTAACTCTCGGTAGCGTCTTGCTGACTCCTGGCTCCCGAAATTCTTCCGGCGCTAGGCCAGGCATCCGAGGGTTAGGCCTCAGGAAACTCTTCCGGCGCTAAGCCAGGCATCCGAGGGTTGGGCCTCGGGAAATTCTTCCGGCGCTAAGCCAGGCATCCGAGGGTTAGGCCTCGGAAAATTCTTCCGGCGCTAAGCCAGGCATCCGAGGGTTAGGCCTCCGGAAACTCTTCCGGCGCTAAGCCAGGCATCCGAGGGTTAGGCCTCAGGAAACTCTTCCGGCGCTAAGCCAGGCATCCGAGGGTTGGGCCTCGGGAAATTCTTCCGGCGCTAAGCCAGGCATCCGAGGGTTAGGCCTCGGGAAATTCTTCCGGCGCTAAGCCAGGCATCCGAGGGTTAGGCCTCAGGAAACTCTTCCGGCGCTAAGCCAGGCATCCGAGAGTTAGGCCTCGGGAAATTCTTCCGGCGCTAAGCCAGGCATCCGAGGGTTAGGCCTCGGGAAATTCTTCCGGCGCTAAGCCAGGCATCCGAGGGTTAGGCCTCAGGAAACTCTTCCGGCGCTAAGCCAGGCATCCGAGGGTTAGGCCTCAGGAAATTCTTCCGGCGCTAAGCCAGGCATCCGAGGGTTAGGCCTCAGGAAATTCTTCCGGCGCTAAGCCAGGCATCCGAGGGTTAGGCCTCAGGAAACTCTTTCGGCGCTAAGCCAGGCATCCGAGGGTTAGGCCTCAGGAAATTCTTCCGGCGCTAAGCCAGGCATCCGAGGGTTAGGCCTCAGGAAATCCTTCCGGCGCCAAGCCAGACATCCGAGGGTTAGGCCTCAGGAAATTCCACTCGTTGGTCGACCAAGGCTGACGCATGCCGAGGCAACTGGTCGGGGCTTCAGGCTAGTCTGCTCCCGGGATGGTCATCGGGTTAGCCTGGCATCCGAGGGCCGAGCCTCGGGACCTTCCACTCGTTGGTCGGCCAAGGCTGGCGCAAGCCGAGGCGACCGGTCGGGGCTTCCGGCTAGTCTGCTCCCGGGATGATCATCGGGCTAGCCAGGCATCCGAGGGCCGTCAAGCCTCAGGAAATTCCGCTCGTTGGTCGGCCAAGGCTGGCGCAAGCCGAGGCGACCGGTCGGGGCTTCAGGCTAGTCTGCTCCCGGGATGATCGTCGGGTTAGCCTGGCATCCGAGGGTTGTCAAGCCTCAGGAAATTCCGCTCGTTGGTCGGCCAAGGCTGGCGCAAGCCGAGGCGACCGGTCGGGGCTTCAGGCTAGTCTGCTCCCGGGATGATCGTCGGGTTAGCCTGGCATCCGAGGGTTGTCAATCCTCAGGAAATTCCGCTCGTTGGTCGGCCAAGGCTGGCGCAAGCCGAGGCGACCGGTCGGGGCTTCAGGCTAGTCTGCTCCCGGGATGATCATCGGGTTAGCCTGGCATCCGAGGGTTGTCAATCCTCAGGAGATTCCGCTCGTTGGTCGGCCAAGGCTGGCGCAAGCCGAGGCGACCGGTCGGGGCTTCAGGCTAGTCTGCTCCCGGGATGATCATCGGGTTAGCCTGGCATCCGAGGGCCGAGCCTCGGGGCATTCCACTCGTTGGTCGGCCAAGGCTGGCGCAAGCCGAGGCGACCGGTCGGGGCTTCCGGCTAGTCTGCTCCCGGGATGATCATCGGGCTAGCCAGGCATCCGAGGGCCGAGCCTCGGGGCATTCCACTCGTTGGTCGGCCAAGGCTGGCGCAAGCCGAGGCGACCGGTCGGGGCTTCCGGCTAGTCTGCTCCCGGGATGATCATCGGGCTAGCCAGGCATCCGAGGGCCGTGCCTCGGGAAATTCCGCTCGCTGGTCGTGCGCTTGTCGCTCGCTGCCCGACGGGGTTTCTCCGTGGCCAGCCGCGATCATGTTTCTCCTTTTCTCTAAGCGTTGCCTGGGGGAACACGAGAAGGGCATTAAACGCTAATTAATGCGTTACCTGGGAAATCGGATCACCAGCTGCTGCTTGCGAGGAGTGTTAGTTGAGCGGCCGCGATACGCGGGTTCTTCGAGGAGGATACGGCCTGGGCGCGAGCGGAGATATGTGGACCTAGGGGTACATGACACCCGGATTGTCCTGCACAAAGAATGCGGTTTAAGGAGAATGACGCTTAGGAAATCGCGGGGAGATACGCCTCGGGAGTCGGAACGGCTCCGGTTTCAATGCGCCTGCATTTATTGGAGCCACCCGCATCGGAACGACCAGGGGGCCGCAGTTTCGGCTATAAATACAGATGCAGGTACGATGGAGTTTGCCAAGCCGGAGCTGTTCAGGTTGCCATGGATCGCGGACCTCCTCCTTGGCATATGACTGAGAGACTCCTGTTGAAGGAAAGGGGAGACGCTCCCCTTGCGACTTCAGCCAACTAGCCGTTTCATCTGGGATCAACAAGGAGGGTCTTCCCGGCGGAGCTCCGCTCTAGGCGTTTCATCCGGGATCAGATCTCCCCTCCTTGAAGTTCAGCCTCCCGATTGAGCTCTGCACCAGACGCTCAGTCCGGGACCGCGCCTCCATATGCTCTTCCCCCTCGTATTCCTTCTCTTTCCTACCACTGGGGAGGATGGGAATATCCTTTGGAGGCGGCGTTCCCCTGGGGGCAGCGGGAGCTTCTTCTGCGGCGGCTCCTCGTCTTTTTGGTGAGGTGCTGGATGGCGCCTCCGGTTAGAAGCACCCACTTCCGGTGGGATTGCAGCTGCTTTGGGTTGAGGGTTTGGGATCCTCGGTCCTCAGCTCCACAGATTCTCCACCTCTTCTTTGCTTTCTTTACTCCCTAATTCCCCTCTGGGAATTCCTTGTAATCACACGAGCACGCCATTGTAACCAGAAATTATTGAAATAAAAAGTGTTGCACCTTTTCAAATTGTCTTTCTGGCCTTGTTGTTCTATTGGTAATACATCCGCAGGTTAGCGGAATTCCAGCCCCTTGGAATTTCTCGGCCGTCTAGGGCTTCCAACTGGTAGGAGCCAGGTCGGTTTACCCAACGAACTTTATACGGGCCTTCCCAATTCGGCGCTAGCTTCCCACCTTCCGTAGGTTGAGATGCCTTAGCTCGCCTCAGCACCAGATCTCCAATTCTGAAAAGCTTCGGTCGGACTTTGGAGTTGTAATATCGGGCCACCCTCCGCTGATACATTGCCATCCGAACCTGCGCCATTTCCCTTGCTTCTTCCAAGAGATCCAGGTTCCCTCGGAGTTGCTCCGAGTTGGCCTCGGGTCGGTGTGCGGCTACCCGAGGTGAGGGAAGTCCGAGCTCTACGGGGACAACGGCTTCCGTGCCATAGGTTAGGCTGAAAGGCGTCTCCCCGGTAGGAGTCCGATGCGTGGTCCGATACGCCCAAAGGACATTCTCGAGTTCCTCGACCCAAGCTTGCCCCGTCCGTCCGATCCGCGCTTTGATACCTTGGAGGATTGTCCGATTTGTGACCTCGGCCTCGCCGTTGGTTTGGGGATGCGACACGGACGTGAACCGATGTTCGATCCCGAACTCCTCGCAGAAGTCTCGGAAATGCTTGTTATCAAACTGTCGACCGTTATCCGAGATGAGGACCCGAGGTACCCCAAATCGGACGATGATGTTCTTCTTTACGAACTTCCGGACTTGCGCCTCCGTGATGGTGGCCAGTGGCTCTGCCTCCACCCACTTGGTGAAGTAGTCGATGGCGACAATCAAAAATTTCCGCTGGGCCGAAGCGATGGGGAATGGTCCGAGGATATCCATTCCCCACTGTGCAAAGGGCCAGGGGGCGGTGATTGGCGCCAAGGGAACAGAGGGGACTCTCTGGATGTTGGCGTGGCGCTGGCAGGCGTCGCATTTCCGTACGTGATCCTTTGAGTCTTCCAATAAGGTCGGCCAATAGTAGCCTTGCCTCATGATCTTATGTGCCAGGGACCTAGCCCCCAGGTGCGATCCGCAGATGCCTTCGTGGACTTCGCTGAGGGCGTAAGCCGCTTCCGAAGGGCGGAGGCACCTTAAGAGGGGGGCGGTGAACGAGGTCCGATACAGCCTCCCTTCGTAGAGTACGTAGTGGGCGGACTTCATAACAAGTCGCCGAGCTTGATCTTCATCTTCGGGGAGGATCCCTTCGGCGAGGTAAGCTACAAGCGGGTCCATCCAAGATGGTTCCGGATCAATTGCCATTACCGCTTCAGCCTCGCCGATGCTCGGGGCATCTAGGGTCTTCAGGTATATCGCCCTTGACAAGTTGTGTGCCTCAGCGCCCACCAAGCGGGACAACCTGTCGGCCCTAGCATTTTCGCTCCTTGGGACCTGCTGAATGTCAATACTGCCGAGGTCGGGAATGAGTGCTTGCACCTTCCGGACGTAGCTCTGCATGGTCGGGCTCCGTGCCTCGAACTCCCCTCGAACCTGCCCGACCACCAGCTGGGAGTCGGTGAAGACCTTCAGACGCCGGATGCCGAGCTCCTTGGCGAGTTTGAATCCCGTGACTAGGGCCTCGTACTCCGCCTCATTGTTGGTCACTGGAAATCCGAACCTCAAGGCATACTCGGCTATCACTCCATCGGGATTGGTAAGGACCAGCCCAGCCCCTCCACCTTCAGGGTTCGACGACCCGTCAATGTGGAGCGTCCAGATCGGGAGATCGAGGCTGGGTGTTTCCGGCGGCCTAGGTTCCGTCTCCTGCACAGTGCACTCAGCGAGAAAGTCCGCGAGCACCTGGGCCTTGATGGCGGGCCGGGGCTGGTAGCGGATGTCGAACTCACCAAGTTCTACTGCCCACTTCACCAGCCGTCCCGCATTCTCAGGATTGCTGAGGATCTGCCGCAGTGGTTGATCGGTCAAAAGGGTGACAGAATGAGCCTGGAAATAGGGGCGAAGCCTCCTGGTCGCAGTCAGCAGCGCGAAGGCGATCTTTTCAGCCTTCGTGTACCGCGTCTCGGCATCCCGGAGGACTCGGCTGGTGTAGTACACGGGCTTCTGAAGTTTTGCCTCTTTCCGAACCAGTACTGCGCTGACTGCGGTTGGGGAGACCGCCAAGTAAAGGTAGAGCATCTCCCCCTCTTGCGGCTTGGACAGCAGGGGAGGAGACGCCATGTACTCCTTGAGCTGGTCGAACGCCACTTGACATTCAGCCGTCCAGAGGAAGTCTTTCGGGCGCTTCAACACCTTGAAGAACGGTTGGCAGCGTTCGGCCGATTTTGCCACAAATCGTCCGAGCGCGGCGACCCTCCCAGCGAGCTCCTGAACCTCCTTCACTTTGGTCGGAGGGGACATATCTTGGATGGCCTTGATTTTGTCCGGGTTGGCCTCGATCCCCCGCTGGTTGACAATGAAGCCGAGGAACCTCCCGGCCGAAGCACCAAAGGCGCACTTCGCTGGGTTTAGCTTCATACGAAACTTCCGCAAGGTGGCGAAGGTCTCCTCCAGATCCGCAATGTGCTGATCCGCATGGCGGCTCTTTACCAGCATATCGTCCACGTACACCTCCATGTTCCGGCCGATCTGCTCCTTGAAGATTTTATTGACGAGGCGCTGGTAAGTAGCGCCAGCGTTCTTCAGACCGAAGGGCATTACCTTGTAACAGTACAGCCCCCTGTCTGTTATGAAGGCCGTTTTCTCCTTGTCCTGTGGAGCCATCATTATTTGGTTGTAGCCGGAGAAGGCGTCCATGAAAGACAGCAGCTGATATCCGGAAGTCGCGTCGACCAGTTGGTCTATTCGCGGGAGCGGAAAGCTATCCTTGGGGCACGCCTTGTTCAGGTCGGTGTAGTCGACGCACATCCTCCACTTCCCGCTCGCCTTCCGGACAAGTACGACGTTTGCCAGCCACTCGGGGTAGCTCACTTCCCTTATGAAACCTGCCTCCAAGAGTTTGTCTACCTCCTGGTCGACCACCCGGATCCGATCCGGGGCACAGTGTCTCTTCTTTTGCTTTACTGGTCGATGGGTCGGGTCGACGTTGAGGGCGTGAGAAATGACCTCCGGGTCGATCCCAGGTACATCGGCCGCCGACCAGGCAAACACATCAGCATTGGCTCGGAGGAATTCCACTAACCGGAGCCGAGCTTCCAAGTCGAGGTTGGCACCGACCCGGACCGTGCGGTCCGGGCGGCCTTCTTCGAGGGGAACTTCGATTACGCCCTCGGCCGGCTCCCCGTGCCGCAAGGCCACTTCGTCTCTGGCGTCAAGGGACTCGACGCTTAGGGCCTCCATGGGCTTCTTCCCTTTGAGAGTTGCTAGGAAACACTGCCGTGCGGTTGGTTGGTCACCTCGGACCTCTCCAATCCCGGCCGCCGTGGGGAACCGCATGAGCAAATGGTAGGTAGAAACCACCGCGCGAAGGGCGTTCAGTCCGGGTCGTCCGAGGATAGCGTTGTAGGCCGAGGGGACACGGACGACCAAGAATCCGAGTCGCACCGTGGCTTCTGCGGGTGCAACGCCCGCAGTCACAGGCAGCTCAATGACACCTTCGGCCGAGATAGCGTCTCCAGTGAATCCTATGAGGGGGGTGGATGTTTTGTGCAACAATTGTCGGGACAAGCTCATCTTTTGGAAGGCCTCGTAATACAAAATATCAGCTGAGCTTCCACTATCCACAAGAACACGCCTTACATCATAGTTCGCCATAGTGAGAGAGATCACCATGGCGTCATCGTGGGGAGTCTGAACCCCCTTTACATCTTCATCGCAAAAAGTGATTACATTTCCGACCCGCTACCTCTTCGCGACGGCCACTCCTGATGCTTCCGCCGAGCCCCCTGCGTTCCTCACGGGCCGAGAGCAGCCCCCAGTGATGGTGTGGATCACTCCCGCAACGGGTCGATTCTGCTCCCGAGGCTCCTGAGGGGCCGGGTCGACCGGACGCGGGCCTGCCGGGGGACGTCGGTCGTTTACATATCGACCGAGACGCCCTCGGCGAATGAGAGCCTCGATCTCGTCCCGAAGCTGGAAGCAGTCTTCGGTATCGTGGCCGTGGTCTCGGTGGTACTCACAGTACGCCCGAGAAGGCCTCCTCCCAGGGATCTTCTTCATCTGCCTCGGGACCGGGAGGTCCTCCCGCCCCTTGACCTCCATGAGGATCTGGGCCCGGGGGGCCAGGAGTGGGGTGTACCGGTTGAAGCGTCGGTGCGGAGAACGAGGGCGTGTGGCGCCGTGGTTCCTTGCTGGTGACGGGCTTCTGCGCCGGCGTTGAGGCGTCGGGCTCCTCCTCTGGGGTGCCTCTTTTCGCCTTTTCTTCCCGGGCTTTAGAGGGGCCTCGGCGGCCTCCTTGTTCCGGTGGATGCTGCCTCCTCGGCGTCTGCATACTGGTTTGCCCGAGATAACAGCTCCGGGAAGCTCCGCGGCAGGCGTTTGTCCAGGGAGAAGGTGAGTCTGCCCTTCCGGAAGCCACGCTTCAGGGCTGAGAGAGCCACTTCCTGGCTCAGGTTCCGGACCTCCAGTGTAGCCTTGTTGAAGCGGGTGAGATAATCCCGCAGGCTTTCTCCCTCGTTTTGCCGGACATCAAAGAGGGAGTCGGAGACCAGTCGCCGCCTGCTACTAACGGCGAAATGGCTGATGAAGAAGCGGGTGAACTGGTCGAAGGACTGGATGGAGTTAGCCTCCAGGCCGGCGAACCATGCCCTTGCCGGGCCACGGAGGGTCGCTGGGAAGGCCTTGCAGAGGAGCGGATCCGATGCTCCATGGAGGAGCATAAGAGTCCTGAAACTCTCCACGTGGTCCCGCGGGTCCGCCGCCCCGTCGTAGGGTTCGATCGCCGGCATTTTGAACCCCGGCGGGTTCGGGGTCCGCAGGATCCTCGAGGCAAGCGCCGGCTGGGAGGAGATCTCCAAGTCAGCGAAGGGATCTTTGGAGTGGCCCTTCAGGACCTGGAGTTGTCTGTGGAGATCGTCCACCCGCCGGTCCAGAGAGCGCGACCGGTGGGTGGGGGACAAGGAGCGGCGCGAGGGGGACCGACTGGAGTGCGGGCCCCTCGAGGACTGGGGTGTCTGAGAACGCGCCCGGGTCCGCCTCTCGTACCCCGCACAGCTCCGATGAGAAGGTCCTGGCAGAATGGACCGTACTCGAGAATCCTCCTCGCGCCGGCGCTCCTCTCCATGGGAGAGGAAGGAGCGCGGGTTGTGAGGAAGAGGCGAGTGCTCGGGGGGCAGCGGCTCCTGAGCCCGTTGCGGCACCCGAGAGATCACACCCTGCAGATTCTGCACTGCCTCCGCGAGGGTGCGAACCTGCTGGGCTAGCTGGTTGAACTGAGCAGCTTCGACCGTCTGAATGGGAGAAGGGGCGGTGGAGTGCTGCTGAGAGTGCGTTGGGGACGCAGCAGCCTCTCGGCCGGAGGCGCGAGAGGCTCCGCGACCGGAAGCATTGGAAGCTCCACGACCACCTCGCCGTGCCATTACGATCGTTCTAAGATTCGGTGCCCTCCTTCTAGCGCCAACTGTTGCTGGTGGTCCAAACCGTGAACGATTGGCACTGCGGTGTGAACGGGGTTCCGTCTGAGTTGTCTTGGTTGGTGTTGGCTGCGCTCCACCTTCCGCCAAGAAACCTGCAAACAAGCCTTGCACCACCACCAGGGTGGTGATGGCCCTCCGACGGTCAAGTCAGAGGAGATTGGAGGAGGAGGAGAGGTGATAATCGCAAGTAAGAGAGTGCTCTGGGAGATATTGCTCACCTCCCCCCTTTCTCCCCCCAGCCGCATATATACCTGGCTGGGGGGTCTCTCAGGGGGGTTCATTATCGTGGGGCACGATGGTGTGGCCACTGACATGGCCGTCACAGGGCGTCGTGGAGCAGCACCGGGTACGGCCACGTCAGGGCATAGTGGGGCTCCGCTTTGTACGGCTGATGCAGGAGATCGTGGAGCAGCATCAGATACAGCCGTTGCAGGGAGTAGTGGAGCAGGAGGCCGCGGCGTGCCTCTGGGGAATAGCCTGTCGTTATCAAGAGATCTCCGACTCGGGGTCGGAGCGCTGGATCAAGGGGTAGCCGACTCGGGGTCGGGCTGCGGAGCCGAGGATATCCGACTCGGGGTCGGATTGCTGGATCAAAGGGCAGCCGACTCGGGGTCGGGCTGCGGAGCCGAGGATATCCGACTCGGGGTCGGATTGCTGGATCAAAGGGCAGCCGACTCGGGGTCGGGCTGCGGAGCCGAGGATATCCGACTCGGGGTCGGATTGCTGGATCAAAGGGCAGCCATAGTCTTCCTGGGCGCGCGTGCCGGTCACGTGGGGCATGGCGGCTTATTTCCCCCGTAACAATATACATACATATATATATATACATATATATACATACATATATATATACATATATATACATATATATACATACATATATATATATATACATATATATACATACATACATATATATACATATATATATATATGTATACATATATTAAACTTTTCCTCTCGCACGTTAGCTTGCTGTAATTCTAGCCGGATGCTTTATTTTTAAAAAGAATAATCTCCTAATGGCAAAAACCAAAAATATTCAGAAGCTTCATTAAGGAAAAGAGGGGGTGACAAAATAATGACAGTTATCAAAAAATTGTAGTTTCATTTGCTCTTTTATTCTCTGTGAAAATTATTTAGTTTTGAAAATATTTACAAAAAAAAACAAGAGAAAAAAAAAGAAAAAAATAATTCTACTTTTCTGTTCAGTCGTATCCGATACATCTCATTAGATATGTACTCGTATACAGACTCCATATAAGAAAAATAATATACGTCATGATCATACTAACAATAAAAAATATTACTGACCGATACAAGTTATTATATGATTTCTAAAATCACTCTAACAAAATTATGCTACTAAAAAAAAATAATATAGATTGATATAGAATCACGTTAATAAAAAAAAATATTATAGGTGATGCAGATTATTACGTGATATCTAAAATTATGCTAACAAGTTTTATGTATCTTATATCTAAAATGTCCTTTTCTATGAAACTCATCACTCCTTTTAGGTTCTAACAATGAATTCACTTCTGGCACCTAAAATACTCTTATTTAATGTAGAATCTTGCAGCCATTTTCCAACTTGTGCTGTTTGGTTGTTGTCTGAATGAAGTGATAATGGATGCTAAATGCTCAAACTATGGTCGATGTCATATTTCTTAGCAACATAACCTTCTTGTGTGAGAGCTAAACTTAACTGCTGTGTGTTCATATTATACCTTCAGATTCCAGCTTGCTATGAACATCGAACACATCAAGTTCTGAGTTCAGGATGGTTCTTTATTCCTTGTAATGGTCTCTCTCTCTCTCTCTCTCTCTCTCTCTCTCTCTCTCTCTCTCTGAGTTCAGGATGGTTCTTTATTCCTTGTAATGGTCTCTCTCTCTCTCTCTCACACACACACACACACACACACACGCACGCCCACACGCACTACTCACTCACACACGTACACAAATTAGTTTCAGAAATTTATTACTATTAGAATATGTCATGGTGATTCGTTTATCTCGAAGTTGATGTACTTGCTGAGTGTAAAATAACCTCTAAACTCTAAAATTCTGATCTATATTATATAAGGTATATAATATCAAAAGAGCACCACAGTTTAAGTACCAAGCAATAAATAACGACTGAAATGGTGGTTCTGCACCTCGGTTTCCTGCATCTCATATTTACCATGAAGGTGTTAAAATCTTGTACAAATTTTTCTGTCATTGAAGAAAATGAAACTAATCCCCTTTGCAGTCCCTCGTCCAATATGAAATTTAGTTTCAGCATCTCTTAATTAAGAAACGGGGCAACATACTGGTTCTCATCATTGAGATTTTTTTTTTCCCTTTCCTACTACTTTTTTTTTTCCTTTCTACCTTCACATAGTGCGGTCATTATCCAGGTTTATTACATGGAAACTCCATCACAGTTCTATTTTTCTCCACGTACGACCAAATTGCATGGCTTATGAGTGGGTGCTGGCAGAATTGCATCTCTGATATCATCTACGCCCTTGTGGTTGGGTACTTTTAAAGAACCTTATGTTGCTCACCTTGCTTTGCTGATGGCTACTTATTTTCTTACTAATGGATTAAGAAACAATTACTGTCTGCTTTCGTTTTGTCCACCATTTTTGTGCTTTGTTTGTTAATGTGTTCTGGTGCTTCATAGTGTTGGCATTTAAAAATCCAAAACTAGAATTTGGCGACTTTCAGGGATTATGGTTGGCAAAATTGTGTTAACCAATGCTCAGTGACCAACTCCAAGAGCAGGGATTTGTTCATGTTGCAAACTATAGTTTCGTTGGAGTTCCTTCTTCTTCCTCTTGTACATCAAATGGATTTTTTAGGATGCAGATTTTCCACAAGGAAACAGAATGTGAAAACCATCATGACATCTTGCTTTTAAAATCTGTGGGCTCAACATGATGCGGTTTTCATGCCTGCATGCTGAGTTCTGCTTGCTGCCGTCCTGAATGTAAAGCCACTTGCTGCTCTGCAAACTTCTCGGAAAAAGCTTCTCCTCCTCGGCAACAGCGTCAGTGGGCAGTCTTTTCGTCACATTTTCTATGTATCACCTCTTTCCTGACATGGTCACAGAACTCCAAAAATACCTGGAAGTATTTGGAATTATGCTTGAGGCCATCAGGTTAGCTTTGATCAGATGTCTGGATTGCAAAGATTTCAATCAAGTGGGTAGGTTCTACTTTGATGTAGTGTGCTGGGTATGATAATGGAATTCCTAGGCTCAATTTTTTATGGAACACAATTGCAAATCCTTGAGCAATAACTAAAGCAAGTAGAAATTTTACACAAAAATAACTATAAGTTATGGATCATTGATAATTAAATTAGCCTACAAGCATTTGGAGGATTTCATGATCTCTGAATAGTTGCAATGAGAGTTGAGAGTTGGCTTTAGTTTCTCATGCCCTTGCTAGCTCGCTAGGCTCAAGTTTGTCTCACTAGCCATCAATTAAGTTTAAGTGAGGTTGGCTGCTTTAGCTAGTTCATGGCTCAATTTCGCTTGGAAATCATAAAATTATGAGTTACTAAAAGTAAAAATTATTAATATTCGTAAGTTCAAGTAAATGTGATTTTTTTTTTTCTTTTTTTGCGTAACTGGTCTAGAGTTAAGTTCTCAGTAGTCAAAGGAGCAGATGTCAGGAAAAATTTAAAAAAAAAAATCAATAACCTGTGTCTAAGTGTTGTTAAATAATACGTAGCAGACAATATTTCAACCAGTCCCGGTCATTGGATTGCCGGTACTAGTTCAAACGTGACGTACGGAAAAATCAAAAGGGACCAGTTGAAAGAAACTTGGATCTGAGATTAAATGTTACTTAAAGCAGAGGCCTGTATTTAATTTACGAGTAAAAATATTTGAACTATATAGGGACTCGCACGTGAAAAATTAACAAGGAGTCCCCGTTTTTGCGACACATTTCATTCGAGTCCCTTATCTTCAGGAAAAAAACATTGCCCTCCCTCGAGTGTGGTGAGCAGTGTGCGAAGGGGCCTTTCTGCCTGATAGAATCAGATGAAGTCTTCATTTGGAAGAGAAGGGTCTGACAATAATAACATAAAGGAAGTTTGTGTTGCATCAATAGATAGATACACGGATGGTAATGCAGGTTTACATGATGACTGAAGTTTCTATTTGATCAAATTTGTAAAAACTTAGAGAGGGAGGAGAGAAGAATTTTTGAGAATATTTATGTGTATTCCCACAAGTACAAGAGAGCCCACTTATTTATAATTGACGGTGGCCATACAAGAATGGTAAATAATCAATTGACGGTTCCTATAGACTAACATCCTCCTTCAAACTCAAGATGGTAGCGAAGATGCCAACTTGAGTTTGCTAACGAACTCACGATGACGCCTCAGTGGATGGGCCTTTATAAAAATATCCGCAAGCGGATCCGCAGAAGAAATATGTATCAACTGAATAGTGCCTTACCTGATATGATGACGAATAAAATGACAATCTATCTCAATATGCTTCGTTCGCTCATGAAAGATATCATTATGAGCAATCTGCATGGCACTTATATTATCACAATGAAGAGAGGAATTACTAGTCAAAGGAACACCGATGTCATGTAGTAGCCATCGAAGCCATAAAAACTCAGAAGTAGTATCTGCCAGTGCACGATACTCAGCCTCTGTACTAGAACGAGAGACTATCGTATGTTTCTTGCTTTTTCAAAAAATAAGAGAGGAACCAAGCAAGAAATAATAGCCGGTGGTAGAACGACAATATATAGGGTCTTCATCTCAATCAGCATCTGAATAGGCCTTTCTTTCCTTATATTTTATATTAATTTATTTTTATGCACTTATATGTCACATAACCTGTTTTAACTTCCTCTTCGATGTTTAGAGCATGATTTGGTGCTTTAATTCATGGTTCTTTTGCTGAAAATTTTCAGATACCATATGTGCATACATAGTGCTTATGACTCTTAGTTGTGCATCATTCTTATCAATCTAACAGATGACGTTTGAGATACAGTATAACTCATGGTGCTGTAGGAGGCTGTGCCGTAGGAGGCTGATCCAGTATTTGTGTTCTCTATCCTTCCAGGAGTCCCATGGCATGTTGGGTTGAAGTAATACCTCCATCGCTGTGCCTAGCTGCTGGAATATTTTTCTTTAACATTTAGGAGAAAAAAAGCCATGCAAAAACTTCCTCCTGATGACCTAAGTTTCCAATTGCAATGCATTCTTTGTGCCCTTAAATTGGATGAGTCGAGCGATACTTTATTCTTAGTTGGAAGTTGAGTATCTGGAATATACCGTATCCCTCAAATTTTCATGTTTTATTGTAGTATTTTATAATGTTCTCACATTTTTTTTTTTTTTTTTTTTTGCTAAAAGCGGGTTTTCATACAAAACGTGTACGAATACATCCAATAAAGTCAAAAAATACTAACTCACGGAGAGCCAGAGGCAGCTCCCCCTCCCCCACCCACAGGGTGTATCCTGAATGATGAGCCGCAAAGGCAGCCACCCAGTCGGCTGCCCCATTGGCTTCTCGAAATACATGCTTGGCCTGAATGGCCACCCCAACCCCACACATCATCCCTATGTCCCGAACCAAGGGGTGGTCTGAGCCCTCACCCCTCAGCCCCTTCTGAATCCAACTGATGACAGTGGCTGAGTCGCCCTCCAAAACAATCGAGCCAGCCTGCAAAGCCTGCCTCGCATATCGAAGACCGGTCCAGGCAGCTCGTAACTCTGCCCCGGGGACCGACGTGCCGAACAGCTGACAGCCCCCTGCTGCCACGACTCTGGAGTGCGGGTCCCGTATCACAAAGCCCGCACCACCTCGCGCGCCTCCATCCAAAACCGATCCATCGAAATTGACCTTGAGGAAACTCGGGGGTGGGGGTTCCCAGGTGAAGAACACCATCTGAGAAGCTGCCGAAGCAGAAAGAGAACCCCAGGTGTCCCGAGCTATCAGAGGTCCATCTGAAGAGGATCTGATCTCCAATGCCTGAACGCGCGCTAGCTCCACCACGAACCTCGGTGACACCCTGCGCTCACCGAGGGTACGAGCGTTCCTTGCCAGCCAGATCTGATGTGCTGTGCAAGTCGCTCGAATAGCCTCCTGACATGTCCGAGGGCGGGCCAACCACTGCTGCATCGTCTGTAAAAACTGAGGCCTCCCATGCCAGACCTCCTGCGGGAACCCTGCCCACTGCCATGCCGACCTCGCCCACGTACACTGGAAAAGCACGTGATCGACCGACTCCTCCACACTGCATGTCCCGCACTCCGCAGGGATCTCACATCCTCGCCTACTCAGCGCTGCTCTCGTCGGGAGACGGTCCCACGCCACCTTCCATAGGAAGAGTGCAGCCCTCGGGTGAAGCCCTGACCTCCAGATCCAAGTGTAGTCCGGTCCTGGCTCATGCTCCTGCTGGATAACACCGGCGAGATCTCCCAGTCGGACCCTGGATCGGCAGGAAGTGCCCCAAACCCTAATATCAGGCCCCCCATAGCCTGGCACCATGTTCTCACATCTTTCATTCTGTCTTTATAAACCTTCTTTCTGCAGCACTGTCATTAACTGTAAAGTACATTTGGATCAATCTGATCCAGGACCATCAAAATACTGTGAATTAAAGTAACTTTTTAGATTATATTGTTTTCTTGATCTTTGGTTGATATAACCGCACTGCTTGTTTATGCCCTTGGTGATTTGCACTGCAGGTAAGCTTTTAGGTTGGTGGTAAAGTTTTTTTAATGGAATGCATGCATTAAAGGTTCAAAAAGTCCATCTGAAGGAACACCTGAAGTCTTTTCCTACAATGATCACTGCAATGATTGAATTATAATATTGCTTGAGCACCACTCAGCGATCTCATTTAGAGAGCAGGGTGCCAACTAGTTGAGCAAACACTAGTTTTCTTTTGAACTTATTATCAGATTCCTGAACCAATTTCACCTTGCATTTGAGATTGATCCATCTTAAGGTGCATTAGTGTCGCACCCTGAACCTATCACCTGGGTCGATCACGTGACATAACCATGCGAGAACTCATATTTTTTATTTTGGGCCTCGTTCGACCTAGGTTGGTCTGGATCGATCATTGGGCCACCCTATGTGCCTTGCACGTACGGCGGGGAGGAAGACTCCCAATAGGAGTCCTCTTCTTCCCCCTTTCCTATGAGTGTAGGGAACCTTAGGGCTGCTTGATTTGAGTGGAGCCCTAGGGCTCTTCTGTAAGAACAAGTCACCCTTTTCACCTTAGACATCCCACTATCAAATCTATCCTCCATTGCCACTTATTTCGAGTTTTCTTCACATGTTCCCTTCATTTTTTGCTAGAAAACTTCATTGTGCCACCATTGATCTATCACCGAAGCTGAGGTATTGATCTCTAATTCTTCTTCTCGTTCACTTTTCCAACCCTAAGACCGCCATTGACGGCCTGATCAAAGCCACTAGTCAAATTAGTGAAGTACTCTGCTTCATTTGAGGGTTACAAGCAAGCAAAGCTAGCACAGGTAATGGATAGTGTTACTGGAAATTGGACCCGGGGGCCGCCGCGAAGCCGGGGAAGGAGGAGCTCCGCTGCTACAGGGGGCGGACGGCGGTGCGCCGGCCGGCTGCGTCCTCCACCGTGGGGCGTGGGAGCGTCCGAAGAGGGGTGGTGCGTCCAGTCCTGTCCTGTCCTGCAAAAAAGCCGGTGGCTGGGCTCCCCGGCGCCGGCCCTCCGATGCCTAAGTCAGAGGGGGCCAGTATGTGGAGAGAGCAGGGAAGAGAGTATGTGGAGAAGACAGAGAATATTGTGTTCAATTGTGTCTGTGCTGTTTTCTTCCTTTTTTCCCCCGGTCTAGGAGGGTTCTCTCCAGCTCCGGGTTTTTTCTCTTGTTTTTGGTCCTCTCTCCCTTTTCCCCCCAGGTTTCCTTTTATAGGAGGATTTTTGTTACCTGGGAGGTGACAGGAGGTTTGTCCTGTTTTGTAATAATTGGGCACGATTTGGCCCATTAATGGCGTAATGGAGAACGGGACCGGATCAGACCGGAATCAGGGAGTTGTCACGGTCGATCGGACCTGTTGGAGTGGTTGAACCGCCGGCTGTGGTGGGCCTGGGGTCCGTGGATGGTAAGTGCATTTATTACCGAATGAACCGGCGGTCAGGGAGAGCCATACGTTCTGATGGTTCAGTGATCCGGAGATCGTCTTGGGCCGTGTTCATTAAATGACTGAGTGCATCGGAGACTTGAGAGAGTCTCGTGCATTAATGGCAGGTCGTGCCGAATACCTGCGAAGATCTTATGCCTTGATGGCTTGGAGATAGTGGCAGGTTATAGTGGAGTTGTCAGGTCCCTTAGAGGGTTAGGTGGAAATTGGATATTTGGCTAAGGCATGGGCTCGGCCTGCTGTGCTCGGCCTTCTGGTCTCGGCCTTCTGGTCTCGGCTCTCTGGTCTCGGCTCTCTGGTCTCGGCCTTCTGGTCTCGGCCTTCTGGTCTCGGCTCTCTGGTCTCGGCCTTCTGGTCTCGGCCGTCTGGTCTCGGCTCTCTGGTCTCGGCTTTCTGGTCTCGGCCTTCTGGTCTCGGCTCTCTGGTCTCGGCCTTCTGGTCTCGGCACTCTGGTCTCGGCTCTCTGGTCTATGAGCTCGAGAGCGGAAGAGCTCGATCACTTAGGATGAGCTCGAGAGCGGAAGAGCCCGATCACTTAGGATGAGCTCGAGAGCGGAAGAGCCCGATCCCTTAGGATGAGCTCGAGAGCGGAAGAGCCCGATCCCTTAGGATGAGCTCGAGAGCGGAAGAGCCCGATCGCTTAGGATGAGCTCGAGAGCGGAAGAGCCCGATCGCTTAGGATGAGCTCGAGAGCGGAAGAGCTCGATGACTTAGGATGAGCTCGAGAGCGGAAGAGCTCGATCACTTAGGATGAGCTCGAGAGCGGAATAGCCCGATCACTTAGGATGAGCTCGAGCTTGCTGATGGATTTGGGTGCTATAATTACATTTGTGGGGTGGTCCATTTTTCCACCAACAGATAGGATTCAAGGATGCAATGGTGGCTGACGACTCTGTAAGCATTTGATAATCAAATATAAATGTAAACTAGAAGCATCATTAATAAAATTAAGGCCAGTGGATGAAATAGAGATGCATCTCTGGGGTGAAATGTGTGAAAACAATTAACACTTAAACCGAACTTGTGTCGAAAGGCAACTTCATTATAAAAACCAGGATATCAAGACAGGTAAAACCATGAAAGTTCATAAGATTAGAAGTGTGGCCACCATACTGTAGAGCCTCATCCTAAAACCAAGTGAATTAGAGAAAACATTACTCACTGGAAGTGGCATCATAGGGGAAAAGTAAGTGCTAGAGAAAAGATACAGATGGTTTGATGATTTCTAAGCAAGACATAAGCCTCACTTATTAGAAAAAGTCTTTAGCATGGGTTGAATGATAATAAAAATAAGGAGGGCAATGCCCAAAAAACATGGATGAAAATAGTATAGGTCAAATGAATCGAAGTCTTTTCTTGTGTCAATATTTAGATTTATTAATTTTGATCTAGATTTATTTAGTGTCCTAGATCATTAGTGTAATTCGAAAATAGAAATCTGCAGATGGTAATATGTATCGCCATATCAAATAATCGACGTGCTTGCTGGTGGCCTGCTCTGATTTCATTAAGGATACAAATCTGTTACAGTAAGATCTACAAAAATATGTATGGGTTCAGGATCATAAGACACTTCTTGGATATGCTGGTATCGGAAATAATGACTATAATTTTCCAATAATCCAACCTTTGAATGGTAATATTTATCATAAGCTATTAAAATGATGAAAAGTAATGGACAACATTGATGCAATGTGATTATTATACTGTACATTGAAGTGCCATATGAAAAGTATATGATGAAAAGAGAATGAAAGAAATCAGAATAGCTAATGGGATCTATTATTGAAAAACTTGGAAGTAAGAGGCAAGGGATAATTGTCAATCTAATAAGTTGAGAATCCAGTTCGGGTCTCCACTATTTATCGATCCTGGCTCACCTCCTCCTAGTTCTATGGCTAAAACCGGATCGGATTATATCCATATTTATTTTATTTAACGAATATAGATACAAATATAGATTTTAGTCGGGGCAAAAAAATTATATCTATATTTATTTTAAACATGTATGAATATAAATTAGATACTGAATATATATATATATATATATATATATATATATATATATATATATATATATATATATATATATATATATATATATATATATATATATATATACACACACACACGCACGGATGCAAATTAGATGATTAAAATTTATGATCATAGAATCAAAGGTATTATTAAGTGGATGGTAAATTAAGTTAATAATTGTTAATATAGATATGTTTTTTTTGGTGAATGTTATATAAACTTAAAAACATCTATAAATAGAATTAAATATTCAAATATAGATTAGATAAGTGTGGATTTATATTTATTTATTTTTAATAAATATATTAATCAGATGCTTAAATTTTTATTTATATTTAAATAAAAATAAATTTAAATATAAAAATAAATCTGGACGGTGATCATCTGAAACCCCTGCCTGATTAGGAATAAAAATCGGGGTGGCGTTGGGAAGCAGACAACCCCATCATGGCTCATCGTCGTCCACGTGGCCCCAATATCCTCTCGCCGGACACCATCTTAATATAAAAGACGATGCGAGCGCTTCTTCTCTCCGCCCTCCGCACCCCTCCTCTCCCCTCCTCCAATCTAGGGCTCGGCCTGTTGCCCTAGATTCAGCTCAAGGTACGCGATACTGCCCGTTCCTCTTTTTAGGGTTTTTGCTGCTTCTTTCCCCGCATGATTTTGTCCATAAATGATGAAATTTCTTACCTGGGATAGTGTTTTTGTGGAAGTTTTCGAACTATTTTGGCTCCGAGAGCTTTGGGATTGGTTTAGGTTTGGGGGATCTCCGTCTGTTCTTCGGATTGGCACGTTCTGCGCATAATCCTTGGTGATTGCGCTATTTTTAGGGCTTTTACTGATACTCTAGCGTGTTCTTATTTCTTTGTTGATGGGTATGGGAGTTTATGAGGTTGGGTCAAACTTTTTTTTTTTTTTTGGATTTTTGTGGAAAGTTTGAAAAGTTAGGTCTTTGTGGGCTGGAATTTGGAAATTTGGTTTCTGTTTCTGTTCTATAGTTAAATGTGGCGGTGAACTCTTGAGACTTCTTTGTTTGATTCTTTGATTATAGAAGGGGTTTGAAAGATTAGGTTTTGTTGAGTTATAAATTCGGAATGGCTTCTTTCTTTGCTTTTTTTTGTTGATTTGCAGTTAACTTTTTGAGAATTATATACTGGTTAAGTTGTTATTCGTCCTCTAAATTGTTGCTGATTTTTTGGTTTGCGGGATGGGTTAGAATTCTAAGATTGGTTACTTTTTTGTGATCTGGTTTCTGATTGTCTTATGTAGGTTATTTTGGTGGTGAATCTTTGAAACTTACTTGTGTGAATTTGTTGCTATCAAAGTTTAGAAGGATTAGTTCTCTTGAGCTGTGAATTAGCTAAGGGTCAGGGTTTCTTCTGCCTGCTTCTGTTGTTCATTTCTAGTTACAAAAGAAGTAAATATCCTTATCAGGAATGTGAGTTTGTCAGTAGTTGGGCTCCTTTTAATATTTGCCTGTATGTATGAATCTCTCGGTCGTCATCCTTGTTGCATGCAAATATTTTCCTTTTTTTTAAATGATAATATGAGGCAAAAGAAATCTCTTAAGATGCTACCGTTCGCCCTTGTTAATATCATTACCATCCAGTTCTTCTTGTGCTACTTGCCGTTCATTCCATAGTTTGGATTTTCTTCCCATTTTTCTTGAACTGTTGTGGAGAGCAAGGCGGGTGGGTTGAGTTGGATGTTGCATTAGTCGGATACATTGTTAGCTATATTGCAATAGAGATCATTGTGACTTTTATTGTTATATGTTTGCTCACTCTGTTTGACTTCTTGTACCTTTTATTCCTATACAAATCGCTCGTCCACTCTGATAGGTTTTATGTGATCAAGTAATTAATCATTTCTCACTCACTCAAAGAAATATCTTCTGTTCAAAAGTAGTATTATATGGGAATATATAAGCTAATGGCTATGTTTGATTGCATCTTCCTGCAGGTTTTGTTAATATACATCCCATACAGCTGTTTCTTATTAGAAGAAGATATGGCTGGTGCTTTGTTTCAGTCAGCTATTCTTCCTGCTCAAGTTTTGAGCAGAAACCGTGGACAGCTGAAAGGCTCTGGGAAGGCTAGGGAAGCTGCCAAAATGATGTGTAACATGCGATTGCACCCTCTCAGATTGCAAGGCTTTGCAGGCTTGAGGGGGTCAAATAATTTGGATTTGCTGTCCAGGTCTAGACGGGATTTTCATTCTGTGGTATCAGCTTATATCTCTGCTCCACAGGCCAAGGCTTGTCGAGGAGTCCCTGTAGCCATGTTTGAACGCTTCACAGAGAAGGCAATCAAAGTTATCATGCTTGCACAAGAAGAAGCAAGGCGGCTAGGCCACAATTTTGTTGGGACTGAACAAATATTGTTGGGTCTTATTGGTGAAGGGACTGGTATCGCTGCGAAAGTTTTAAAATCAATGGGTATAAATCTTAAAGATGCCCGTGTGGAGGTGGAAAAGATTATTGGAAGGGGCAGTGGTTTTGTCGCTGTTGAAATACCATTTACACCGCGTGCAAAGCGTGTTTTGGAACTCTCGCTAGAGGAAGCCCGCCAACTTGGTACTAACCTGTTCTTTAGATAAAATCTGCCAATCCTTGCATAACTTTGCAAGCTTTGTATGTTATGAAATGTAAATATCATTCTGTTGACAATGTTTGATTGCAATCTTTAGTTTACAGTCATTTGACATTTTTTCCAGTTTGCTGTTGTCCCTTCTCTCTGTTTGTTCTTACTAGTTATTGTCCTGTTTCCAATACATACATAACATTTTAAGTCATGCTTGTCAGATTGAATTACGTGGTGAAATTTAAATATCACCACTATAAAACATATTTGATTCTTATCTTTGGTTTTCTGTTATTTGACATTTCATGCAGTTTGCTGCTGTCCCTTTTGTCCGCTTGTTTTTACTAGTGATTGTGCTGTTACTTCTAAATATGTAGCTTGTGTTTCTGTAACAGAGTATCTTATAAAATCAAGTGAGATTTTTCTGTGTTAAGTTTCTTTAGAGCTAGTGCAAACTTGGAATTATTGGAATTATCCTCACTTGTATGAATGTATCGTGCATGTGTAAACAAAGTTATGTATGCGAGGAAAGTGCATGTGGTGTGGTTAGTTTAAGCATTTAGCACAGAAATTTAGGGATCTTAAAGTTTTTTCTACTTGAATAGTGCACATTATTTTGTCAACTTATTATATTTGTATTGTGATATTGTACAATATTTTCGTGTATGTGTGAAGTGTTTAATCTCTTGACATGCTATACAAGGATAGTATGACCTTAGCATCACATCTAGCCCATGCATGTGCTGACAGAGATATTTTGGTGTTAGTCTTTTGTTGTGTTAGGAGTCTTGAACCTCATGGATCTATAAAACTTGTCTGGCTTTTTTAAGGGTGCTTTGTGGTATCTCATGGATTGTTGTCTTTTCCAGCCATATTGGGGGAGCCAATATAGAGTTTTAAAGTTACCAAAGTTTACCAATAAAGTTTTTTTTTATTACATACATATGTATATTAAAGTTGCTTGGAATATTTTTTTAAAGGAGCTATAGAAATTAATCTGGATGTATTCTTCATTAAAAATTGCTATCCTTATAACTTGATTTTTCTAAAAAAAATTGTGAGGAATAAAGGAATTGGAATATTCTACCATCCTTTGTTCTCTTTTTTTTTTTTTGATCAATATCTAGGATTCTAACCCTGGACCCCCTAAGGGCAAGCCCTTACCAACTTAGTTAATGGTTGTTGGCTACCATGCTTCATTCACTAGCAAAAGAAATAGATCCCTTCAGTAGGGGAAACACAAAATGGATATGTAAGGGCAAACTACAAATTTACAATATCGCATATAAAGAGGCCCTGGGATATAAAGCAACAAGCAAGGTTTGCAATATCGGTACCAGATCCTGTATCGGTACCATCTTGTTACAATATCAGTATGCTCAGTATGAAATCAGTTCGGCATACTGATACTAAGTATATCCCTATATTGCATACTAGTTCGGTTTCGGTATGGTATGGTATGCCCGGTATGGTTTGTTTCAAAGATCTTATTCATATGCATATGCAACAAAATTCTAACAACTCGTAGTTAGAAAGTAGAACACTTGATGTGTGTATATCAAAGTTTAATGGATCTAAAAAAGGTTGGAAATATAAATCTTAAAAGAGGTGTGAAAAGAATGAAACATGTATATAGAGAAGAAGAAATATACCTTCACTGTTTCATGGTACAGGTTCCGAAGTTTTTTAAGTATATATTTTGCTTTTTTTCCTTTTTTCCTTCCCAAAAAGCATTATAAAAGTTCTCTCTTTCATAAAAAGTTATTATAACCAAAATTGTTTCCGTATGATTATAGTCAATGGCATAGATGTTCTTTATTAACCTAAATGGGAAAAAATTAAATATGTTTCTTTCAATTTATTGATCTTTCTTAGGTGACTAAATTGAGAAAGAAAATGGGATCACTTGGATTGATCCCCCCCTCACCCCCATCAAAAAAAGGATGATGGGATCTATGGAATCTACCGAATCAGTGGTCTAGTTTTGTTTCTCTCAAAGCTTCTATTTATATTTACGATTTGCTGAATCTCAAATCATTGAGCATGTTTAACAGAATGGGGAGAAAGAATGGGGACCAAATGCAATGGAATGGGGGACTGGCCTCATATCGCGCTCATGTGCATGCATATATTTGTTTGTTTATCTTTAAGTTCTTAAGTGTGAACTTGTTTATTATTCAGGTCATAACTACATAGGATCCGAGCACTTGCTTCTTGGTTTGTTGCGTGAGGGTGAGGGTGTGGCTGCTCGTGTGCTTGAGAGTCTCGGAGCTGATCCAAGCAACATCCGTACGCAGGCATGTTTTAAATTTTAATCCGGATTGTGATATATATTGTTTGGCACTTCTAATGGTTATGAGGACTATAAGCTTAATGATTATGAGGACTATAAGCTTCTGGTGTTTAAGTAGGTTATTAGGATGGTTGGTGAAAGCACGGAAGCAGTTGGTGCTGGGGTTGGAGGTGGAAGCAGTGGCAATAAGATGCCCACGCTCGAGGAGTATGGAACTAATTTGACAAAGTTAGCAGAGGAGGTAATTTTCTCATATTTTGCTCCTTTACAGTGCATGCTAGTACTTGTCATTGAAACATCGAGATCTAACCACATGATGTTACAGGGCAAACTAGATCCAGTTGTTGGCAGGCAGGACCAAATAGAGCGTGTCACTCAAATTCTGGGAAGGCGAACAAAGAACAATCCCTGCCTGATTGGAGAGCCTGGTGTTGGGAAGACAGCCATTGCAGAAGGACTTGCTCAACGCATATCAAATGGGGATGTTCCAGAAACAATTGAAGGAAAGAAGGTTTGTTTGACTATTGTATTCAATTAATTATCATCTACTGGTTTCAGTTGCTTCTGTTTCTTTAGTAATTTTTGGATTTACTTGTCTTTTGCCTGATGTCAGTCACTCATGTATTTGAACTTTGTTTTTGATTTTTTGGGTGCAACATCTGACAATGTTGGGGCTCTTTCTGATTTTTTGATTCCTTCTTATCACTCTTTTTGGTTCACAATTATAATAATTGACTTTTGACTATGCTAATTTGTGACTTATCTATTATCTTTTTTTCTTTTGAAAAATCCAGGTCATTACCCTTGATATGGGACTCCTTGTTGCTGGTACAAAATATCGTGGAGAGTTTGAAGAAAGATTAAAAAAGTTGATGGATGAAATAAAGCAAAGTGATGAGATAATACTCTTTATTGATGAGGTACACACATTAATTGGAGCAGGAGCAGCGGAGGGTGCAATAGATGCTGCTAATATCTTAAAACCAGCTCTTGCAAGAGGTGAACTACAGGTATTAATAGATTTCATGTAAATTTTTTCTTTACCTTCTGCCCATAATTGTCGTCGTTTCTATATTTTAGGTTGGTTATTTTCATTAAAGTTTTGGAGTACTCTTTCTTCTTGCTCTCTTTAACACTGGAAAAGCATTTAATTAAGCCTTTGATTTTTTTTGAAACATTACAATTTCACATTAGTTTCTGCTTCATAAATTGTAATTGGAGTTCCAAGATGCTAGTAACTGGCCACAGTAAGCCAAGTTCTGTTCATTTTGTTCAGTGTATTGGAGCCACAACACTCGATGAGTATAGGAAGCACATTGAGAAGGATCCTGCTTTGGAAAGACGATTTCAACCAGTAAGAGTACCAGAGCCAACAGTTGATGAAACAATACAGATCCTCAAAGGGCTTCGTGAACGCTATGAGATTCACCACAAACTTCGTTATACAGATGAAGCTTTAGTTGCTGCTGCTCAATTATCATACCAATACATTAGGTTTGTGACACAAAACCCAGTTTCAATGCATAAGATTTTGTATGTTAATCTTTTCTTTTAATAAGCAGAATCAGGGCATAGGTTCCTCATAAATGCTGTCATTTGTTATATGCTGTTACCAATCTTGGGTGAACTGTAAGTGGTGGTGGCAGGTTTGATGTGTGCCTTTTTTTCTTCACTAGTAAAATATTACCTAATATTGTATAAAAACACGTGCTTAAAGCTCATTTTGCCCCCCCACTTTAAGGTGGGGCTCGCCAAAAAACTTCTTGAGGCTCATAGGTGAGGCTATATGGCAGCGTTACTTGGACACTTGGCATAGGTGCCAAGTGTCTCCTAGATTATATGTATATTTTTTACATGTATCTAAATACACAAGTACATTTATATTTGTCTATATACATGGGCATGTACGTACATAGTGTGGTATGTAAACACAGACATAGTGTGGAGACATACATACAGAAATTTATATATACATATGTATGTGTATATAAATATTCATAATATTAAGGAGTCCTTAGTTGTATTCTAGTTGATGATTTTAAGTTGTTTAAGTTATTTCTTTGTTAAATTTAAGGTTAATTAAGTTGTTTAAAGGTACTTAAGTTAATAATTAGTTACTACTTTGTATTATAGATGTTGTTAATTGCACGTAGCTTTAAGAGTCAAATAGTAGAAACAAAGAGTCTTCTTCATGACCAAAAACAGAAAAAAGAAAAAAAACCTAGTATTAGATGCTTGTTGCTGACACAAGCAGGACACTTCAAAGTCCAAGTAAAAAAACCTATGATAAATGGTGGTTGAAATTGTCGACATTGCAAAAACCTGAAAAATGCTGTCCAAGTTAGGAAGCTTTGCTGTATCATATAAAGAGGGTGGTCCTTGGTGTTATTTATCTCTAATCTTAGGAGGGTTTTTGTAATTTACTCAAATTTCTATTACAGAAACGAAATTCTAAATTTTCTTTTCAAGAAGTTGCATTTGCTGTCACTTTCCTGTATTTTCTACTTCAAATATGGAGTTAAGAGGGCAGATATTCCTTTGAAAGGCTTCAACTTTTTTTTTTTTTCAAATATAAATGGTATATTAGTAAATTAGCACATTGTTCTGGGTATGTGGTACTGATCCTCTGTTTTCATAGGATGTAGAATGGGATGACGAATGACATCTTTTGCATTTCCACTTGCAAAAGCTTACATCCCAAGAGTTGCAGGATAGGATAATATGTGCCCTATGTTTCATTTACAATTTGTAGGTGCAGATTTTAGGAAGTTTTTATGGCAAATCATGCGACAGTTAAACAATTACCTAAATAGTTAGTATTTTATGAGCTTTTCTTGTAAAACAAACTACAAATTTGGTTCATCTGACCTCTGTAGAAAGTGAAAGGTGCACATAAAACATGGGGGAAAGCTACTAAGGATGACTTACATTAACTCAGCCTCTTGTTTAATAATTCTCTCTTCGTGCAACCAAAAAGAGGCTTAAGGGGCACACTTTTGACCCCCAGGTTCATTCTACTATTAAGGGCCTGTTCGGAAATTCAGCAGGATTGGGCTGAATTTTCTATAGGAATCGGGCCTGTTAGCCTGCTCAGCCCTTTTTTCTCTAAAGGCCCATCCTAGGCTTGGCTTAAATCCCATCTATGGGCCTGTTGGACTGCATGATGAAAAAAAAAAGGACTTGTGCCTTTTTTTTTCACCCATAGGATTTGGACTGGCGAGGGGTTGCGTTGATATGGGCTTTATTTAAATAAACTGTGTAATTCATGATCCAATGGGAAATCCAACCCAGTCCTGCTGGATTTTCCAAACAGGCCCTAAGAGATCAACTTTTTAGTATGTTGGATTCCTTTTCATCTTGGACTAATAACTGACGACCATGGAGTGTTTTTTCCCCCTAGTTTACATAATGGCTTGAAAATATTCTTTTAAAAGGGTTTTTCTAACATAAAATCAGGTCTCTGTGCACAGCAGATTTTCAATGCTCAATTTATTTTTTCCCCTTGCTTTCTATTGGATTTTTTCTTATACATTTTTTGTGTTCCTTCAGTGACCGCTTCCTTCCTGATAAAGCAATTGACTTGATTGATGAAGCTGGTTCTCGTGTTAGGCTGCGCCATGCACAGGTATGGTCTTTTGTTTTCCCATTTAAAGAATATGTTTCTTTGCAGTTACTGTGTATAAGCAAGACCTGTCCTTGGCAGCTTCCTGAGGAGGCCAGAGAACTTGACAAAGAGCTCAGGCAGATTACCAAGGAGAAAAATGAAGCTGTCCGTAGCCAAGATTTTGAGAAGGTACTTGATTAACTATCAATTTTTTAATTATCACATCAAGTTTAATTATTAACATCAAACATTTTGGCAGCTGACAATGAACTTGTGAGATAGATGCTGCTTTTCAAACAATGTTTGTTTGAACTGACTTCTTTTTTAGGCTATACAGTTGTTTCACCTTAATCAGCCAGCCTTATCCCACCTAATATATATCTAATATTGTTGGGTTAAAATATTTTTTTTGACAGGCTGGGGAGCTGCGTGATAGGGAGATGGAACTGAAGGCACAGATATCAGCCCTAGTTGACAAGGGTAAAGAAAGGAGCAAAGCAGAGAGTGAGGCAGGTGATTCGGGCCCACTTGTAACAGAAGCAGACATACAACACATTGTGTCTTCTTGGACTGGAATCCCAGTGGAGAAAGTCTCAAGCGATGAGTCAGATCGCCTCCTTAAGATGGAGGAGACCCTTCACAAGCGTGTTATTGGCCAGGATGAGGCTGTCAAAGCCATAAGTCGTGCCATCCGCCGAGCCCGTGTTGGGCTCAAGAATCCCAACCGGCCAATTGCCAGCTTCATATTTTCTGGTCCAACTGGTGTGGGAAAATCAGAGCTGGCAAAGGCACTGGCTGCCTACTACTTTGGCTCCGAGGAAGCTATGATCAGACTGGACATGAGTGAGTTCATGGAGAGACATACAGTCTCCAAACTCATCGGCTCACCTCCTGGTTATGTTGGTTACACTGAGGGTGGTCAGCTAACTGAAGCAGTTCGCCGTCGCCCCTACACCGTTGTCCTCTTTGATGAGATAGAGAAGGCTCATCCTGATGTCTTCAACATGATGCTTCAAATTTTGGAGGATGGGAGGTTGACAGACAGCAAGGGACGAACTGTGGATTTCAAGAACACCCTGCTAATTATGACGTCCAACGTTGGCAGTAGTGTGATCGAAAAGGGAGGGCGTAGAATTGGATTTGATCTCGATTACGATGAGAAGGACAGCAGCTATAACCGAATCAAGAGTCTGGTTACAGAGGAGTTGAAGCAGTATTTCAGGCCTGAGTTCTTGAATAGGTTAGATGAAATGATCGTGTTCCGGCAGCTGACAAAGCTTGAGGTGAAGGAAATTGCTGACATAATGCTGAAAGAGGTCTTTGAGAGGCTGAAGGCTAAGGACATAGAGCTTCAAGTTACAGAGAGATTTAGAGACAGGGTGGTGGAGGAAGGTTATAGCCCAAGCTATGGGGCAAGGCCTTTGAGGAGGGCAATAATGAGGCTCTTGGAGGACAGCTTGGCGGAGAAGATGCTTGCTGGAGAGATCAAAGAGGGAGACTCAGCCATCGTGGATATCGATTCTGATGGGAATGTTACAGTTCTTAGTGGTGCAACTGGTGTACCAGAGCCCCCAGCTATTCCTGTGTAAAGTGTAATAATCAATGTGCCGTTTAAATGTTGAGCAGTTTGATGTTAATATTCAGTCTTTCTAAAGGCTTCGACGATGCAGCAGCAGCAGCAGCCGCCCAATCATCTTATTTGGTGCCCTTCTAAGTTTGTTGACAACTTAAAACATACAGTTCCATGAATACAGTCTTGAGTAATGACAGTGAGGTTAATGTGTACCAAGAAGAGCAACTAGTTCTACTCATGTAAGTCAAGAATGGCAGAATGAAATCGAGGTATTTCCACGTTCTATATCAAAATTGGGTATTGTTTTCCTGCTCTTTTGATTCTCTGTACAAACTGGCTGGATTTTATGCAGACTAGATGTGAATCAATTGCCTATACGTGTCACTAGTGAAATTTGTCCTTGATCACTTGAAATCTTAGGAGGGATGCCCAACCTATGGTGTCTTGAGTGTGGGACATTTCTATTTGAACTACACAGCCAATCATTCTTCCATTATTATGGGGTTTAGGGCTGTGTGAGGGCTGGAGCCCATCCCATACCCTTGGCCCTTAGTTTAAACTCTTTAGACTAACAGGCTCTTTTCACTCACTCCAGCTATGCACGGTGTCATGGTTTGGTGCCAGTATACTGTGAAAAACCAGTACTGCTTTCTGCTACAAGAGAAATTTGTCAGTATCGGTCCATTACACTGCATTACCGAACTCCTTGTCTCTAAAAAAATTTTTGTCAGCGGCTGTCCTTTTTTTCCTCCTCTTTTTTTATTTTGGCTAACCAGTTAGTTTCCTGTTGCTTGAAAGACATCATTTTGCCTAACAGGTCTAGGCTCCTTGCTTGTGAAGATCCTCGCATCTGCTTATGTTGGGGTTTTTCTCCAGAAATGGGATTCATGAAATAATTCAGGCTATGCACAGTAAAACAATTAATAGACCAAAGATGAAGACCGGAAAATTTGAAGTCCAAGTTAATGTGGCAACCCTCTAAGCAAATCATTCTCATTAGTACCTATACCAATAAGAAAAAGAAAAATATATAACAAAGTTTTCGTATTTGTTGGTGTAGTGCTTCTTTCCCTAGAATGATGAGAAGTGATTTGTTCGCCATCATTCTTCTCTTATAAATCTGTCTTTGATGATAAATCCTTGTTGCCTACGCAAGCTAACAAGATGGGAATAACATGCTGGAATTGGAAAAGTTTTGTTGCCCCATCAGCAGCGGCCTGTTCCTTTGAAATAAACCAATCTACCAAACAAAAACGCACACAGACACACACTATTTTGTTGATATTTATTTATGTGTATTGATTTATTCTGCTGGCAAGTTGCAGTAGCAAGTTAAGATTTTCTGCACTCATAAGCATGGTGAAAGCTGCAAGAGATCTGTCCCAAGTTGATTCTATTGTCCAAGTTGGATGTTTTCCTTTCGTTAGAGGCATTGGTTAGAAAATTGTCTCAAAGTTGGATATATCTTTGTAACATTCATGATTTGCTACCCTCCAATGCAGTTACACCTGCAAAGGAAAATGAGCTTCCTAACTTGGATGACCTCACAAAACATCAATTAATGATGAAAACTTCTCACTGTAATTGGAGTTCGCCACTCATGTGTCTTCAAAGAATCAGATTCAGAAGGATAATTTTGATTCTAAATTGGTAGCCATGAATGGATTATCGGATTTTCATCGAGGCATTACTGCTATGCATTTGAAGCTGGTAGCTGAACAAAAACACACATTTTGCGTGGTGTTCCTTACACAATCTCCTCCAACTCCCAGCTCTGACACATTCGACAAACCAGGAATGAATGTTAATCTCACTTGCATGCACACAAACACTGTTTAAACTACTGAAAAAAACCTGGTGAGGGAGAGAGGTATGTCAGAATGTCTCTGGTAGCGGTCTGCGTTGTAGAAAAGCTCTGAACAGCACAAGAGACCTCTCAGGCTGAGAGAATGGAGCTTCATGAGAAGCTCCTCTGATGGTTGCAAAGGCCAGGATATCCCCATACACTTGAGTCCATCCACCAACCTGCCGGAGGCATCCAAAAATTTCAGAATGTGAAATCTTAGGAATCTGATTTCTCTTGAGAAACAACTATAGATAGTTTGTGTGCACCTGTTTCCCCTCAAACCAAACTCTGTAAGGAACCGTTGTTTTCAGTTTTAGTTCATTCGCCAATCTTTGCACAAGTGTTCGACTCCCCGTCAAAGGAATGACAGAATCTTGATCTCCGCTGTAATGGAAAGAAACATAGCGTAAGATTTCTACCTTGTTGAAAGCCTAAATCTTCGAAGAAGAAGAAGAAGAGGTTGTAGCTCATAATCCATGTTCACTTTTTATGTATTTGGGCATTTTATTAGTTACCTGTAAACCAATACTGGGATTCCAGAGCTGACAAGTGAGCCTACAACTGAAATTGTGGGGTTTTCCAAGTTAAGCAGCTCATACTCAAGAACACTGAAAAAGCACCAAAAGCATCATTAAGAACTAATATTCTGTAAAGACATGAATTAAGCAAGGTAATGAATTGCATCACTTCACGCAGATGGAATGATACGATCAGCACTACATCTGGTAATAACCTAATTAACTCAAATATAATGCAGATTAAGTTAGCTCATCTAGATAGAATTCTTAGGGAAGGTGAAAGATTTAGCCATTAGTACCTGCTGCAAACTGTCCATTTGGGAACCCCAGTAAGGCGAGCATGCAGGGCATCTTGAACATCTTTTCGGTTGAGATAGTTCACTGTTTCATCCTCCACACAAACATCGATACGCTCGGTAACTTGCTGCATTAGATTTACAAAAGGCAGCTTGAGCAAAGAACAAGTGACAAAGATGAGAAACCATGACTTGCACTGATCTTATCGGTGTGCACGAGGTTTTGAACTTACTTGAGGACTTAGAACCTTGGACTGTGACAGAACTGATGATATACAGACATCAAGTGTGACATCATATTTGTCAACAAATCTACTTGTTTCTCTGGTCACTTGGCCCATCACTCTTGCACAAACTGGGCTCAATGAGCCTCTGTAGTACTCGCTTACATACCGAGAGTAGTTACAAGCAGATGTGAAGATTCTATATGTTGAGTCTGATATCAATCCATGGGACCAGAAGAATTCTGCTCTTGAATTAAAGTCAGTGGCGAACTCGAGAACTGGATTGCCCAGCTGCCAAATACAGTGAGAAAATGAGAGTTGGTTTCATTTTAAAGCATAGCAAATGATATAGAAGGGCATTCAGTTATCTTTTCTGAAACAAATGAATCAACTGCCCTTACAGCAATTCCTTTGAGATTGAAGACATTATTCTTCTTGTTGAATAGAACCATGAGCTCCGCGAGTTGAGGAACATAATGACCTGATGAATAATAGCATATGGAGTTATGGCTTTATCAAAATTACCAAAAGCCATCACAAGGGAGAGAGCAGAGACTTATGATGTTATTTTACCTGCATAGCTTTCTCCTGTGATGTAGAGATCCCTGTCCTTGTACTGTGGGAACTTGGTGAACCAGCGCAGCAGGAACACTAGATTATCCCTGGCTTCAGGAACCAAAACAAGCAATAGTTTCAGAGATCCCATGCTCTTCAATTCTTTCTGTCACACTATAGATAAAAGACCAATTCAGGACTCTGCTTCACAGATCTGTGAGCTGAAAGCTAAATTACTAAACCTTTTTTTTCTTTTATCAGTAAACGATGGGGCAGACGCATCTACCTTCTTTTCATTAGGCTACAAAGAAAGAGTTATTCGTGGAGGATCGAAAAAAAAAGAGCAACATCTATTATGAATGAACCAGCAAAAATTATAAACATCACAGTAACTTAAAAAGCCAAAAAAAAAAGCCTCTGATGCTCTTCAATTCTGCAGAAGCTGCTCCATATGTTCGCAGTTAATGCCGTATGGTGTAGCGAGTGCCATATTGGTAATCTAATTGGCATTGTTTTTCTAGTTTTTCTCAAAAAGTAGGATAGAGTTTGTTCATATCTCTATTTTACCTGCATAGAGTTTTTCTCTATGGATCCATAGCTACATTTTGTTCAAAGCTAAGCAGATAGAGATATATATTGAGAAAAATGAAATGGTAGGGGTCATAGATGAGTAAAAACAAACAAACCTGTCATCTTATCATTCACACCCTCATAGTAGGAAGAATCAGTGGCATAAGAGAAGCCAACTCCTGCTGGGGTCTCCAAATACAACATATTGGCCTCTGCAAATCACAGTAAGAGTTCTTCCTTTACTCCCCAGTCCTTGAAGCGCACCCAAAACATACTCAAGTAATTACAAGAAATAAGAAAGACCATGATGTTACAGTTTGATACCTTTGTTCCAGCTATACTCATTTCTCACCAGCAACTGCCCACTTGGCCTAAAAGGACCATTCTCAGAGAATGCCCCAACCCCAACAGAAGAACAACCAGGACCTGTAAAGAGAACACAAAAACACAAGTAGCTGAAAAGAAGGAACTTTGAACTTTTTCCCATCTCTCTTTTGCTTTTATACCGGTCACATTCAGAAACCAAGAGGAAATTTCTTTCCTTCCTTTGCTCAGCCAAAAACTGAAATTTGGATATCATGAAAGCCAAAGTGAGCTTGCAGTTAGCATTACCTCCATTCAACCAGAGGACCAGAGGCTTTGTGGATGGATCTAACTCAGCTTCAGCAAAGTAGTAGAAGAGCGCCCTTTGCTTCCTGTCATCCACTGTGATGTAGCCTGAGAACTGCTGGAAGCTGACCTGTGGTTGGCCAGGGAGCTTGGTGATCTTATCTTGGAGGGAGAGATTGGTTTCTAACTCCTTAGAGGAGCATAGCTGGAGGAGAGTTGCAGCCATTACCATGGCCTTCCATGCCAGAGTGTGCATGTTTCCAGAGCTAGAGAGAGCCAGAGAGCCAGAGAGAGATTGGTGCTAACTTGAGGCCAAGGGAGGCATTAAATAGCAAGAGCTCTTGTGGGATCTTTTTTCTTTAATTTACTTGGTGCCTTTGGCTCTGTATTTTAGTCCTCTTTTCTTTCTGGACCAGCCCTTGGGCTGAATGAAAGACTGAAGGCTGTGCACCTGTGCTTCTGCCTAAGTTGAGTAATAATAATGTGGATGCTATAGAAAAAATGAAAAACTAAAAATAAAGGTACTCTAATGGGAGCTTGGGAGAGTAGCAGTCACAAGTTTTGTTGTATCTGATCTGATGGTCCAATTCTTATAAAGTAGGAAAACCATTTAACAAGTATACAAAAATAAATAAATAAATAACTTCAGGGTCACATGATTGTATAGAAGGAGAAAACCTTGTCTAATTGGAAAGTTGGCTTTCCTGCATCTGTTTCCTTTTCTCCAGTTGTTCAGAGAATGGGTGGAGCATGCACCAGTGCAGATTTGCAGGCAAATAACCCAAGGCAAGAGGCAGTTGTCAGGAATAAACCCTTCCCCTCATATGGGTCTTGTCTAGCACCCAAAAAATTTAGAGCTATTGACTGATTGATGGCTGATGAGAGTGCCAAGCCTATTCTAAGCCTATTCTAAGATTGGAGAGAATTATGATCATCCAAATATCAAGAAATTCTCTTATTATCCAATCTCCAAAGAGATTCACAGATATAATATTTTATTTTTTATGCATTCTTCTTTTGTTCTTTTTCTCTGTAGGTAATGATGTAAAAAGAGAGGCAAAGGGATGCTTCTATCAGATGGAATGAGTATATATGTGTATCCATCCATTCCCTTTCCAATACAAGAGCTTGTAACTATTGTTGATAATACCTTCCAAGAAAGAAGGCCCCTTTTTCTTATGAAAGTCTACGAAAGGTAATCTAAAAAGATGCCACCATTGTGCCTTGCCCCCAAAGAGAATAGAAGATACGGTGTCCCCCAAGAACAACCATGTTCTAATTTAAATTCCTCCATCCTACTGCTGTTTTTAACCAGCTTATTGGAAATATCAAGGAGATGAGTTGATAACTAAGCATTTCAAACATTGATTTATAGCCTGGGACCCCTAGGTTTGGGAAGATGCTTAAAGTTGTGCTCTTGAAGGATATCGTATCAACTATATTCAGGGTGACATAATTTAGGAGTAATGCGTACATGAAGAATGACCTCCTTCCAAGTGGCAAGGAGGAATGCGTACACGCAGAGTGACCTCCTTCCAAGTGGCAAGGAGGAATTGGTGCACCAGTGGGTCTATAGGGGTGCAAATGAGTCGGATCGGATCAAGAGTGATCCCGATCCAATTCGATTTTTTGTTTGGATCTAATTTTAGATACAGACCCAACCCGATAGAAAATCGGGTTGGATCGGTTCTACCGCTATAATTTTTGACCCAACGGGTCATTCGGATTGGATTTTGACCCAACGGGTCATTCGGATTGGGTTAGGTCCATGTATAATCTGGACCCAACCCAAAAAATTCGAATTCAATTCGGGTCCGGGTCAGATCTAGTTCAGGTCAACCCATCAATGGCTTCAGAACTTGTGTTTGCACCTCCGCGGGCTGCAACCGGCGGATCCAAATAATTTTAGAGATTTGGATGGGGTTGGATCCGACGTAGGATTGAAAAACCAAAATTATCCAAATTTTAAATGAGTCGGATCGGATCGGATCTGGTCTAAATTCAGTAAATCCATATCCAACCTAAAAAATTAAATGAGTCTAATTTTAGGATCCAATTCAGCCCCACGGGTTCTCCAAAATGGATCGGATTGGATCGGGTCATGTGTCATTCATTTGCAGCCTTAGTTGATTATAGAGTTGCCAAACCGGCAATTGCGAACCTAATAAATTTTTTGTGTATACTTTATAAGTGCCTCAAAGTAGTATTGTCAAGACATGTATCCCCTCGCCCTTCTCTCTCTCTCTAGTTTAGAAGGAGTGGTAAATTTATGAGGATCAAATTTTATTTTTAGGACTAATGAGCTGCTATATCATGTTTTTTTAATAAAGAAAGAAAAGAAATACTCATATTTTGTGATTTTTTTTTGATGGCTGAAATTTGTCACTGTCATGGTACTAAATAGTCCAAAGTTTTAGCTGCAAAGATTCCAAGTTCCTGAGAGGTGACAAAAAAAAAAGGCAGAAAAATCCTCATCATCTTTTATTTTGGTGGGGGCTACAATCACCTATCCTTTCAGCATATCTATGGACAGGACTGGAGCAAGGATTTCTGTGGCACTTGTTTTGTTTTTGCTTGGAAATGCCATCAGGGAGTGATCACCATTCCCTCCACCCTCCCATTCCTTCTCCTCTCACCTCTGTTCCCTTCTTCTCCTTTTCTTTTTTTTTTTTTTCTCTCCTCCTCCTCCCACCTGTGTTCCCTTCTTCTCCTTTTCTCTGAAGATGGGAAATGGCCTGCAAAGGTGGTAGCACAAGGCATTTTTTTTTTTTTTTTTTTTTTTTTTTTTTTTTTTTTTTTTTTTTTTTTTTTTTTTTTTTGCTGAAAGAAATGGGAGTAGGGGGGGAGGGACAAGCCCACCCCGCGTAGCAACCCCAATCGGGCCCCGCTCCCGCCAGGACTATGTTCGATTCGGGCAGAATGGCTGTTTGGTATAGGCCCAGCTCACCAGACCCCAGCCATATATTACTCATACCCTCCCCACCCGTGACCTCGGCTCGGTTACCCCTCTGGGCCCCGACCCGATACCTCCGTGTGAGTACGTCACACCTGGCACCACCAAAGCAGCCAGCCGACCAGTAGCACTTCTAGACCCCGTGTCCAGGCTAGGGGCATCCGGTCCCCACATTTAATCGACGCCCGCGCGTTTCGAACCTGAAACCACTTGGTTAGAAGCCGAGCTCCGTTCCAACTGAGCTCCGCTCCATTTGGGAAAAGTTTTTTTGGCTCTCCCCACACCCCCTCCCCCCCTAGGAATCCTGACAAGGGCCATGCACACATGTGAAACATTGGGCTTTGGGAATTCCAAGCCATCTGGTCCTAATCTCATCTGGGTCCTGCTGAGACTGTGAGGAGGGGAAGATGCCTTTAGTTTGAGCTCATATGGTAGTAGTCTTTAGCCGTTTCTTATAGGGAAGCTCACAGGTCTATAGACTGCAGTGTCTGAATGATTAGAATGACATTGTTGTTGTTCCCAAAACTTAATAAAATAGAAAAAGAATACAGGGATTAAAAGAAATCCTCAAAGAGGGTGAGGGGCATATATAGCCTTTATCATATGTTCCTCCCATGTTTCAATTTGGCTTGTGAACTTTGTAAGTGAGACCCTTAGCCTACGCAAATGTTAAATAGGAAAAATTCTTTCATTATAATAGCTGTGATCATAGCCATTATCGACCGTCGTCCATAACTTTATTTCAAGAAAAATTCAGTCTATGGTTCATTGGTTGAACAAGACCCATAACTTCTGCTATAATGATACTTCTTAGATTTACTGGGAGTTTGGTATTTGGGTTATCATTGTTATGTGGGGATGTGCACATTCAAATATAGATTCAATTAAACTTTCAAATTTGTTTTTCTACTAGTAAAGGATCCCACTTCAGTGTTTTTTTCTTTTTTAAAAAAAAATCTCTTGTGAATAATGCTTCAGCATATTTTTAAGGTGGTAATGTAATGCTATGTATTTGCTAAAATGAATATAATGCATTGTAAATGCCAACCACTCTTAATAATTTGTATTCTTTTTCGAAAAAACAATGATTGCCCAAGGCATTCAAACCTTTGAATGTGATCTACAATCTATTGATCGGGATATCCATATGGTTGTCTTTACTCTCATTACTAAAATGCCATACGTAATAAATCAGGACCTTATCCAAAATGGCTAGCCAGAATATATTATTTGGGTTCCTCGATCCTATATAAATATCTAAGATCTATCCAGCAAATAATCGATAAGGGACTAAATGTATCGCATGGGTCCTCACACTCCATTAGTCTATTTGCACAATCCTATGGTCCCGTTGCATTTTATGCTCTGATAACACCGATATAAACATTAATTTTTAAAGCCAAGATTATATTTGTCGATCACTGGTTAGTACTTCGATCAAAACGCAAAGTTTCCAAAACTTCCCATGAAAATTGCAAACACGAAAACGAGGCTTGGACATACCAATCTATATCATGCCAATACTTGAGCGACTAAACTATTATCGAAATTATTTATCTCATACAAAAGGGAGAAGAGACATCCATATGCTTCAGTAACACCAATATCTCAATTCTGGACTCAATTTTTTGAACATAGTATAATGACTGTTCGAACAGAACTCATTGTTAGGCGCCATTGTTGCAAGCAGCAATAGATAGCTAGGTACAGTGAAATAACATTATCATCCGAGTATATCACTGTTTACACTTTACTTTTTTTTTTTTCGAATTGACATGAGGTAGTCAATGAAAAGCCATTAATATTTCAGGCTAAGAGAGGGAGAGAGAGAAAGGAGAGAATAGTGCTAATGTGCACTGTCGTCGAGGGACTGTGGATGGGAACAGGACTAGAGAGCTCAGTTACTCCAAATCGTTTGTATGGATGTTGCTCCGCTGCCACCCTAGGCAAAGGCCAGCTGCTTCTGAGGGAAAGAGACAACTCCTTGGGCAGGGAGGAATATCTCCGGCATTGCATGCAGTGTCCCCGGGATCTTTCACAGCTCACGTGAAGTGATGCACAGTAATCCCATGTAGCTTCTCAGAATCACCCAAGCTGCGTTGTACGTGCAGTGTACGTGCAGCAGTTTCTTCGATGACCCTTCGCTTTCTTGCTGCGTTGTACGCTGAATCCATGCTTGCTCTACGTATGGCACCATTGCTTGGCTTGTCCCTGTCAAGGATTGATCATGATTTCCATTCCATTTTATCGGAAAATATAATAGTGGAAGCACATAGACTATGGAGAGTTGTAGCTCAAAGTTTAAAGGGTTTATGTTAATGAACAATGCTATGCTTCTCATGAAAGTGATCGTTTCTTTAGATTGTTTGTAGCACCGTGCTCAAGTCCAGAGGCATCTTGACGAAATGAGAAGTGTTTGAGGAGTAAATCCAATCCTTGCATGTGAATAGTACTATGCACGCAGTTGAAGGCGTCGTTTCTTTAGATTGTTTGCAGCACCATGCTCGAGTCCAAAGGCATCTTGAGCAAATGAGAAGTGTTTGAGAAGTAAATCCAATCCTTGCATGTGAATAGTATTCTGCACGCAGTTGAGGGAAGCTCAAAACAAAAAAAAACAGCCCAGAGAGAGAGAGAGAGAGAGAGAGAGAGAGAGAGAGAGGGCCCGTTGTATATGTGAATCTAATTTGTCTTCTATGCACTAAATCGAACATATTTGCAGCTGAATTAATAGAGATATATATTAACATGGATCTTCCTCAACAAAAACTAGTAGGTGATCGATGCATGAACTATAGGTTTATTATTATTATTATTATTATTATTATTGAAAATAAAAGATTCATAGAGTTCAATACAACAATCTAACAATTGCATCAATCTCTAGGTTAGTCCTTAATAAAAAAAAAAAAGTTGGACCAGATCTATCAGCTTAGCAGTGAACTAGTCCAACAATAAACCAACACACAAACCAAGAAAAAAAAAAGAGAAGAGAAAACAGGTCGATATAGACATGCGTATAGGTTCTGGTTGGACTAATCCACTGTTGATGAGTTGGTAGACTTGGTCCAAACAATAATTTTTTCTTTGTAGGCGATAAGATCTAGTTCTTGATATATATATGGAAAAAGCAGGAACAACTAAGAAGATATTTTTAGCAAAAAAAAAAAAAAAATCAACAATTATGAAGATGGTCATGGTATAAATTGCCAATTAATGGCAATTTATCTAACATTGAGTTATGTGGTTTGCAACAGTCAAATTAGACATGGAGTACATCAATCAACAATGCATGGCATTCAGCTCATGAATTAAAGAAAAGCCTACAATTCTACCTAATCACACATTCTCCTTGACCAAGCATAAATTCGGACCACATCCACATCCCTGACCCTTGAAGCCTTCAATTTCATTTTCTTTGTCCATTCACTGCCTTTATATATATCTGTCAATTCAGTGACTATGGCATCCATCCATTCCCATGGACAGTCTTCCAAATCCACAGATTTTAGTTTATGATTTAGAGTAAAAGAGAGGCAAATGGGAGAGGGTAATGAAGACAACAAAACAGCGAGACCACTGGTTTACAGCATCCTCGACCTGATATATTTCTTTACCCTTCTGTAACCTTGGGAATTGCAAGCTCAAGTATGACCCCATATGTGCCCACTCTTATCTATATCAACCACTCCACCCTTTACAATATCATATGATATTTAGCCAAGCAAGCATAGGCCCAAGCTACTAGTTATTTATGTGAAAGTAGCCGGCGTGGACGTTGGAATGCTCTCGTGCTCTTCTTCTTTGGAGCCTTGTGGGGAAAGCAAAGAAGAAAGCTTTTGCGTCGCTTTTCCCCTTTGCCTCCCTACTGCTTTTCTGGGTGCGAGTCTCCATGGTATTATTTTTGTTAGATAAGAAAAAGCTCATTAGCTTTTATATTATTTAGTGACATCCACCATAGTTTTTATTCTGACAATTGCCCCCCTTGTCCCCATAAACAACCAGAATGGGCCTTGGCTACTGCTTCTAACCCTTTATGGTGCATTGGTTGATGAAGAGGGATTATTTTAGTGACACTACAATGTGCCAATGCTTGAGTGTTTTGCAGATCACCTGATCAATAATTCAACATTGTAAAAAATTGCTATCCATATATGGGCATGACCTTGTTGATGCATCGATTTTTAACTCTTAATGGTGGATATGTATTTATTTATAAGTTAGCAATGTTCGATGATGCAAGTAAAATACATGTACTTGCGGTCAAGGATGTTGGACTAAGTTCAATTAGCGATGGCTTTCCCCGATCATTACTGTACAATGTGAATATTATTTAGCGACACTCCATTACTCACAGTGGCAATCAAAATATCGTTTGCAACAAGTTAAAGTTATAATGCGAATTCTAACGATTACTATATAAAAGTAATACTAGCGGTTTCTAACCATCATTATAGCATAAATTGTGTTCGACGATATATTCAGAACTTATAGCAATGGTTAAAATCATTGCTATAAGTTGTAGTGGTGGTTGTGAATATCATGATACAATGGCAATAGTAGTTATTTGCAGCTATTAGTCTTGAAAATGAATTTTGTTTACTTATAGTTTATAAATTGTTTATAGCAACAGTCACAATTGTCATGAAAAATAAATTTGTAGCAAAGTTGTAGCTATCACTATATAACCACAATACTTGCAATTATCTAATCATTACCAGAAAAAATGTTCATTACTATGACACTTTAATATAGTGACAATGGTGACTGTTGCAATAAGCTATACCAACAATTGAAATTATTACTATAGGATAGCTTAGGACAGCCATAATAGAGTTACATATATCCATGACCGTCTAAACTACAAAAATAACTTTTAACGATGCCACCTATTACTTATAGTACACCAACCATTAGTACACCTTTTAGCTCTATAGATCTTCTCTATTGTAGTGGTAATTTGATCAAAAGTATCTTTGAGTCACTTGTATGATTTGAATTGGTTGGTTGAGATCTTTATTTGTGGCTCTTATATGATGGAATCAAATAGGCGTGGCTAAATCTTTCTTTAGTCTTTGTATGGATGTCGCTTTTTGTAGCTTTTGGATTCGTGATGCTGGTAGTGGAGCTTGTGGACTTTTAGCCTTGGCCACTTACCATTAAAAATATACATGCATTCACGGTTTTATTATGATAAATAAATAACAGTGAAACTTAATAATCAAGATAAAGAATTTAATCAAAATGTAGAAGAGATCAAAGAGGGAAAAAATTGAATTCATTATTTGAACAAAAGTTTCATATATATATATATATATATATATATATATATATATATATACACCTCTCATGCAATAGGTAATGTTTGAAGATATTTTTTCTATTAGAGGCCATTATATTGATAAATATAAAAATATTTATCTAATGCAATAATAGACACTTTATCTTTATTTTCAAAGAGCAAAGCCCTAGCTTGCTTTTTGAACTTGTTTTAATCATTTTCTGAAGCAGGTCTTATATATATATATATATATATATATATTTTTCATATTCTACAAAATGATGAAGTTGTCGGTCTACCACCTTTAATTAGTAAACAAGATAAATTCTATATTAAACTTTATTAAAATGGGATATCTTGTTCGGATACAAACCAAATCTGTTCTTCCATTTTCTTTCAATTCAAATAGAAAAAAAAAAATTCAAGCATCCAGTTCAATCAAAGCGATTCTACAGCTACACTAGAACAATACCCTTTTGCATCAACAAAGCTAACCCTAGGGCGACTCCAAGAAATTAAGATGTTTAACTAAATAAAAAGATTTCGGGCAGGGTTAACGGTGAATTGGTGCCAATTTTAAGATCGCACAACATAGTTGGAAGATCATCATCATATTGGAATGTTAATGAATATTATTCTGTGACAAGGTTAAACATCTCACATTTTCCTATGATGAGAGGCAAAAGCATGTGAGGAGAAGATAAGGTGTGGGTTATTTTTTTCTTCCCTCGGCCTCCTTTTTACTTTTTGGACCCTCTGATAATTTTGTCAGGCCGGTAATGATTTCTAGAGGAGGGGTCCCGGGGTGAAAAAAAAAAGTTGGACAAGGCGTGCGGGAACATGGACTTGACGACGTGGCAAACCCTGGCGCCGTGGACTTTTCGCTTGGACTCACTTTTCAGTGGACCCCACAGTCCCTTCCGGGTGGGCCCACAGAAGTCTGGGCTCACCAAGCCATCAATCTACCCACATTCTGATGTAACAAACCTTGGGCCTCCAATGATCCCTATGGGCCTGCGTCTGCTGCTGCTTCTTCTTTCTTTTTTTTTTTTTTTTTTTTTTTTTTCTTTCTATTTTTTTTTTTTTTTTTGTACATCGGCAGATCACACATGACAGATGTGAATGCAGCTAACAAAGTCAGAAAACAAAATACTATATAAGAGCTCGGGCACAGACTCGTAGTCTGCTTAGGTAAAGCCTCCAAGTTGGTGAGCCGCAGAGGAAGCCGTCCAGTCTGCTGCATCGTTCGCCTTCCGGTATACATGTGTAGTCTGGTGGGAATCTCACTCTCTCAGTAATCGATTATTTTATGGAGAAAAAAGAGCACCATTTTTTTTAACTATGAAGTTCTGCTTATAATTTATAAAAGTAATATATATAAAGTCACATTGCTCACTCACAGTATACTTATCACTATAATATTATATTATTATTATTAATTGTGGTATGATATTTATGCATGAGATAATACAGGCTCCTTGATCTTTTTTCTGATTTTTTTTCTTCTGAATTTTATACAGAGACATGATGAGAAACTAGTCCAGAGGACAGAAAAAGAGAGGGTCATACAGTGCCTTGTTTGCCTTATAACCATGCCCATATTCCTTGTGGTCCTATAAAAAAGGCAGGGGCAAAAAAAAAAGAAGCTGAACTCTCTAACGATATTATAGTTGCATGAGAAATGTGAAGTTAATATAAATGTTAATCCATTGCTCCACACAGGATGGATCAGGTTATTTAAAACTTAATTTATTTGATAAATTGGTGTACAGTGTAAGGCACCATTTAAATCTGTTAATAAGATGGAGCAGCCAAGGTCTATTAGGGTGTGCTTTGTCCCTTATGTTCTGGTATTCTTCTACTAGTGATGTTCTAATCTTGATCTGCAAATAGAATTTCTTCTTCTCCTACTTCCTCTTCTTTGCTTTAGATGATACAGCTTACTCAAGGACTCCAAGAGGAAAACTATCACTATTGCAGTTATGGGTAATATGAGACAACATCTATCATGATTAATTATCTTCTTCCTCTAGGCTTAATTTTGTGGTAAAGGGAGAGTGCTTTCACTAGTCCAATTATGGCTACTATGAGTCAAATATTTCCTTTTGTTTGTTCTTTAAGAAATCACAATTATCTTCTTCATCTAGGACTAATAATATTGAGAGACAACCAAGTTTGCAATTAAAGGGACAGTCTTAGAGTAAACTTTTTGTGCTCTTTATTTTCTTGTTTGGATTCTTTTTAAATGTTCCATATGATTCCTCCCAAGAAGAATGAAATGTGGACATTCCACCAAGCTATATGAAGCCAGTTACAAGGACACCAGCATTTAACGCCAGGTTAATAATTTAAAAGGCAAATAATAGAACACGAAGCCCAAAGTGTGCACAAGACACCAATGGTCAGGTCCACAGTGCTGCAGTTAATGGGCAGCCCGTGTCAGTGTGTCGTCTCTGGCTCACAAACAGCCAGTGCCCACCTTCCATTGTTCCATGAATAAAGGCTAAAGAGGCAGCTTGCTTCTGTTGGAATTTTCCCCACTCTCTCACTAACTTTTGTTTTATTATTATTTCTCAATTTGAGTCTATTGCCGCCGATAACCGGCTAGCCCTAAGCACCATAACGACAAACACAATAATACCAGAGAGCGCAATAATTAGTTGCTTTAGTCGAAACTGGAGAAGATGAGTGACGCTCGGTCACTGCAGCTGAGAGCCTAATCATCGGATGGTAAAAATCTGACCTAAAGTAGCACAGAACAAAATTTTCTGATTGAAATGTATCTGGCGGGAGACCTTCTAATGCCTAAATCAGTATGGTAATCAGAGAATGAGAGGAGGTCGTCTATCAGTCTATTAGGGCATTCTTCTTTTTTACCTTCTCTGCCTCCTTTTTTTAATATGTTTGGTGAAAAAGTTTACCTACCACCAAAAAATTAAAACATGTGGGTTGACCAGAAGTGACTAGGTTGAGTACAATCAGAACATCGGACGTGAGTGTTTTACAAGCGGATAACGTCTTGCCTATTATATCGATGGGATCTCGATGATCACTAGGTCGTCAGTTAGGATATGGCCAGCTATGGAGAGTTCCTAATATGCAAACTCGGCAGTATGACACTGATCCCGATCCACCATGTATTGGTGCTTATTTGCCCAGATGGATTCCTATCTTACAAGAATACCAAAAATTTCCCTGCATTTTCTTCACAAATGGAGTCCCTTTTTTGCTTTCTTTGTAACCTGATTTTCATACAAATTTCATATAGAAATTGGTGAAGAAAACCATAGAGTACTACATTAAAGGAAGAAGGAAATAAGGGAAGGGCATATAATTGGTTCTAATTTTTATTTAGTAGATGAGATATGGACTCAATTTTGAGTTATAGAACAGGAGTTGATAATTGTTCTTTGATGCAATCACCATGAGACCTTAATATATAGTTGGCTGGTTAGCATTTTTTTTATTTGGGGTTTTGAAATATATACTAAATCTTGTATTGATCTTGATTAGCAACTTTTCCTTTCCAAAATCTGAAAAAATATGCTAAGAGTTTCATGAGAGAGAGAGAGAGAGAGAGTTAGAGAATTTCATAGCATGCATATCTTCTGGTTCTTCATGAGCCAAATTAGCTCATATGTACGTCAAGCAAATGACTGGACTTTTTGGCTCTTAAATGGTCATCCTTTCAGAGTGCTTCAAATAAATACCAAACCAAACCGGCCTTGGGCACTCGACGGGTCAATAAATTAATGCTAGAGGAACGGTCGATTCACTTCCAACCACTAACCACTTTCTAATTTCACTACCACAATGCCCATGCCCTCCAAGGGAAACATCTCCCCCTAGAGTTTTTGAGTGGTTTTGAGCATTGCTCGCAATCTTTTTCTCTACTTTTTGATAGCAAGGGAGAGAAATTTTTCGAATATACATTATTCGGTGATCAACGAGAAATTATATTCTCGCACCGCAAGCACCATGTAGTCATGCATGCAGGTAATCACAATCGCTCCTTTCTGTAGTGGTTCATCGAGAGCCACGTTAGATATATGGAGTCTACATGAACGAGCAGCTATGATTAGCTACATACACCCATAGCTACATAATGCATGCAGTGTAGGATCTAATTTCTCACTAGGCAGGGACCATTGCTAACCTTTTCAAAAGCATCTTGGTTTGAAGAGGATTGGTTGCTTTCAACATCAGGCCTTGGCACGCTTGAGTCAAGTCTAATTATTGCTGGGCCTCATAGTTGGCCATGCCACAAAACATGTACCATCATCACAGGTCTAGAGCTTTTATACCATGGAAAAAGATATTATCGAGCTCCAATCGTGAGACTTCAAACTAGATCTTGGTCACCGTCTATGTACGTGCCTGAGCTGGTGATTTTTTGGTCAAGGCAAAATCCATGGCAGGTTTGAAATGGGTCCAATCCAAGTCTACCCAACCACACCAATTGTCTCAAATTAAGCATGACAAACCCTATTATTATCATAGTATACTATACCGTACCATACCGAACAGTACCGAAAATACTGTACTGTACCAATTTGATACCATTGGCATACCAACAGTTGATACACCAGACGTACTGCATACCATATCTGTAATAATGTGGCAATATAGATTCAGTACCAGTACCAGTATGACGAACCTTAATTCTTATTACTTCTGATACAGAGGCCAACAGTAATTATTCTTTGTTTTTTGATAGTTACTATCAGAAAGAATCCCTCTGGAATTAAGACATCGATTTTTCTCATGTTCAACCAAGATTATATATAGCAACAATACCGACAGCTAACAGTTAAGAACTTGTAGCCCGATGGCTTGCAAAAATCCAGGTGGTATTGTGTCAGGCCTTCGCAGGGAGACTCAATTAAATGTATAAAATATCAATCCCTGTATTATAAATAAAAAAAATGATAGCTATCGAATATTCAAAAAAAATGCATCAATTAACATAAAATCCACCTATATATATATATAGCATCTAACCCTTAAACATGATTTTAGAGGCACGGCACCTGCAAGCAATTGAAAGCAAGCACAGCTGATGGAGAGGCGGATTATCATATTTTGAAAAGCTAATGATGAACAAAAAAATTAATGAAACAAATGAAAAACAACAATTGGCATGTCTTCTTCCTAAGGGTTTTCTGCATCAGCTGGCAGGTCGATTTCTCTACGGGAAGCTTCCCACAGCTGCTGTTCGATGCTCAGCTTCCTCAGCTCCATCAGTCCTCTCTCGACTGAAACAAAAAGGAGAAATGAGACGGCATATATACACGAGGTGCACCAGTAAAATTACCTTTTGTGAATCTCCATGCATGAATAATAATACATTCAGGGGTACCAATTCAAGGGACAGGCCATGGCAATGACTCGCTCAACAGACCAGATAATTATAAACTTGTTAAAGTGTCATAATCTACAAAGAGAAAAAAAGGAAAAAAAGAGTGCTCTATGAATCTCTCACACGCAATATTTCAAGGTGATGTCAGGAGGGGTAAAAAATCCTTCAATCATTGTTGATCTCGTCCATGCATGGCTAATCTTGCAGTATGTATGGTTCTATAAGGATTATGCAATGAGCATTGTCTTGCTGAGAAATTACGAGCTTTGCTAATAATGAATCCATTTGACACTTTATGGGAAGATAATATAAAGCAGTTAACATACCATCAACAGCATCATGAGATGTTGGTGGCTGGCCAATGCGGCCGATCCAGAATTCGAGCCTCTCATCAGCAATATCCTCTTCCACCACATGGGTCTTGGCTCTTCTCCAGAAATATGTAAGCCATGCCTGCAGTAGATGATATATTTGTATTGTCCCCACTAGAAGAAAGATTATAGGAAAAAGAAATGCTGAAAGCCTGAAATGCAGTTGCTAGGGAACATTTTTTCAATGGACTGCTACCGATACCTCCAAATTAAATCAGAGGGAGAAATAACATACTTAAGCAGCAAACTATGTAGTTATCATGCAACAAACAGTACTTCAGAAAAAAAGCTCCCAGTAATGATAATCCAATTGTAAAGCACTGGAATATGCATCCATACTTCACGACCTTACTGGTAATTCTGATGCAGGGGCCGTATCAAATGTTTAGTGATGGGGTTCCACATGAGAATGTGTTGGGGTGTAGATTTAATAGCTTGCAGGTGACAATAACTGATAATATTTTTTTTAATAATTGCTGACATATCGGAAGAAACAATCCCAACCATAACAGTTGTAAAAAGGATAACAGGAAGCTAGATTTGCAAGTTTCCGCACATAGATCATCATCACTGGCACCACATGGAAAATGAGAAGAGGAAACATCACCCTCCCAAGAAATTTCAAAGAAACTTAACCAACAAGGCAGAAAGAGATCGAGCCAAAAAAATAGCAATCATGGTCTCCTTTGAAAAGTAGAAGCATTGTTCAAGAGCTCCTTGGAAATATTCGTGAAAAGAAATGCATCAGCTTCATTTGAAGTGGTCACCACAATTGGCCCATATAACAGATTACGCTTTTAAGATCCCTCTCCAACCCATCAACCACAAAAACTAGACAGTCCAAGCCAAACAAAACACCAGCCATGCAAGTCTTCAGGATATCTGAATGACTGGCAACCATGCTGGCTAGAGAGAATAAAGCATGTCAGAGAAAGCTAACAGAAACCCAATTCTGATTCAATGCCAGGTCAATTGTGATAGCATACAAGATATGTGAACCGAAAAAAAAAATAGTTATGTACCTTCAAAACAGAGATCAGACTAACCTAAAAGAATGTTTTCCCCAAATCCCACATGCCACCACTCAAGAAACAAGCATCTAATCTTCTGGGTTAGACATAAAGAATAACACTGCTGCAATCTATAACTATCCCACATCTTTTACAAAGTTCAAAGTCATGGCACCGCCCCATTCCGTGTCATCTGTTATCTGATTCTGATTTAATAGCACCTGTTTCTTCTCAAGGAGAGAGAGGGGGGAGGGTGAGAAAGACGAGAGAAGAGTGGGGGTGTTAAATCCAATTTCATCTTATCATTGGAAGACCAAAGGACCCAATTTTTTTCAATTTAAACTAGCATAGGTAAAACAGAAGTGGGTGAACCACCCCTTCCCCTATGACGTGATCTGATTTTGATTTAATAACACCTGTTTCTTCTCAAGGGGGGAGGTGGGAGAGAGAGAGAGAGAGAAGGGGGTGGAGGAGGAGGAAGGGGGGATCACTTTTACATAATATATAGCATTTGTCAAAATATGTTCATGTTACATTTGTATGAATAGGCCGATGAACCATGGAAGGTAGCGTTTGACCAAGAATGCCAACAGGGAACAAGTTAGTTTAATCTTAAAATTCAATGAAGTAATGAAATCAGACAGAGAATTGTTAAAATCCGTTATGAGTGTAGAAATAATAAAGTAGGCAAAAGTATGTTTTAAAACAAGGTGACACAAAGATAGCAAACCAAGAAGACTAATATACCTGCTTAAATAAAACATCTTGTGCCTCCTCCTCGCTTAGTTCTGCAAGAAACATAAACTTCTGTAACATTATGTGCTAGTAGCACATCAACCAAATAAAGAAGCAAAGAGAATAAAACATCAACACACAAAACATATATGGCAACCAAAATATAACCAGCATATACAGAAACTACAGATAAGTCGTAGTTTCCAAGCAACTGTGATGCAATTAATAAAAATGTTCTTGATGTTAACAAGAAGCATTAACTCAAGTTAAGTTCTCAGAAAATACCAAATGCTTCTGCGAACTTCTGATCACCAGGTGACTTGAGATCTGCATGCAGAAAAGAAAGCAGAAAAGATATTGTGTTAGGTGCTGTTAATTAGGAAGGGGGGAAATAAAGAGACGGTGTAATTTCTATCTAATGACAATGGGGCAAACATTCTGTTATATTTATAGTTTCACAATCTGTTCCATGCTTGTATGTAGAAGGTGAAGAGAAGAAAGTAATGGAGCAAACATCCAAGAATTCTTATAGCTGCACTCTATTCTATGCCCAGATGCAAGTATGTCTCAATATGAGCGTGGTTGCTTTCCACAGCATCACAACAGTAATGACGACTAAAAACTAAAAGATGGTAAAATTCTTTTTCCAAGGAAAACATGACAACAAGATTGCACTTGCAAGAAGGTGTAGACTTGTAGTACCACATATAAAGAGCGCTTTCAAACTTTTCATTCAAATAAAGGTGCTCTGGATGTATTGCAAAAGCTAGAGATGGAAAGAGTGTTTTAAAAGTTCTTGAATGAGAACTTTACCAGAGCAATGGTTCTAGCATAGAGCAATTTGGAAGGGAGTAGATGCAATACCAATTAATTTGGATATCGAACTAGAAAAAAAATCAGATAAAAAAGGTGGGTAACATGATCTTTAAACCAAAAAGGATTGTAAAATGGATAGATGGAATTTACATAAAGCAACTGAGTATGCACAAGCTATAATCTTTTAAAATAAGTAATTATCAATTACAAATTTAATTAGCCAGTGGAGGGTTAAGTTCTGGCCCCTCATGATCATTGCGCTTCATAAAAGAAGGGAAGTGTGGCACTTGTAGGGCGCATGGATTCAAAAAACCTCTATATGAGGAAAAGACTGCGGCATTTTCTTTGCCCTGGAGAACAAATTTTGTCTGCTCTATTTTACAAGCATACCGTTCCCAACCTCTTCTTTAGGCACTTACTGTCTACTGATTCCTTTGAAAAAAAATGTACCCAAGCCAACCTCTTCTTTAGTTCCACCTCTTCCGCTGAAGTGGTTAGGAACCCACACTTAATTTCATGAGTACTTTTGAATCATCTATTTGCTGTAATAAATTAGCTGCAGTATCATTGCTGTTGTAGATGTGCAAAGGCCAATTATAATGTCTGATTCATCTTTTCCAGCACAAGAAGAGGGCTCAACTTGAGAATTCTGGCCAGGATTAAGTCTGTGTTGCAAGGATGCATGTAAACATAGATTTATGTTTGAATCTCATAGAAGTGAGTAGTTTTCGACTTTCTTCCTCTGCATGATAGCTTGCTGAAAGTTTCCATCATCAATTCTGGTTAGAGATTATCCGGACACAGATCTCGTACTCAAAATTCAGGTGGATATGAAGCAAACTCTTACCAGGGAAGGCTCCATACTCCATAGGTAGAAGGTCAAAATCACTTAGGGGCTGTTGGCTTGTCTGTAAGATTTCTTAAAACAGATAATCATAAAACCTAATTTTCTGTGAAACAGGCTTCATGAAAACAAAGGGAGGCTGTTTTTCATTGAGCATATTTTTTCAGGTTGTATGACCTACCGGTTAAACAAGTTTTATGAAAAGCAACCAAACAGACATTTTTGTAAAACTCATTCAATTTAACTTTGTATAAAGCAATTCTAGTAAAACCTCACAAACAAAAGTCTGTTAAGGAACCAAGAATGCATGAGTCATTATTTTTGCTATCAAAACTAACAAATTCTAGATATTATAAGTTGTAAATGATAAAAAACTAAGACCTATTCTAAATGAATTAGAAGATTCTCACTCAGTTGATTGAACAAAGTACACATCCACATGCACGCGTACACACACACACACACATATATACATACATACATATAAATATGAATACAAATATATGACAGCTTGTTATATAAAGCTGAGAGTAATAGAATGAAACATGGTAAATATAATGAATCAAATAAGAAATATGATTCGTTTCTTCCAAATGTAACATACATGATGAGCATATATGCTATAAGAACAAACCTGACACAGATTGTCGAGCTAAATTAGGACGTCGATGTTGAGCCATTGCAAAAACAACAGCATCCTCAATCTGTCATCAGCATCAGCAAAAAGTAAGATAAGCTATACTACCCAGACAATTCCCTTTTTAGGTTTCTTGAAGTAACAATATTTTTTGGACACATGGACACAACATGCCAGGGCAAGGCATGGTACAATACCGCTGGAAAGTCCACTTTGAAGTGTCCTGCTTATATCAGCAAGAAGTATCCACCACTTCATATTTTTTTCCCCAAGTGTCATGCAGGAGACTTAGTTTCAAGTTTTGGACATTTAAAGAAAAGTGCCTTATGCTGCTTTTAATACAAAGTTATCACAATTAACGGTAAATGCACATAGAATGACTTAAACAACTTAAGTATCAAGTTAACTAAAATGCACCTAAGGATACCCTAACATTATATGTCATTATTTATATGTGTACATTATATATGCCATGTCGCCATGCCTGGATTTTCAGAGGCCTCTGTCTCTGACACTTGGGGACACAGCCACTTGGCAGCCATGCTAAGTGTGCAGGAAACATGAAAAGACATGCAGGTGCAAGAGAAGATACAATAGACTGAAATAACTGCAACAACAAATCTACATTAAAGTTTAAAAGAAGCTAGGACTCATGGTAATCACTTATCATAGCAACAAGATAATTGTCCAGGGAGAAATGTCTTAACACTTCAGAACACAGATGCTTGGCAGCCATGTTAAGTGTCTACGTAACACAACAGAGAAGACATGCAGGTGCAAGAGAAGATAAAATAGGCTGCAATAATTGTAACAGCAAATCTACATTAAAGTTTAAAAGAAGCTAGGAGTCATGGCAATTACTTATCAAAGCAACAAGATATATTCATGTAGGAATGGAAAGTTAAACAGACCTTCAGTGAAGCAAGTTCTCTTAAGCCCTTCTCAACGGAAAGCATGCTTTCCACATTGCCTTCTCCAGTTATATCACTCAAATCTCGAACAAGTTTATTTCTTCTCTCAGAATCACCATCACCTAGTTGATATTTAAGAAATTGAAAAAAAGAATAGACACATGTCACATCCATTTTTTACGTAAATAGTGATACTAATATCAGTACTTCTGGTGGTTATACTTATTTGACTTACGTTGACTCGAAGGCTCTTGCTTAGCCCTTTGTCCTGCAGAAATGACGACTTCGAGAGGGAGAGGAGCTAATGACGACCAGTGCTCATGTTTTGATGCAGCAATTTCAGGGTAGATACCTATACTTTTAGGTGTCAATAAAAACACAACGAGGAGGCAATGGACACGAATAAAAACATCAATATACACGTACTGGGGGCAAAAAGCAAAGTAAACAATAAACATTATCCCATTTAAAGTTGGTATTAAAAGACCTAAGCATTCAATTCATGTTGATGGCAAAGAACTCAAAATGTAGAGTGCCTAAAAATACCTATTCGCCAATACCATCAAAGTATCTTTTCAGTCTTCCCCTTCTCTAACCAAAAAAAACTCGGGAAATGACTAACCTTCTATTTGGTGGACAACATCCAATCAGACTTTTTTTTGTATAAACTTGATGCATGGTTGTACCACAAGAAACAAGTAGCAAGGGGGGTTCTCAAGTGCAAAGGAACAAAATCAGTGTCGCCTTTGCTTAGAACAGAGCCCTTACAGCAACTAGATCTTGGCACATGCTTTGCATGTGAGATAAAAATGGATGGATCTGATATCTTAGAGTGGATATTAGGAGAAAGAGTACAATTGTGAATTGAAATTATCTTTTAGACTTTTCTCCCCTTTCCATTTTATAGCAGTAAGGATTATCAGGATAATAGGGATTTGAGATTTAGCAGTGCTGTTGTTTGGGTTTTAACCCTGTGCTGTTCCTTTTATGCTCGGATACCATCTCACATGCAAGCTCATGAGACAGTTGAATGTCCAATGACTCTGGGTGACAGTCGATCATGCCCAGAGTGTTTATTATATATGGTAAGAAATGAAAATGAGTCACTTTGTTATTTTCGCTATCTGATACAGCTTCAATTGGCAATGAAATCAAGATGGTTTATCTGGGAGAAAAATGAAAAAAATCAAGACCTAAACATAATGATGATGTACAAGATGTTAGGTGAATGAAGCACCATGGTAATAAAAAAGTTAGGTCATTCTTAGATGGTACGTTGAAAGTTATCAGGCCAAAAACTTTATGTGTAAGGTGAGTGCAGAAACTTATCAGACTTTGACAAAAGAATATGAAAAGAGAAATTCAATCAAATCCTTCATCAAATATTATAGAAATTCACTAACCCCCAAAACTAACCTAATGTAAACATGGAAAGCTTGCCAGAGAGAGAAAGAGAATCATCAAAAAATATATTTGAGAATGGCTTAAAAGCTATAGGTCTTTAGTTAAACACTAAAAACTTGAGCATTGATTTGATTAAACTAATGAGGTTAAGTTTATAACTAGAGAAAACAAAAAAGAAATGCATCCTTAACCCTATCACAATATTTCCGAGCATAGTTAATTGGTCTAATGAGCCCACCCAGAGTTTGTAACATTTGGAAAGGTTTGTCCTATTGATGCACTCAATTAAAAAGCTGAATTATATGCTCAGACAGCAACTCACAATCCAAAAATTTTGATTGCCTTTATAAAAATTAAAATTCAATTTTATTCTAAACCCTAAAGATTCATTTAAACCTAAACGACAAGCCTACAACAGCATTCAAGTACTCAGCAACCAATACAGAATGGATACCAAAATATATGCAAGGGGTACCAGAGCACCTGTTTTGCTACTGCCTCTAATAATTATGATTTTTCTACCATTAATAACCACATATTTGGGTTTTCTTCAATATTAAACACTAAATCAAATACGTAGTTTTCTCTAGTCCCCCACTTTTGACCAAATTCATTATTTAATATTTTTTAAGTTCTTTTACGCACTCCTCACACTATGAATTGCATATGAGTTATGACAATAAGAAACAAGATTTTACCAGATGAAGATACTCTTTTTGTAATTATTAGCCCAACTTGGTTTCTTTTTATATACTTTATGGCTTCTACTGAATAAAAACCTCCAAAATCTTGTCTACTTTTGAACATAATGCCAAGTTTCTCAATTTGAGACCAACAAATCTTATGCCATCATTTTCTTTACTACGATCATTGCCTCTATTTTGACATTTTTTATTAAAAAAGATAAATCAGATTTAAATTTAGTATAATTATGAAACATAACAAGAAATTCAGACATGTCAAAGTTTATAAAGATATGACATAGCATATAGATTATCTTTCTTCCAATACTTTCTGCAGAAACCAATATGCCACTCGGGACAAATGTGTTCTGTGGGAATTTAAAAGCACACTGTTGCATATATATAAGTTAAGATAGAATTTAAATATGTATCATCCTCATGCTGTGTGTATTAATAAATGTAAACAGAGTATACCTCGAAAATTCAAGAAGATAGAAATAACAAAGACAAATAAACTTCATCTCCACACAATTGAAATACACATCAAAATACAGCAGATTACCATGCTTAACAGCCAGACCCCAGTACCGAGCGAGCCAGCACCTCTTGAGAACAACCTCTTCCTATAATTTAAACATGCATACACAATCAGATTCGCACACAACTAATCAAGCATCTTACATGATTTACAAAGAACTAGAAAATGGCTAAAATGCAAACCATTTCTTCTCCAGTCAAGATCATTCTCTGTGTGGTGGAGCGTAAAGCTTTTGTTTCAGATTCAGCTTCTCTGAGTTGTTCCACTGCAGCTGCAACTTCATCTCTTGCAGACTACAAAAATTAGAATGCAAGAAATTAGCAGCTAAAATGGACACCAGAAAATCACCTGCATTGTAACAGCTAAGCAAACTATAACAATAAGCATAAAATTTTAAACATAATAGGCATATGGTACCTGCACTTGCATTTGAAGAGCTGCTATTTCCTCACTTCTTTCACCCTTGGTCTGCATGGCAGCCTTCATAGCAGCCTGAAGTAGTTAAGGGGTCAAAAGAGACTTTTGATCCATTAAATCAGTCAAGCATCTCTATTCCAATTAAGTTGAAGCAAGAATAGTCATAAGAAAAAAAGGCATGGGAACATGGAAGCTTTATTAAAGGGACAGCAGGTCATGTCAACTGATACATGTCGATCAAGCAAGTTTGCACTAGATCATCTAGGCAATTTTGCTTAGCATGAATGAAAGCATATAAAATTATGATAGCAATTGCAAAATCTGAAACCTGATAACAACACATAATGTAAAAATGTATTCTAAGATGGCCCAATATAGGAAGTATTTACAAAAAATTATTTTGATAGCGCCATGCTTCTTTAAGGACATTGCAGTATTTTATCTAGGAGCTCTCAAGGCTTCAGAAAAAGGGACCCCCTTCCTTTTACATCATGGGGGATGTCATAGTACATTGACAGCTTAAAGGTCGAAACTTTAGGCAGTTCATCTTGCCAGATCTGCCCACAGTCTTTAACATCTTTTTGTAGATGAAGTTATGTGGGCATTAAGAATCCAACAGTCCAAGCTTTTCTGTTTTATTTCTTTTAGAAATCTTTTAGGTCTGATTTATGTATTTTTTTTCTATAATCTATACGTTTTAGACAAGAAAGTATCTTGGAATTACCGTTGAAGGTACTACGGTGTGAACCATGGTCTGTTATGCCGGTACCAGGCACTGGACCGGTTGCCCAATGGTATGAGTCGATACAGGCCCATGCTGTGCCGTGCCGGGCCTGTACCGACAAAGTAAAGGAGGCGGGGGAGAGGGCGAACGGGAGAGAGAAATAGAGATAGAAAGAAGGGATAGAGGGAGGGAGGCCGGCGGAAGGTGGTGGGGGCCGGCGCTCGGGCAGCAGGCGGAGGCCGCGGCCATTTCATTGTTTGAACGAAATAGGGGAACGGCGCAGCCTCCGCCTGCTGTCTGGGCGCCAGCCTCCACCTGCTGCTTGGGCGCTGGCCTCCGCCACCCTCCACCGGCCTCCCTCCCTCTCCCTCTCCCTCCCTCTCCGCTTGCCATCTTTTTTCCTCTCTTTCCTTTTCCTTCTCCTCCTCCGGCAACGGTTTCGTTTTCGTTGCCGGAATCGTCCTGGTCCGCCGCCGGGACGGCTCGGTATGGCCGGAATCGCTCGGTTCAGGATGGTTCCGCAGACCCTGGTGTGAACAGTATATGTTATAGTAATTATGATGTTATAGGAGTCCTAGCAAGAGTTAGATAAATTAGTGGTTGATGTGATTCTAGGGGGATTTCTTTCTATAATTTATAAGAGTCTTAGATGATTCAAATGAGGGGATTTTTGATATTATAAAGGGTCCAAAAAGAGTCATCAAAAAGAGATTGTATGCACAATTTTTATGAATAAATAAAAAAGATTCTTTTGAGCCTGGTTCAGCTACCCTTCTTTCCTATCTTTTCTCTCTTTCTCTGTTACTTCTCCTCTTTCCATTAATTCTGTTCTTCACCTCCATTCACCTTATTCTATTTAATTTTCACTGCCGATACTATTTAATTTCTCATCAGATTTCAGTCAGTAAACTTCATATCTGATTTATAATCTGCTTGGTTTTATATCAATATTTTCCTCCTAAATTCCACTACAGATTTCTCTATTATTGATTGCTAAATTCTTTGTTAATTCTGTTTATTTCTGCAATTATTATTTACTGAAATCTGATCAACTGAGTTTTCAATCAAGCCCTAGGCCTTTTCTTCCATCTTCCTCACTTGGAAACCTTAAAACAGCATGTTTTCTCTTGATCTACCATTGCCCTAAATTCAGTTTTATCACTGGTTGTCCTGTTCTCGGACTTGGACAGCAAGCAAAAAAGCTGATTGTAAACCCTAAGGCCTAAGCTATCTAATCCCTACAATTCAATGACACAATGCAGGCAATACCAATTTGGTCCTGCATCACCATAACAACAGCCATTTAGGAAAGCACATTGACAGTTTGAAGGTCAAAACTTTTTAGGCAGCCCATCTTGCCATTTCTGAGACCACAGTCTTGAACATCTTTTTGCAGATGAAGTTATATTGCCATACTAACAACCATTTAAGGAAATGCATCAAGTGTGAAGGAGTTTTGCATCCACTAGAAGCATTTAGCAGACATGACAAGTCACCTAAATGAATAACTGCTTGCCTGAGGATTAGACCTTAAGGAACAATTCACCAAGAAGCTTTTGACTGTGATTCATCAACACTAATTAAGACAAAAGAAAGAAAAGAAAAAGAAACAATCCAGGAAAATATGGATCATAATTCTAGAAAATATGTAAGAAATCTTTCCATGTGAATGAAGTATATGCTGCGACAATCAGGTTTGCTATAAATTATAACATCACTGTTTTATAAATCAGTATGTGTCCCTCTTTCCTATTTGCATCGATCATTTCTTCCTAATAATATTAACAAACTACTGTACAACATTAAGGTAGCTTATTTTCTAACATAATAACTAGAGTTAAAAAGGGTGTTACCAATTTTAACAAAACTTATTCTTTATCCCCTACAGAACTAGAAATAGGAAGTTGATGTTATGCTGAACACAGAGACAACATGCACAACCAATCACATGCACACATATGATAGAGGATCAACATTAACTTCAATTTTTTTAAGTACTATCAAAAGGATCAAGCATGCTGTGGCAATCTTCATGAAATATTCTTATAAATTATAGAAACAATAAGAATTAACAAAGTTAAGTTCAGGCTTAGCTATGCTGACCTCTCTTTGTCGTAGTGCTGCCTCCTTCCTGCATTTGAAGCAAAATATCATAATGGAAGCATCAAATAACGGTTGGTAATATGTTCATTCATGCAAACTTTACCTGCTCAATAGTCGAGCCTCCAAAGATACCCCTTCTCCAAGAGTAGCCACCTGCAAAATTAAGGACCACAAAATTTCAGATATTCATATGGAATGATGACTAAGGCTCTACTGTGTGAAGCATGAGATCCCTCCTCCTCTAAGCATGGTAGGTTGCAACATTTGAAAATTCTATCAGTTTCAGTTCTAGCCAGGTCCATGGAATTTTGGTGCCAATAGTTTCAGCAGAAGTTTTGCACCAAGTCTTAGACCAGTCCAAAAAAAAAACATAAGTAAAAAAACATTCAAACAAATTGAAAATTTTTGAAGAAAAAAAATCAAAGAAACAAAAAAAAGTACAACACTTTAAAAGTATTTTGAGTTATGTAGGTTCTTTATTTTTTTATAATTTTCACATATGGAGTGAAATTAATATTGCATATAAGTTAATCTCAAGTTTCTTGGAATTTTGTACTATGGGAAAATATATATTATTTGTTTTGAACTTCAGATATATGAAAACTCATTATATTTAGCAATTTGAAGGTTTCTACTATCTAGTGAATTCCATAGTTTCCTTCATGTTTTCGTAGAACTCAATATCATATTTAATTTGGGCATTTCTTTCTCATGTTTTTTGAGGTTAAGTGGTTATTAACATAGTTATAAAATATTATATTTATTTTATTTAAGAAAGATATTGTTGCTACGAAAATGTATTGTATTTAGTTGTTCATCTTAATTTATAAAATAATGAGGGCCTTTTTGAAATCCTCAGCTTGTCAAGGGTCATATTCATTGTGCTGCTCCCTCTTTTAATAACAAGGAAAAGAAAGAAAGGCCATAGAGAATCAATAATATATAGCCTATGTACTCAAACAAAAAAAGACAATGACCCTAATATAATAGTAGATACAAAAATAAAAAGATAAAAAAAAGCATCTATCATTAGTTTGTCAGTTTTCTGCTGAAATTAGCGGAAACCACCAAAATTGGAATGAAAACAAGTCAGTTTTAGCTAAAACCTATTGGAATTGTTGAAACTGACCAAAAAGAGCTAGAGAGAGATGGAGTTGCTAGAGCTCAGTTTAAGCCAATTTCTTCATGAATCCTGCTGTTCAAAAAAGATGGAGTGACTCTTTCCCTATTTTTGGCTATAGTGGAAGGAATATTAAAATCTAGAATCTCTTCTGAATGACCTTATTTACAGAGAGTTTTGGAAGGAAGAAGTAAGCCCTTCAGGTCTAATGACTACTAATACTGGGCCTTTGCATGACTAAACATTCAATTTTCTTTGTTTTGACCACAGGATTGCCTAGATCTTCATGGAAACATCAACATGCACCTCAGTAGGAGGAAGCTGCTCGAGCCTCCAGTTGTTGCTTGGACACCTAGAGGAGGTTTCAAACACAGGAAAGTTGATAGAAGGAAAGCAAGTTGGCCTTCATACTATCATGAGAGATGTCAAAATGGGAGAAACATAATTACAAGATGCTGGAATAAGGACTAGGAGTGGAGATTCTGAAGGGCTCGCGAGAGAAATATTTCTTATCAGCTTCCAACACGACACATGATAGATTTTTGCCAGTGATATTACATGCAAGCCTAGAGGCATATCATGCAAATTTATAATGATTCTAATAGTATGATCGACATAATAAAACCAAGACGGAAAATTTTAACAGGTTTCACTGGCCTAAACAAACATGTCAGTGACATATCTGACCATCAATTACATTTTGGAATATGTATAAAACCTATCAAACTTCTATCCACTGTGACCATAGATGAGAGTACAACTTGCCAAACAGAGAGGACAGAAATTGCCTATTGGTCATAAACAGTAACAAGACCAACAGAGCTAGAGTAAAAGGTACCTGTTCTCAAGCTCCCTCGACCTGGCTTCTGCTCCCTCACATCTCTCTTCAGCAATTCGTAGCTGGACGACATTTGGAAAGAGCTGTCAGAGGACTATTATAAGAGATGACAATTTCCTTGATAAAATCTAAGGACAACACACCTTTTCAAGAAGGTTCTCATTCTCTTCTTGTAGCATATCAAACTGCAAATATGCAAAAGTTAGCCTAACAACAGATTCTTCAAGGACTTGCCTCTTATTTCTCATTAAGAAGCCAATTTTAGCATCTTCTTCATTCAAACAAGCTGAAAAAAATCCAAGTGTTTGGTTTGACAAATTGAAAGAACTGACACATAGTTCATATTTACCTCATCTCTTAGTGCAGAAGCCTCACGCTGATCTGCTGGTTCTCTTGAATTCAGATGCCTCAAATCTACATGAAACCTGCAGCTTATGTTAATGGCTGCTAGAGATATAATAAAAATACTAAGTTCTGAAACCTAGGATAGATTGCATGGTGGAAGACTTATCAAAATGCTTCTGCACTGAAAAGGCATGCAAAGCTACACATGAAAAAAGCATTCTTGAATTTCATGGGCTCACAGATGATTCCAAGCAAAGAAGAATACAAAACAGCTGAAAGCATTTTTTAAAAAGAAGGTTGATATTTGCGTTTATACCTTCAACACCGAGGCATCCATAATGAAGAGAGAAATTGATGCATCTAATCTTGCAATGACACTAGATCCTTATTTTTTCAGATAATTAAAACATTATTGTTTATCTGGAAATATAAACAAAAGGATGCAAAACATTTGCTTCAATATTTCCAGAACATTAATTAAAAAATGGAAGGGGTTCATTGCTTGGTGCAATGGTAAATACTTGGGCTGATAAGTGCAATGGTATAGGCACCAAATCTCAGGGCAGCTACTTGGCATAGAAAATTCCTCAAGATTAGGTTTGTCCCCAGTTCGTCCTTCCAGAATCCTAAATTCTTGGAACATAACTGGGTAATAACCTTTTTTTAGTAATTAAAAATAGAATATATTAAATCAGTATTCGTTTCATATGCAAATTAAGAGCCATCTTAAAAGCATCTTAAATTCTTGAAGGTGGCTTAACCTATGGAATGAAATCTAAAGCACATAAAAGAATAATTGGGACAAGGGTTGGCTCGTTATGTTAATAAAAAAATAATCTAAGGCTTCTTATATGGGGGCTCTCGAATGGGAATGGAATCACAGGCTTCCGTAATTATACAAGATGTGAAATGGAACATGTATAGGATGCAGCTCTAACTTTGCTCTAGAGGCCTTCATGTCAGAAGCTATATTCTACCCTGATAACCTAGAGTGGCGTATGGCAGATGAACACTTTTGGGCAAATTAGTGCGAGAGTTATACTTCAAAATTCACATTTTTTTTATTTGGTAGTGACAGCATGAGAGATTCATCTGCTACCCATAAGTTAGCTCCAAACCAGCATGGAAATAAAGAAACAAATGAATGATACACCTTAATTGGGCATCAGATCTCAACAGTAATTGATCATCCTATGTCAGGGCCAACTTTTACAGATATTAAGATAGAATTGAAAGACCAGAACATCTTCTCTTCAAGCAAGTATACCATAATATGAGAGCAAAGTAATCATGTTACCTTCTATCCGGTCGCCTATCAAGTGGAGGTTCTATTACTGGATTAGGAGATGGAGATCCAGTGTTGTTCTGCTTGGAGGCACCCGTGTTGCTGCGCGAACTGATAATGATGATCTTCCAGCTGATGTAGAGCGAACTGTTGGAGCTGGTTCTACAAAGTCCGACCTAACTAATTAAGATATGACAATATCAAATTAGACAAGAAACTAGTGAAGTTTGGCTAATAAAATAAGTCTCATGTAACCATCTAAAAAAAATTTCTGAGAAAGTTAGCAGCAGAATTTTTTATATTTACGAGACCCATTGCTCATGCTTTAACAGCATACAACTGGCTTATACAGTCATCAGAATCCCACCATGATCATGAATCAATCAGGGCAGACAGAGGCACCGACTGCTTGCAACATGCTGACTTCTTCCATTTCTAGTTATCAGAAAATAAAAACCTAATTAGTCCCCCTTGTTCATTTGGTGTAGGGATTTCATAACCAGTTCATTCCATTAGAAATGGCTCTCCTGCATACTTTTTCGAAAAAAAAGGTCTGAAAATAAAACTCTAAAACAGTCAATAATGACTTAGGGGCATATAGCCAACCACAAAGGCCCTAGATTCAGACAGGAAAATAGTAGACAATTTTGATCCCAAAGCTGAAATTCTAATTGGATCTGATAACCTTGTCTTGAAGATTACTTTAAACATATCTGGATTATCAAAACCAACAGTTTGAAGATTATATTGACTTCAGAAAGGTGACCCAAAGCCAAATCAATATTAAATCAGTCATTCATTTGTATAAACAGAAAGATATCCAAGAAAATGAACCAATACAGCTAAATTCAAACTTGATAGAGACTCAGAATTCAAATAAATTCAAATCAACCATCCGTAATTCATGGATTCACCCAGGAAAGCAACAACTGTGATCGACATTTCAAAAAAGGAATCATTGATTTTGATGAAAAGGGAGGAGGACCCACCCTATATTTTATTAAGATAAAGAATAGGAACTTCAGGTTCGTAGCAGATACCGATCTATATCAGCATAAGTACACATAAACACCAAGAATTCCCCGAAACTTAAGCGGAAACCAATAGAAAGCAACAATTAATTTTGGAGTTCATAGAATTGAATGGAGATCTAGTCCCACATCAACTCTCTCTTACGCCAAAATATAGGAAATAAATCAAAATTATACGCAGATGAGATCTCTCCTACAACTAGAAGTTCCGGAATTACGCGGGGGAGGGGGATCTAGCTGCTCTCCCAAACAAGGAAGCGCCGCCGTTGCTGCTGGCTCCCGGCCTGGGACGCCATACCGGAACCCCGCACCGCCGCCGCCGTCGCCGAATAGCCCGTCGTCGTCCTATCCTCGCCATCGTCGGCGGCCTGGGATGCCATGACCTGCGCGAGCGGGCGTTGGCGGCCTTGGCGGCGAGGTTCTGCGTCCGGCGGAAGCCGGAGAGGCCGAACGAGGCCGACGCCGAGCGGTGGTGCCCCGGCGACATCGCCGGCGACGACGAGCCCGTACTGCTCGACCCCCCGCTCCGCTGTCGTGAGTACACGGGCTCCCAGCCCGCATCCGATCCATCGCGGCGACGCGGCGGCCCTTATGTAAACGTGGAGGATGTCGGCTCCGGGAGCTAGATTTGGAGAGATGGTCGGAGCGCGTTTGCCGTCCGATGGGATCGGGCGGCGGATTTCGCGGAGAAAGACGGGAGACGGCGTAGGAGAAGGACGGACAGGTATTAACCTCGTCGGGAGTCGATCCTAATGCGGCTGCCGACAGGACACGGATCGGATGTCTTCCAACGAATAGCAAACAGGGGTATGTAATGACGTGTCTCGCTTTTGTAAGGTGGGGCCTAGTAGGAGTGCTGTGAATTGAATGATAAAATGAAAGAACTGAACGACACGTAGGAGATTCCGGGTGAATGCTGTTTGTGACGAAACAGCTGGCTTGACTCGTTTGTTAAGGACGCAGGTGACAGTGTAAACGACGGAAACGTGATGAATCGTTGCCCTCGAACTTCGGTTACGTACTGTGGATTTAAGGCGGACTTCTCAGCGTTGTATAACAGCTGTTAATCGAATTTTAAAAAGATATTTTCCACGGTGTCACTGTGGAGGGCACACGACATTTGGAGATATTTACACAATGCCCTACCATGCTAAACATATATTTAGAGAGACCAACAGAGCAGTAGATTGGATAACTTTTTATGTCGCGCCATCTAAAAAATTACGAGCTGGAGAGCCATAGTTGTATAGAACACTTAGACATTTGTTGTTTCTAATTTTATTAAGTATATCCATACTCGTACTGGATGAAATCTATTTTAGTAATATATATTTTTTAAAAAAATAAAAAATATTTTATTTTTCCGATTTCGTCTATTTTTTTATTTATTCTTGTTCTAAAATTAAAAAAATAAAGAACAACTAATGTTATGTCTTGCGCCCTTGGACATAATTTTTTTTTTACAAAATCAAGAATAATATCTAAAAATTTATAGAATATTATAATGAAAATCAAATTCAATATCTCTAAAATTTATGCTTCATGGATCAATTTTAAAGTGTTGCTGTATTTAAAACATGTATAAATACAAGCTCATGTGGAAAGATATTTCTGAGGTCCTCGTGAAAACATTGGTCTAACAATTAATCTTGTTTCACATACACATTAAATGTTATAAAATTTATTGTCTATTAACTTAGACTTTACTGAGTTTTACCAAAATACGTACAAATACTATTATTTGTAAAAATACTAATACTTTTGTATAAATCCTTCTAAATTATCTTTTATACCATGATCCTCAATATATGTAAAATTGATCACATTATTTGTAATAGCATTTAAAGAGGAAAATATTAATAATTAGAAGGGTGGTTTTTAGATTGATATCAGATGATAATCCAACAATAACTGAAAAAAGAACTTGACATAATTTAAGTCATTAAGGTCAAGCTTATTAAGGTCCGTGTTGAAACTTTACAGGATCTTGTGGGTGCAAGGGAACACACATGTATGGATTAATGTATTTTAGATGGGAGTACAAGGTAGGTGGAAGCTACCCATACTTTTGGGTTTAAGTAAATCTTTAAGGAATAACAAATTATTATGTTTTGACACGTCAAAGCATAAACATCTCTTTGATTAATGAGTTAGATATATTTTATTTCAAAATAAAAAATCCAAACTTATATTTATACAAATATTATCTTCTGTAACTTGAGAACAAGTCATCTTCAACATTAATTCAATAAGAAATATATCTAATTTCACTATTCTTTCCCCATCTAGGGTAGATTGAGTCAACAAACCTGGCAAACCAAGAACCATTTCAACTAAGCAATTTGTACAACATAGATATTAGTTTAACTAAAAATTAACATCAACATTACTTAAAATATAATTTAGAAAGAATAATTAAAACTAGGTAAAAATTAAAAAATCCAAGCTACACAATGTTAAAAATAACCAATAACTATTAGTTGCACCTTGATAATTTTCTAAGCAATATAGACACTTTAGAAAGAAGCCAAAAAATACTCTATATGAATAAAAAAAGAAAAGGTCAAAAAGTGGATAAAAAAGCAAGTGTGTGTGTGTCTACATATATATATATATATATATATATATATAGTTATGTCTCTTCACTCTTCATTATGTTTCCATAATCCATATATACAATATTCTTACATTATTGGTCAGCATTATTGCTTGAGATTAATGTCAAAATGTTTCATATTCATATTTTCAAAAAGACATATATCCTGCTTTCACGTAGAAAACACACAAGCATTAAAGCTACTATTTTTACGAACAGCTGGATAATTGGAAGTTTGGAACAAGATTTTTTTGTTGAAGGAAAAAAAAAACAGAGAAAAGAGAAATAACGCATGCCATGCCAGGGTTTTCCGAGATTACCCTAGGCGAGGGATGCCTAGCCGCCGCCCTGTCCAGCGAAGAAGCAGCGCCGCCGCCGCCGCCGCCTTGCTGCCATCGATCCCCACCCACGGCAACCCACTCCGGTACCCGCCGCCGCCGCCGTCATCGTCGTCGTCGTCGTATGCATCGTACTCCGGCTTCCTCCCCGTCATCATCACCTGGGCGAGGCGCGTGTGGCCACCTGGCCTTCTCCGCCCGCCTATTGTACCCCAGACCGCCTCCCGGCCGCCGCCGAGAGCGGGTGCGCCGCGACGACGCCCCCGACCGGCCGACCCCGTACTGCCTCCCGTTCATCGGCTACCGCCCCCTCTGCTCCATCTCAATAAACCGTCGGAACGGAATCGAACAACGGAGACCTCACCGGAAAAGACTCAGGGAAGAACGAGGGGAGAAAAATGCAACCATATATGGGCATCGAGCGTATCAGATTCAGATCCAAAGTCTACGGCGGGAGGGCGGATCGGCTGTCGTCTCTTGGACAGCAAACCGGGACGTTCGGTCCACGTCGAGATATGCTATTGGCTATCATGTGGGACCCGAAGATCGTGTACCAAACTTACTTCATAAGTCGACCAATAAAAAAGCGACACGCAATATCCGAGCGGGATCTGGCGTTCGGTCGATGTCCGAAAGGATATCGAGTATTAATTTTATTTGGGGTTAGTTACAGGGATGGTGACGAATGGGTTGACGAATTTTTACGGGTTTTGAAAATCGCCGCGTGTGTGAGGTGGGACCCATGCGACGCAAATCCTTGCTCTTTCTTTTGCGGTGTTCCGAGGGTTTTTTCTAATTGTTTGTCACTGTAATTTGTTTGACACCACGTGATCAGCATCACGTGATGATCATGACTCCGTGCGATGACTTTCGTAAAACGTTGACAAAAAAATGAGTTTGACCATTTTCTAGTTGGTGAAGTGCCAGAAATTAGAGGACGAGAGCAACATCATTTTCTACTACTATATTCCTAACCTTACGTGTCTCTATATCCTATCCTTCTGGTTTACCCATAACATCTGGTTCTAGCTAATCCAATATACATGTAATATTCCATTTTTTCTAGAAAATTCTAGAAGCTTGTATTGAAATTTCTCATAAAGATGGACTTCCGTTTATTATGGAGACTAAATTGCCGTCTGAATAGATATTTAAAATGTCCAAATCAGTTTACGGGTATATTTATTGTAGACTTGATTGTCTTAATTATATGGTGTGATGAGTATTGTATAGGCATGATTTAGTTAGTGGACTTTATAATAGATGAACCAATTAGTATTACTAATTGGATAAGGTTCCTACTTTACTTCTTTATATATCTGCCCATAGAGAAACTCTAGGGCATCAAAGTCTTTGCATTCCTAGGGGGCACCTATTCCATTAAGGAGACATGCATTAAGGAGACGAAGAAGAGAAAAATCTATTCTTTTTTGTGCTGTTGTTTCCTGTAAGATGTTACCTGGCAATCATTAATAGCCACTCAAGACTCTTGAGGTATGCTTCGATTTTTTCTGATTAGATTTATGGTTTTTTTTGTGGGTGTGTGTTAATCTCCTGCATGATGTCCATGAAAAACTCTCACAACTTATTCAACCAATCCATTCTACTCTTTCTTTATATATAGAACATTAGTTCTACCCTAAAGGATACCTGAATTAGAAACTTTTTGAGAATAGCCGTATGGACACTTATTTAATCGTTTTTCTCTTATCTTCCATATCCTTCCTCCGCTCAACCTCTTAAAGCCTATGCTTCATCTCCTTTACCCCTTCGATATTTCAAAGCCCTAATGAGTCGGGTTATGATCCGATTCAATTATTAAACAAATCAAAATAGGTTAAATGGGTTAAAGGTTTAAATATAAACCCAACCTATTTAATAAATAGGTTTAGACGGGTTGATCTGTTATGATTCAAATATGTTTATATCAAACCTAAACTTGTTTAAAGCAGATCGTTCATCAATCGGATTGACGAATCAATTCATAAATTACCATCCCTAGTTGAAGTAGAAGTTCTACCCTACCTAGTAGCTATGTTTGATGAAAGACTAGTCATGGTCACGTTATTTGCTGGATTATGCGTATGGTTGGGGCCTTCAAGATGGCCATGTTTTCTTGCCAAACAAAAACGGATCACGTTGGACGCATCTGGTTGTCTTGGGCAACTAGTTATAGTCCAAAACTGGTCCTAAGCTGGCCCATATGAGGCCCAAGTTCGATGTGGCCCTAGTTTTTGTGGCCCAGACATAATTTCATAACTTTAATGGCCCGGCCCAACCTTACGTTGGCCCAGCCCAAGCCCATTTCACAGCAAAGAGTTTTGAGCCTTTTGACTGAAGATAAAGATCTGTATGATTTTAAATAAAATAACGAATTTAATTTTGATAATTGAACCTTAAATTTGATAATATAATACCAAGTTATTAAAAGAAAAAAGGTAAAAAAAAATAAAATCATCTCTTTTTATAGAAATATGTAAAGAGAATTTCGATGCCAAATAATATGCACAATGAAAAGGAACTGTAGGTGATTAGGGGAAAAAAATGGTCTCAAAGAAACAAGATCGCATAATTGTTGATGTAGAACACAAAAATTATTGGATCGATACCCATTACAAGATCTAAAAATAGAGAAAAATGTGAGAGGGGTCCATACACCATGGTTTTTATTTCCTCCCATATTCTCTTATCATAGTTCAGATGCCCATATCTCTACCTCATTTGTTCACTTAGAAGATGCTAGTGTCTTTTTTCGTATGAACATCGATATCACTTCAATTTTTTTTTTTCTAATCTTAATTTTTCAAGAAACATAGAGCATAATCTCAACTCACAAGTTTGGCATTTAGAAAGAATCAGATGAAAACTTTGAATTTGAGAAAAAGAATCGGCAAATTCTTGGAAGTTCATATAGAGATTGAATAATCAAGAATTAAGAATAAAAAAACATAACTAGCATAGTAAGTCTTGTAAAATATTTGTAGGCTTATTTATTTAAAAATAAAATTAGAAGAGGCAAGAATAAAAAAATATCTGACTCCTTAACTCTTTATTGGCTTCTCTCTTTCTCCTCATTCCTTCTTGTTGGCTTGTTCAGGTGGGCGCAATTCTCCTTCATGAGCCCTGATATCTGTTCAAAGTACGAGATCTGCTGCTCTAGAGAATAGAATATGTCGAACTTTCAAAAGTATTTGCATTGAAAGTGAAAGTGAGACCATTTCTCTTTTGAACATCTTTTTTTGCTATAGTAGTCAATTAGCTCTCCATTAGTAAATCTCTCTTGGGAAGTTCTAACTCATTTGCAGCTTCAAGTGAATTTAACTGAGTGACACTCTTTGTGCTAAAATTATTGTAAGACCATTGATTGTGCCAAATATAATCGGCCTTTAGAAAAACCGATGTGCAAAATTTAGTTTGTTTTACCAAACTTCACATTGATTGATTTGTGATTGATTGTGCCAAACTTAATTGGCCTTACCAAACTTAGTTAGTCTTCTAGTTTTATATAAAGGCTGCTCCTGTGCATTGTAATAAACGGGCAGAAAATAATTTTTTTTCTTTTTTTTTTTTTTTTCAACACTTTGGATTAGTTTTGAGTTCAGGATTTTCCACCCCAGACTTGGACTTGAGTCAGATGATTCCAATTCCAATTTGATAGCTCTTTACATTCTACTACCAAATAATATAATTTTTGGAAATCTTCAACCCTCTTCACGAGCTCTGTTTTTTTTTTTTTTTTTGATAGAATTTCAGCTTTGTGAGCAGAAAGTGTTGCCATCATCTTGTTGTATCAGTGTCAGCATGGCTTTCATGTTTTCTTCAAGCTCTAGAGAGCACAGAGTCAAAAGGTAGCTAAATAAAATTAAATTTACAGGACTTTAATTTCTTTACCAAACCAACGCAAGAGATATCTGATTCTTTTGACCTTCCTGAATGTAGTTAATGGATGAATTCAAAATGAAAGTAAAAGAATACTCAAGATAGAATCAATCAAGAGTCAAGACATTTTGTTTTCAAAAAATAAAAAAGAATAATCAAGACATCAAAACTAATGCACCCAAGAGGGCTCATACAAGCTATGGCCTATGATTGAGATTCTAATACAGTACCTAAAACCATCTTAAAATCTTATTGAAGAACATGAAAGCCTTAGAAGCGTGGAAAGTGCAACTCTTGAAATTTCCACAATATGAACTATTACCAGTGATAAAATGTAAAAATCTTTACACAATAAGAATAAAGAATTTTCTTTCTCAAATAAAAAAAAACAAACATCACAACCACCATTGATTGTATTTCTTTTTGAATTCATGACCCTTATCAGAGTTAATGAAATAACATTGTCTTTTAATTCCTCATGTTGTTTATTGCGCTCGTTCTAGGATTAGTTACAAAGGCTCCTAAAAAAAGCCGACCGAGGAATCTTATTGCTTAGCATCAAATAAAAGGTATCAAGTCTAATATGATGAACATGGTGAGCAATTTAACATTTGAGAGAGAGAGAGTGTGTGTGTGTGTGTGTCACGGCTCTGATCCAAGATTGCTAGTCGGGCTTAGTTGCCGCATATTCATAGAAAATTCTTTTCACGAACATGCAAGCATCTCACCATGATATCATAATCAAATAATATAAATATTTAAATAATAACATTTAAATTTTAATTAAATAAAAAATTAAAAGTCTTACAAACCAATAATATTCCAAAGTCTTGCATCAAATCTAAAATATAATCTAGTCTAAATAAAGATATCAAAATCTTGTTTCTAATCGCTGTGTCATGATAAATCTCCGAGTCGAGCTAATTCGGACGTGCAAAAATAGTAAAAAAAAAATCGTATAATGAGTTAGACAATCCAGTAAACAATCCAGTAAAGTATCAAACTATTAATAATATACTGAAATTAAGTATGTAAAAATACATCGATTCAAAATCAAAACGATATGCTATCCAGTCGATACAAATTTCAAATCTTGCTCTTAAATCAATTTCTTTCAAATTATCAAGTTTGTTTCGATGGTCATGAACTATGGCCACATTTATTGTGGTTGGCCAGAATAAGCTCATCAAAGTGCTAACGTATGACCTCCACTGGTAGGATATCGATATGCCAATGGATAACCCCACTGGTAGGGTGTCGATATATCAGTGAATAACCCCTATTAGTAGGGTGTCGATATACAAGTGAATAACCTCCACTGGCAGGGTGTCGATATACCAGCGAATAACCCTCACTAGCATGATGTCGATATACCAGCGAATAACCTCCACTGCCAGGTGTCGATATACCAACAAATAACCCCACGGGCAGGGTATCGATATATCCGTGAATAATCCCTACTAGCAAGGTGTCGATATACCAGCGAATAAAACTCATTGGCAGGGTATCTACATAGTCTAGCTGCGAGTCCAAAACCGTTTCAAAGTAAAAACTCATTTACTCAAAGTATATTCAGTGTTCCAAATCATAAGATACATAAAATCATACGATATTGAAATTAATCGAATATACCCATATTGAAATCAATACATTTAATTAAGAATCATACAATATTCTAGAAAGAAGTATATATAACACCATGTATCAAATTCAAAATCAAGAATAATTCGATTTAGAAAATATTTATAACCTGCCGATAAATCTAAAAACGAGTTACATTACTTACTTTGTGAAGGCAATCCAATTTTAGGTCCAATTAATTCCAAAAATCTTTCTCAAAGCCTAATATTCAAAAGTTATATTTTTTTCTTAAAATTGCATAAATTAATTTTAAAAATAAAAATCCTAAATTCTAACACCTTCATAGGGTTGACCAAGCAGTAGTGCCCGATATCCGGGTTGGTTCGATCAAGGTGATTACATCGAACCATGCTTGCACTAGGGCATAGATGGTTCAACAGAGATCGAAGGTGATCAAATCTAATAGTACTTACAAAGGCCAGGATGGGGGTTGATACACTATCCGACGACTCTGAATTAGGACCCTTTGCCTAGGTCGGTCCAAAAATCATTGAGAGCCATACTTACGAGGTCTAATCAGCCCTAGAGAGCGAAAGTATACATAAAGAGAGAAACTTTGCAGAGAGATAAATAAGAGGGTGGATTCTCTCTCCTCATCCTCTTCTTCTTTTTTCTTTTTTTCTTTCATTCTTTTTTCTCTTTGGTAGCATAGGGAAGAAAGGAGTGGATGATGGCTGGCCAGAGGTAGTGCACGGCCGGCAGATGAGAAAATCCAAGAAAATGGCATGAAAAATAGGGGAACCAAAGCCCTTCCCTTGATTTTGGTCGTTGGCCACTCATTGGCGGCCATGGCTCTACCAGAGAAGAGTAAGGAGGCCATTGGACTCAACTAGAGGTCCGGTGCCAAGAGGTGGCAGTGCCGATAGTCGAAAAGAAGAAGAAGAAATGGTTAAAAGGAATGGTGAACAAGGAAGTCTTTTATTGATTTTCAGTTGATTTCTCGGCTGGTGGCAGTGCTTAAGCTATGGAAAGAAGAGGAAGAAAGGGAAAGAAGCTTGGGTTTTACCTCAGTTTCGCTGGCGTCCAACAACCCCCATTCCCGGCAGGCAGAAGATCAGGCAATGGTGAACTCAATGGAAACAAAGTAAAGAGAAGGAAGCTCGATAATCATCGGTGAAGGGCCAAGAGAGTGGGCAGGAGCTCTAAATAGAGCTCAACTGCGACCGAAATCGACCCGGAGTCGGATTCCATTTGACCTTCTTGGAGAGGAAGAAGACTCTGATTGGAAGTCCTTCTCTCTAGGCACATGCGTGGCATGTGCTAAAATTCTTTCTTTTTTTTTTTAAGCTAAAAATGGCTGGGCCGGTCAAATGGACTGGCCCAGTCTATTGGGTTTCACAGAGCGAGCGAGCAAGCGAGAGAGAGAGAGAGAGAGAGAGAAGAGAGACTAATGCTAGATATTCTGGTATATCTTCTATTTAATATTGCGCATTTTGGATAGACACCGTATTAGCAGGCTTTGTTCTGATGATAAGTTGAACATGATCTTATGGATAAAATCATGCTGTTTCTATCTTTGATAAAAAGAGAAAAGAAAGAAATTGCGATAGCTAGGGCTAGAAATAGCATTATTTTCTATTGTTCTCTTTCTTTTAATTCAAAATATTATGATAGAGCCCAACGATCTACCTAAGATCGTATAGCTTGGTATCAGCGCATGGCCTGTGCATGCCCTGACATGCAAGCAAAAGGAGAAGTTTGGCATCACCAATCTCGCATTCTACACTACGACTTCAAGGATTTGTCTCAACGTGATCATCGCTGAGTGCAGATTGCTTCAATTCATCAACAGATCATGAGACCAATAAGACTGACTTCTTTAGCCAGTAGGAGAGACTGGAGGGAGGCTGGGTGGATCTAAAGGAGGAAGTTGTGAAAACCTGAGTTGTGGGTAGTAGGCAGATGTTCTTTGTGAGCCCTTGCCAAAAGGGCACTTCACATTTACATTCAAGCGACTGATCATTAAGTAAAAGTAAAAGTTGCAGCCAAATAGGATGAGGGATTGAATTCAATTCTCGATGTCTACAGCCTTTGAACAACTGAGATTATTTTTTTTTCTTTTGATCAGAAGTAATTACGCATAATAAAACTAATAATATATTTTTTTTATAGATTATAATTTTTAACATTTTAAATTGATTCTTTATCTCTAAAAGAAAGATGATATAAAAAAAATTTGACATAGAGAATACAAAATGCATGGTGCCCCCAAAAGTATGAAACTTTAATAAATTACCATACGTAAATAAAATTAGAATCCTTTTGAGTTATTGTTTGAGGACCACAGCTAAACTCAAACCAATAGAGTTTATGGTATCAGCTCTAGATTATTGGATTCAAGCTATTAGGTTAGGTTTCAAAATGTCAAAGAATAAAATATTTGCTCATGTTCATTATCAACATAGGTTTGTCTACAACCTATGTTAAATATATTTTCATCTGCCTGAATCAATACAATGCCACTGCAAACATGTGCTGGTAATATTAGTACAAGCAGCTTCCACAAATGGCACATGCATGCCTTCCAAACAAATAATATCTGCAAGGGAAATACACGAAATAGTGTTTAATGGCTAAAAATATCATCTTTTATATCTGACAGTTTAAACTTTCTAAAGACATTGAGTTTAAACTGAAAAAATGATTTATTAAAGTTGAATCCACCAAATAGGTGGCATACTTCTGATGATATCTAAATAGAAGTCTTATGAAGCAATATGACAGCACCTACTTTCTATAAAAATAATAAATATTATACTCTAATAAGAAAAAAAATTCTATCTATTCTAATCAGCCGGTAAAATTAAACTTTTCTCCTCCCAATCAAACGAGTCTTTGATACTTTCATTAGGTATATGTGATGGTTATGGCAATAAATCTAATTAACTTAACTTTAGTTAAATCGGCAAAATATGATCACTTTCTTTCTAGAGGCAAATATTAACCTTTTTTTTCCTTTGCTAGAATGGTTAGCGTCTCCAACAATTTATTTCTTTTGCAACAAGTTGTCTCAAGTGAAAAGTAAAAAAAAAATCAAACCCCCCCTTTGACAATTGTTTAAGTACTTTCCTTCAGTTACATAGACTTCAGAAAATAACACTGGATTTAATAATTTTATGGTAGGTAGGTTTGGCTGCAGAAAACTTGAACAAGCCGGTCATCTGAAAGCACTTCAACATTTAGAAAGGCAAAGGTCCATTTAGTCCCCAAGAGATTCACACTCTCTCCCAACCTAACCTCAGGTGCCTCATCCTGACACGTGCCGCGTCACACTCCACCAAACCGGCCTGCAATCAATGGTTGCCACCTAGAGAATTTTACTGGTAATTAATTTCTCTTAGCCTCCTCCTGTTTCAAAATTCAATTCTTTTGATTTCTCTCTCCAGAAGTTCAAAAATTGTTACACTAAAACAAAAATAAAAAGAAGAAACATCCAATGCAAGAGGCTCCCCCGCTAGAATCTCACAAAAGGTCGGAGGTTACATCGTTTTCAGCTGGCTTAAAAAATTCTAATCTCTTTTGGGCGTTGGTTATGCTATCAAGTATAACCAGCAGACACAATTTTTTAGGCCATCAATTTCTTTCCTCCATTTCATCTTGAGTTCTGCACCATGTTGTTCCTTCCCAAATTACCCTCTTTGGCTTCCAAAGAGGATAAATGGTAATTCCAGGTTTTACTGGTGTTGATATTAAATTTAAATATGTTTTTGTGGCACCAATCTTCATCATTTGTTATCCACCATATTTCCAAGCTTTTTAAATTACCATGGGCTTAGTGGTTTGAGTGACGGAAGGGGGCTGCGTTGGTTATTATTTAACAGCAAAGTCCTGCTCGTTCACGCCCCGATACAGAAGAGCTGAAGCTTCCACCTGTTAAGAGACCTTGGTTTAGTCATATGAAATAGTGATCTAATTAGTGTAGACTATTGAGATAAAAGCTGCACTCAAGCGCCATAAGCTTACTGCAATAAACATTGTCCGATGGATGATCAGACCATTCAATCCTCGCAATGCGGTGCTGCGTGCGCACGCGAATATTATGGTATAATAGAAGCAAATGCTTAATTAAAATACCAAAGGATGCACTCTCACCAGCTAGGATGGACGACAAATCTTCCTGTGGAAAGAGCCCAATTCACCTGCAAGCCATAATGGATTAGGAAGAAAAAAGGAAAAGAGAATTTAAGATATCGACTTCTAATTTTGTTCAGGGAGATTTAAGTTCTGACTTCAGGGATCAACTTCTAAGTTTCATTGGAGTTTAGAGACGATAAGTACCTTGTCAGTTCCAAGAGAATTGGCAACAACGTGAGTGACCTGTTCATCAATCTGGTTGGTGCACGCAGCACCAAACTGCTCAGCCATCTGCCACAGCGGATGCAAATGGGGATTGGCTTCCCCCACCGGGAAAACCCGGCTGAAAACTATCTTACATCCTGCGAGGATCTTACGCTGCTCGGCTGCAAGTATGTTTCTAACATCCACATCATTTAGAGAGCGATGAGAGAAGAAGTCGTCGTGAATTCGCTCGATGACCTGTTGTTTCATAGCAAAAGCAAGCATCAGAAGGATGAACTTTCCAACAGAACTTGTGAACGTTACAAAATGTCATTGAGGAGTCGTCATTACCGTTAACGAAGAAGCAAGGGTCCCATCTTCTGGCCTCTCATCATGATCAATCTCAAGGAGTGAAGGCCCAAATAGTCCAAATTGTCGTCTACTACAGGGAAAGTAAGTATATCTGCAAAAGATTACCAAATTAAGTACCCAAAGCATATGAATTTTACCTGGAGAAAACAGGAACAAGGTAATCGAGGATACCTCTCTACAACAATCAAGTTGAGTTTGTTATGAGGCCAGACCCTCACAGAATCATCAATGATCACGACAGCTGATTCCATACCCAAAACCCCATCTAGATCCTTGCTTTTGGGTACCCTCTCATCACCATCAAAAGGCTCGCTGTCATCTCCTCTTGAGATCACTCGGCCAGCAAACAAAGTTCCTGTTGGATCAAGCACCTTTGCCATTTCGGTAGCATATAACTTGTTTCCCATTGTGTATAGATGCATTTCATAGAGCTTACTAGCCTACACCAAGGAAAGACGAAACATGAGATTGCCAATTGATTGTCATTGCTCACGATAAATTGACACAAAACATAGCATCATATATACATATTTAACCAAAAATCTCCACAAAAAAATTAACCTTCTCCAGAAAATTCCAAATTCCTGGCCTCAACTTGGTCCACATTCCCATGTGCTGGAAGCGGAAAGATGCCGTTGTTGTGGCTTCTCTCGGTCTTGCTCTTCTTTCTTTCTTAAAATTTCTTCATGAACTGGGATCTACTTCTACAACTAGAGAGGCAAGGAACAAATCAATAATTCTAGTTATTATGCAGATAAACTGTAGTAACCTGCAAAGTCCACGATTTACAAACAAATATATACCTTGGCTGAATTAGGAGTGTGTGATCCAGATCAAGGACAAGACAAAGCTCCGAGCAGCAAACATCTTATTTTGTTCTGCTATCCTTCTTGCCCTCTCTCTTTGGATGGCGGCTTTCTGTTTGATCATCATACCCATCCAGTAGATGGTCAACATCTCCCCATGCGTTTGGGTTGATTGTGTAGCAACTGTTGTGCTGCCTTCAGAAGCCACAGTAGATAGAGTCTTGGATCATTCACCACTGCTGCAGCAGGTCTTAGGTCCACCTTATTTATGTTAAAATTGAATTGGTTGGGAGATGATTTGAGGAACTGCTAGGGGAGTAGTGGTCAATTGCAAAGGAGAAGAAATATCCCTAGATTCTTGGGATTCTTAGCAAGCTGCAGAGTAGGCAAACCAATGGCCTGCGCCTGCTCTCCCTGCTCTCCAATTGCTAAATGGTCCTTGCTACTCTGAGGATCCGATGGAGAGTGTTCCATTTGGTTTTGCTCGTTCTGAAACTATGGTCTCATTCTCTGGACCATATTATGTAGAATCCGGCGAGGGTCACGAGGTTTCATACGAATTCTTCCTACATCACTCTGAGAATTCTGCAAATTTGAGAAAGAATAGCATAATTGATTACCATGAATTATAATGCTTGGGCTCCAAATCAGTAAACAAACCAGATATGCAAAAAAAGTGAAGAGATAATCACTGCATGATTAATATCTGTACATATCCTTAAAAAATTATATACATATAAAAGAAAGCACCAAAAAGTTAATAATGATTAGAAAAGCAAGGATGTAGCTCATTAGGCCTGACATTCAACCAATTTATTGCCCCAATAGTTGGGACAAGGCTTGACTGCTAGGGTAGAGGCTACAATGTTTATTCAAGAGGAAGGAGAATTTGATGGATAATTGTGATACCACCAATCGTGATTTTGTTTGGAGTGGATATGATAGTACCCTCCCCTTCAATGTACCTGTTTTCTTCTTTCTTAATCATTTATTAAAAGAGTATTCATTACGAAAGAGAAGTGTACTAACAGAAGGGGAATGAGATGCACAGCCTCTTATGCAAACATCCAGCTAGCTATGCTGGGCATTTGTTTAGCCTTCTAACAAGTTAAAATCACCAACCACTTATTCATTCCAATATTTTTAAGAAGGTCCATAGATTAATGTCGTTAGGTTATATACGCTAAGCCATGAAATACTGATGTTCAGATCACTTGTGAGCTGTCTGCAGCAAGTATTAAAATCTTCCTTAGTTCTACATAGCAGTAGGATATAGGCAATAAGAACAAGAATATGAGACAGAATAAGGATATTGAGACAACTCAGAGAAGACAGGAAACTTGTACAGCAGAACGAACAATCAATGTGGTGGACCTCACCGTTGAAACTGTTTGGGCAGTCACTTGAGGTCTTCCGGATGGATTTGTGACCCAACTTCTGCAGACTTCATAGAAGCAACATTTGCTGAAGAAACAGCTCCAGGTAATACATTGAGACTTGAAGCATGTGCCATATTATGCATCAAACCAACAGTTTTCTGCTGTGCCTCTGCTGATAATCTTTGTTGTTCTATTTGAATTAGTTGCATAAGCATTGTTAGGGTTTACAGCAATGTCCTTCAATAAAGAAGGAAAAGAAACAGAAGCAGCAGCACTGCTAGATGGAGCAGTGCTACTAGATGGGGCAGTGGTACTAGATGGTATCATGCAAGTTCCAGTATTTGTTACCTGGATGTTAGGGTTAGAATCCGGTCTTCTGTCAGACATGACTACACTTCCTGGATTCTTAATCTCAATTTCCATGTTTTCATTTAATCGAATCTTGTCACTCAGTTGAGAGCGCACCGAACTGCTGTCTTCTAACCACCCACCTCCTCTTCCTGGCGTCATCTGCACATCAGATGAATTTGTAAGCCCATTTTTTTGTCTTTTCAAGGTATGATTCTCAGGAAAAGACTCATCCACAGCCTTATGCTTCCTAGGATTGGTTATTCCTCCAACAAGGTCATTATTTGGAGCACTAAAGTCCAAAGACATCGCTCGTCTGTTAGGATCTGAAGCATTTCCACTTTCAGAGTTAACAAACCTAAGCCTTGGGTCTCTGCTCTTCAAAGCAGGCCTTATAGCAGGGTTTGGTGCTGAACCCAACTGCCCAACTGGTTTAACAGGACCTGGCTGATGTCTACTTGAGCTATCTGTACAAGCAGCACTGTTGGTAGCAACCTGAATCTCACTGGTTGTATTCACACATCCAGCATTACCATTGGCTGAAGAACTAGAGACTTCATCGTGAGCATCGTCTTTATCATCACACTCCTCAGAAGGTGTTGGGCTTGGGAGCTTGTTACTTGTGAAAAAATACTTCTGCTGGTAGGATGAAACAGCCTTGAAGGCATCTGTTATGTAGGGATGTGGAGTATCATCTTCAGCTTCGACATTCTTGGTAGTTATTGGCTCAGTGAATACAACTGTCCCAGTTCCAAAACCAATTGGTTTATGTATAGGCAATGGTGGTGCATTCTCGCGTGTGGGCGAGGGAAGGCTTTCTTCATCATATTCTGCATGAAGATCCAGCAATGGACTCACTATTCTACCTCTCGAGATGGTAGGTGTATCTAACTTAGGCAGACCAGCCTGAACATTTTTGCTGCCTATAGAACTGACCACATGTGAGTTCCCAGATGAAACCAAACCAAAAGAAGAGATATCAGGCTTTTCAGGTAGATGAGTTTTATCATTTGTATTGGTGCCACTCCCAGCATATAACTTGCTCTCTTTGTTGCTATCATCCTCAAAAACCAATGACTGCACTCTGGTATCTATCTGTTACATGAAAAGACTGACTCTAAGTTTCATATAAACTGCCATCAGTGACTCTTAAAAAAACTATCTGAAATCATAACCGACCTCTTTCACCTGCTCAGGTGATAAAATATTAGAGTATTGGTTCTTTATGTGGATTAACAACCTACAAAATATCCAGCAAGAGAGTTTATTGTTCAGAATATTTCCTACTAAAAAAACCAACAGGATGATATTTCAATGAATGTTTTGAATAAGAAACAGAACTAACCTCAGAAGAAAATCTTTATTCTGCTCCTTTTTCTTTAAATTCTCGGACCTAAGCACCTGTTGCATTAGGATGATTACGAGATTTTTATGTTGAAACACAAGATAAAGAACAAACCAAGCCAGCCACAACCAATGTGAAGAGTTCAGATCATCTTACAGAATGGACTGTTTTAATTCCTTCAAAATGCCTGCTGAACAAGAGCATCTAGCACCGGAACAGGGCTCTCTGTCTCCGCAAACATTGGCTTCAAACATTTCAAAAGACTGACGCAGTCGCCAAACAGACACCGTCAAATGATCTACATGGAAGAACAAAACCAACAAAGTCTTAAAAAAACCTCTCCAAAAACATACTTTTGTCATCATAACAAAAACAAGATATCATCTTTTTGTTTTAACATACTCAAAATTAAGCTTTTATTTCAAATTAGAGTTCTTTCTTCTTCTTCTTTAGGGTCCTTTCAAGGTTTAAACTTACTTCTCCGCCTCTTCTTCAGTTACAGTCTCTAACTCCTCTAGAATTAAGCTTACACGCCTATCAAATTCCCCAATCTCTTCTGTTTCTTTCCCACCCAATAGCTTCTTCTCTTCTGATTCCGAGCCGTCCTCCTGTTTATCAGACGAAAGATCGATAATTTCGCCGCCTACCGGCTCTGACCCGAACCCAATCTCCCTTCCTCCAATTCACCTTCCTCCTTCTCCGTTCCCCCCGCCAGACTCCTCGCTGCTATCTACCACATTGTAAGCCTCCTCCTTCACCGGCTTGCCGCCGGCGCTCTTCGCCGGGGGATCGGCCGAGCCCACCGGCTTTCAAATCCAAACCAAGAGGCTTGTTTCTGCACGGCCTGCGCCCACGCGAAGCTATAGAGATTTGGGGCGTAGTTCCTCGACATGGGGTAACCCACCCAGACCTTGGATCCCGGGGGATCCCGGGCGTCCTGCTTGAAGTCCTCTGCAGAGATCTCCTCCAGCGACGCCGACGAGTCACCGTCGGAGATCTCACCCTCCCCCGCCCGGTTCGCGCCGCCGCGGGGCCGGTCCCTCGCCATCCAAGTTAGGGTTTCCTTCTCGCTAGGATTCAAGAAAAATCGACTAGATCCGGCGACGCGCATAAGGGCCGTCGGCCGCGGCTCCGGCGATCCCAGGGGAGCAATTCTCGGCGGATCCGGCGATCTCAGTCCTTCTAGGGTTAGCTTTTTAGGGATTGAGAGCTTCTAGGGTTCGAATCGGGGCGCAGAGAGCGCCGGTTGGAGCAAAATAGAGCTCGTTCTGGAGAGCTCGGCGAGAGGAATCAATCGAGAGGGGTTTCTATCCTTGGAAATCGGAGGTTTTGAGGACAAATTCGTGAGAGGATCGCCTCGATCAAGCTCGAGAGGAGGAGAAAAACGAAGATTTACGGACGGTAGGGGATGATTAGGGAAAGGAAGAGAGCTCGTGGGTTCGGGACTTCGTGGGCATTTGGTTTAATAGCGATTGCTTTAAATCTCGGCCGTACACGTCACCGGTGACCGCAGCTCTCCGCCGCGGAGTCTTTGATTGTAGGAAGGAGGACCTTGTCCGAATTAGTTCGAGGATTATTATTATTTATTTATTATTATTATTATTATTAATTTCGGATATATAATCATTTTTAAAAAAAATATGTACATTTTAATTAAACTATTAATGAGTGGGTTGAACCAATTGAATTAGGCTTGCTTAGTGTCCAAGATTAAGAGAATTATGTAATTGGCCTCATGGAGCGCCTCGGACTCGGACGATGGTGTTTTTTACCTAGGAGCCTCTGCCTCCGAGTTTTTTCAAGATCAATTTCGATGGATGCATGCTAGATAGCGGCAGAAGCGGAGGTGCTGACTTCGTCGTCAGAGGCTCGGACTTCATGGTGGTTGTTATTGGTGGTTGCTAGATTTTTGACACTTTGGTGCCGAGGATTGAGTTAAAGGCGGCATGGGTCGGGCTAGGCCATGCTCGGCATGTGTTGCAGGTTAGAGTAGCTATACTTAAGGGTGACTCGGCCATGATTATCGGCTAGATCTAGGAAGGCACTGACGGTGTGTATGGGCGTCATCCTCTACTTCGAGATATCCGGGCCATAGTTAGTGGCGGCGTGGAGTTTCAGGCCAGATATGTTTACAGAGACGCCAATGGGGCTGCGGACTTGTTGGCCTCGTACATGGCTAATTACTTTAGAGATACTCAGTAGGTCGGACTGAGGGAGCTGCCTAGAGCGCTCTGAATTTTTTTTTTTACTTTTTTAAATATGCCCGTACTAGAATAGTATTAATTACACGTCTTAGCGGAAAAAAAAAAAACTATTACCAAGGGTACATATCTGCCTGGAGTTTAATTTTTTATTTTTTTTTGGCTTTTCTGAGAATATTCTCGCATACCTTTTTTTTTTTAACTTCTTGAGTGCACTACTCGCTCCTTGTACGACTACTTGCTTATATTACATACTTGCACATCACTCTATACGGAATTCCTCTTAGCTTTTCTTTTTACCTTTCTAAAAGTATTCCCCACACTGCTTATTTCTTGTCATATAGCAAAGATCCTTCGTTTATCTTCTCAATTGCAGAACTTACTCAGTGTACAACTTCACAAGTGCACATCACATGTAAGGTTCCAGTAGGAATTAACTGAAGATTGGATAAAATATAGTTTTTTTTGACTAATATTGTAGTAATTTTAATTTTAAATTAAATATCTTTCAGAAGTATTTATTCTTGTATCAATCAAATACCAGCTAGGAGTTCCAACTCACAGTGGTCTCAACAAGAGAGGCAAACTCAATAAGGATGGGTTTGATCAACCATATTGGATTCTATTAAATATTTTATCTTACTAGGTTTTAATTTCAAGATCTTTGTACCTAGCAACCAGCCAAGCAGAGGTGCTCGGTTTAAATGGCTCATTTCCAATTATTGAAACCTAAATCCTCCCTTACTCTCTAGCCAAAGAAAAAAAAAAATCAAATGATTGTCTTTTTTCTATTGGTGATTCCCTTTTTTTTCTTTTCATATGGTTGGACCAAGGAATTAGTCCAAGTAATTCCTTCAAAACAAAAAAAAAAAAAAGTCTAAGAAAATGAATGACTATTCTAAAGTCCAAGGAATGCTGCCAATACTGAAATGCTGATGCAGTGAATGTCGGCCTTTCGGATTTAATTGTTTGTCTTTGTAGAACTATGTATGGGCTATGCTCATTTCTCCCAATTAGAAGCATCCACATTTATAGTTGGGGACTTGGGATGGTAGATGATAGGAACTTCTTGAGGATAAGAACTGAGTACTTAGGTTAGATATGGTTTCAGCATTGTCTTGCTAGATGTTAGTTCTAAAGGCTAGTTCTGCTCCAAAACCAATCCCACATTTTTGGAACACTATCTAAGATTGGCATGAATTTGGTAATCAGTTTTTTTTGAACCCTGCTAAGAGGGTTCCCTCTTTCTAATTTCTCCTTTAATTGAACCAATGGATCAATTAAGGTTTTGTTTTTTTTTTTTTGCTAAAGTAGATATTGCATATAGTACATGTACGAATATACCCAATAAAGTCAGAAAATAAAAGATCACAGAGTGCCCGGAATAACTCTCTCTCTATCCAGCCCACATGGTACTCCCGGAATGGTTGGCCACGTAAGCAACTACCCAATCTGCAGTCCTATTAGCTTCTCTTAGTATATGCCTGGCCTGAAAGGCCCCTCCATCCCTAATCATCACCCAGATATCTCGGAGTAAGGGGTGATCCATGCTAACACCTCTCGGGACCCCTGGATCCAACTGATCACCATGGTCGAGTCATTCTCTAAGATGACTGAGCTGGCTCGTAGCACTTGCCACGTATGTCGAAAGCTCGCCCAGGCAGCCCTCAGCTCCATGCTAGGGATCGAGATGCCAAATAGCTAGCAGTCGCCCGTTGCCATCACCCTGGAGTTTGGGTCCCTGATGACAAAATCCGCACTTCCCCTCATGCCGACCTTGAGGAAGCTCAGGGGTGGGGGCTCCCAGGTGAAGAACATCATACAGGCAGCTACATAAGCAATATGGGAACCCCAGATATTCCTAGTTGTCAAAGGCCTGTCTGAACTAATGTCATGACTGATCTCTACAGCCTACGCCCAGGCGCGCTCTGCTACGAACCTCGGTGACATGTTGCGCTCTTCAAAAACTCGAGCGTTCAAGTCGCTCTAATAGCCTCCCGGCGCGTCCGTGGACTACTCACTCACTGACGGATGGCCTGTAAGAACTGATCCTTTTGACTCCAAGCATCCGGTGGAGTCTTTGTGATCCGCCAAGTTCCTCTCGCCCTCGCACAGTGGTATAGTACATGGTGTACTGTCTCATCAACACCACATATCTTGCACTCTAGAAAAATCCTCAAGCCACATCTACTGAGTACCAAACTCGTCGGAAGGCACTCCCAGACCACCTATCATAAAAATAATGCAAGCCTCATTCAATTAAGTTTGAATGAATAAAATGATTTCTAAAGTGTTACTCCTGTTATATTGGATGTCTGCAAATCCAACATGTGATACTTAAAACACAAAACTAGTAGTGAACTTGAAGATCCTGTGCTCAGTGACATCATACAGAGGTTAATGCACTAAAATAGGGTGGTCTTTTATCTTTTTAATTTCTAACAATTAGTTGAGTTGTAAGCAAACCTTAAGGGAGTGAGCCACAATATGTCATATTGGATAGCTAACTGAATGGCTGCATTAATGGAGCTATCGAGGCACTTCATTTAGGGTATTTTTGGTTGTTCCAAGAAACTTTGGAAAAGAAAAAGAAAAAAAACATTTAGAAAAAGAAAACATATAGCCAAATATTCTTGAAATATTTACCTATATTCTTGGGCAAGTCCTTTTCCTAGGTATTGAAAGGTATATTGAAGTTCTTTTTTAGGTGTTTTAGCATAGGGTCATAGCATTTGACTTTGCGAAACCACGTGCTTATTAAGATAAGTTGTTTAGGTATATGTTGGATCGTGAAATTCATGATTAAAGAAAATTTTCAAATTGTAGAATCTTAAAAGAAGGCAACTACATAAACGGGACATGCTTATACTAACGTAAATTGACATAAAAAATATTATTAATAATACTAATAATAGTAATAATACTAATAAGAGTAATAATAATAGTAATACTAATAATACTTATAACACTAATAGTACTAATAATAGTAATAATACTAATAATATTAATAGTACTAATAATATTAATAATATTAATAAAAATAAAAATTGTAATAATGCTACTAATAGTAATAATACTAATAATAACAATAACACTAATAATAATACATATAAGACTTATAATACTAATAATAGTAATAATTTTAATAATAGAAATAATATAATATTATTATTTTAACTATAATGTAATGTAATATATATAGTATATATAATAATATAATATTAAAAGATATGATAAGTTTTCGAGCAGCAAACATCTTATTTTGTGCAGCTATTCTTCTTGCCCTCTCTCTTTGGACGGTGGCTTTCTGCCTTATTTTAGAACAGACCCTAATAAGAGAGTTTGTTTTTTTTTAATTTCACCTTCAATTGAACCAATGGATCAATTGAGTTTGAATGAGTAAAATGATTTCTAAAGTGTTACTCGTGATATATGGATGTGTGCAAATCCAACATGTGATAATTAAAATGCAAAACTAGTAGTGAACTTAAAGATCATGTGTTCAGTGACATTATACAGAGGTTAATGCACTAAAACATGATGGTCTTTCATCTTTTTAATGTCTAACAGTTAGTTGAGTTGTAAGCAAACCTTAAGAGAGTGAGCCACAACTATGTCATATTGGATTGCTAACTGAATGGCTGCATTAATGGAGCTATTAAGGCACTTCATTTAGGGTATTTTCGGTTGTTCCAAGAAATTTTGGAAAATAAAAAGAAAAAAAATCTAGAAAAAGAAAACATGTAGCCAAATATTCTTGAATATTTATCTATAGTCTTGAGAATAACAGTTATTTTTTTGTATATTTGGTTGACGATGAAAAAGTGGTACATCTTAGAGTAACTTATGTTTGGTTGAACATCTATTTTTCTGAAAAAAGTTGTGTAAAATAACTGATATGCCTCTCAATAAAAAAAAAATACCTTATCTCATTCTATCTAAAAGCTTGAGGACATATTTAACAAAAAAATTATCCTAATTTCTAGCCGGTGGGATTCAAACTTTTTCATATTCAACATGAATTTTTCTTTTCCATGAATCTTATTCTTATAGAAAACTTAAACTAAATATATACCTTAATTTCTTCAATTTTTTTCATTGACCACCCTCTTTTTCATGTGAACTAACCTAGTGCTAAAACTATTTTAAGATTTATTTCCTGTTAGGACTCGGTCCTCCAGGCACGAATCCTAAGACACCTGGATTTTGAGGGAATGTAGGTTTATTGAGAACCCTCTCCATTTCCGTTTCCTATTCTACTTGGTAGTTATAAAGGAACGTTAAAGCTCGGATAATTAATTTGGAACAAGATATCCAATGTACGGTTGCTATCCACAGTTTGGAGTGAAAAATCTGATATTCCTGTTAGGGATTTTGCTGGACTTTGGAGGGGTAGGCGTTGATCGTGATTAGTATACCCTCGACATGGATCTTGCTGCATGAAATCCACTTCGATAAGAGAAGTAACATGCTCCTCGGATAACATACCCAGGGTAGAGAGTATTGCTCGTCTCTCTTGTCCATCTTTTCCTCAATGGATAACTTGGACATATAGTATTTTTGTGGAAAAAATGGGACACAGCTTGATTAATTATAAATTATGGAGGCTGTTTTTTTTCCCTTTCTTCAAGTACATCAGTAGTTGTTGGAATAAAAAATGCACCTGAAGTCTAACATGTACATATCGCTCTAATTAAAAAAAAAAAAAAATCTACTCTTATGGTTGCCATAGAGAACTATGATTTTTGAACATCCTCTCTCAGATATCATACTAAGATCATATCTAAAAAACTCAAGCATTTAGATAGCTGAGCCCAAGAGTATATTAGCACTATAAGAGTTTTTAACTTATCCGGTATGGGGCTATTATTCCTCGATAATTCAAAGACCTAGCCATCTGATGCCAATAATGGGATATTCTATCTCTATATACAATGGTGATGTGATACCTAATCCTGCAACCACTTCATTTGGAGGATTCTTATGCAATAAGTGATCCAGAGTTGGTGAGCTTTTGCTTGATCAGTTCCTATTGTCATGTTATACACTGCCAAGAATTGTTTCTCAAGTTGCCAATGTGTGAGTTTAGCTGCAAAGTATGTTGATGGACTAATCTGTAGATAATACAGGCTTGAGCCCACAAAATAAGCTAGTGGGCAAAGTCCGGCCCTAAAGATGTTCAAGCTCAAATTTTTATTAAACCCGGCTTTAACCTAGTTAGAGAAATCTAGCTAAGATAGAAGTCCGCAAGACTTCTATTCATCGGTTCGAAACCGATTTGTTCTTACAGCTCCATTCCATCCATCCTTTTGTTATATTATAAGTAACTAAAATGCTTTATTAGACGATTATCTAAAAATTTATGGAATTAGAGAACTCTTTCTGATTTCAATTTGATTCATATTTCTATGTTAGGAACCCTAACGAGCTCGATATACTTTTACAACTTGATGACTCCACTAGGGAAAATGGATTCAAGCCTTAGTTAAAGGCAGTTTGTCCTAGTTGGATATATATACTAAGCTTTCATAAATAAACTATATTAGATTCTAGGTGGATGGTGGGTCCTAGGTCCAGACCTACCATCCCACCGACGCTCTCTCATATTTTCCCATGTCTTCCTTTCCACTTGTTGATGATAAGACCCGAATTACCTCTTAGGGATTAAGAAAGAAGGAAAAGTCCAATAAAATGGACAGCATTCATCAACCCCACCACTTCCATTAGAAACTGATGTGTCCTCCAAAATAGATAAAAGAGAGAGGAAAAAAAGAGATTGATGTGATATTGTGATACTCATAGCCTAACCCCACATTGCATCAAGCTCTCATGTTAATCCTTGCCAGGAAACACAACCACTTCTTAAGGTAATTCAGTTCTTGATTCGTATACAAAATGAATCTTTTGTTCTTAGTCTTTTCCTTGATATCAATATCGATCGACATGATATTCATCGACTTTTTCGACTTATTAGGATGGCTTATCATGCAAAAGGTAATAATTAAAAGGTGGAGCAATATCAATATGGATATTAAGCAAAGATCGCAGTAATTAAAATGCATCGATATTAATATCGACATCATAATAATTACTTAGGATGGCTCTAACTGCTTTTGCTCGACATGCAAAAGGTCATAATTAAAAGGTGCACGCATGAGATAATTCATCAAATATCATGGAATTCTATGGCTTTCTCACTAGGAAAGGCTCAACAGGATGGAACCTAAAATAGAAAATTTATTCAGAGTGAAGGAAATCATGATACAACAAATTGAACTTAATAACATCCTAAGTAATTATTATTGCACCATGTCATTTTCCAGCAAAAACTAATTATTTTGGATGACAAAACAGTAGAGCATGGGAATCTAGTAAAATGTGAATCATATTTCTTGCTTTGTTGTCTGCCACCCCAAGATTATTTGTAATAAAACAACAGCAAGTTCCACTTTCCAAGTGGCCCGCAAGAAAACAATACTGTATTCTTTCAACTATTCCTTTAGCCCCTCTAAGGCTGGACTCACTAGGCATCTTTTCTTTATAAAAGAGGAAGGGAGAAGTGGCTCACAGATCATTGCTTGGCTTATATAACTTTAGATATCTGATTGCCTGCGAGCTAAGACCAAGGCAATGAAGTTCTTGGTTCAATGCCCATGTTGCTCATGCTTCTGCTTCATGAAGACCAAGAAGAACAAGCCCAAGGGAAAGGAAGCCAAAGGTGATTGAAAGCATCAACATAATGCATTCATTTTTGCTTTGATAACGCGACAAGCTTTCCTAGATTATTTGAAGTTTCCCTGGATTGAATGCTTCAAATGTACTTCATCAAGTGAATGTAAAATGATCTGAGATCTTCTCTCGGATGTAATGTATGGCTTGTTAGTTATTTGTTTCTTAGCCCCTTGATAAATTGTCCATCTTCGCCTCTTATTGTTTGATCAATAACCAGACTGAGCTGCAAAAGAAAATTTCAGGAGGAATTGAGGTCAAAAATCTCAGAAGAGGTAATCTTTTTTGCAATTCTATACAATGGTTGGATGCTGTTTACAGTTCTGGTTTTGCTTAGTTAGCTCGCAGTCTGAAATGGTTTCTAAAAGCCAAAAGCATGATCTATGGGATATTACAATGAAGAAGGGAGAAGATAGCTATTTTCAGCTAAATTCTTTTTGCCAAATACATAGAGCTGCATCTCTGATATTAGATTAGACAGTTCATATACCAAGATTTTTAGTGTGAAAATTCTGTGTAATTCGCGCGATTTCGTCTTTCCCAAAAGCTTAGAAGACTTTGAGTTTTGTTTTGGGCACGACATGTCATGAATACCATTGCCCCGTGATTTCAGTTTGTTATGATCACTAGTATGAGATGAAATGAGAATAAGATCATAAAAATCTAAAAACTTTGCGCCAATTTCTCCAGTTTCAACACAAGGACAGCAAATTATGCAAACAACTCCTATTCCAGCCAAATTTTCTTTTTCCAAGAGCCAGTGAAGATAAGATGAAAAGGCAAGCAAGGAATAGAGCAGATGCAAGATCATCAAATACAATGATTGGAATAAATTCCTTTCACTAATCTAACAACAACAACAGGAAAGAAAGGAAAAAAAACTCTTTTCACAGATTGGCAAAATGCTATGTACACAAGGAGAACTTCATGCAAGCCTGAATTCACAACTGCAAACTATTAGCATATTTTAGAACATGCAGCACCAGATAATGATGCTAAAGAATGTCCTTCAAGTACAATTATAGCATTTAATTACTTTCAAAGCAATTTAACAGAACCTTTTTTCTTTTGTAAGGGAAAAAAGATTGGACAGTGTCCAATCTGCCTCTAATCCTTTTTTTCCATTACTGAAACTCCCAGAACCTTGATTTACCTCTATGATTGACTGGAAGCTACAACTACCATGTTTACTATGTTCTTATTTGATTGGGATCTTACAGTGGTTTTTGAAGTGGAAGGAGAAGCTTTGGCATTCTTTGTCTTTAGAGACACAGGGAATGTCTCATCCACCCACACCAGACAATAAAATGACAACTACCTTTCCTCCAGCAGAAAGCAAGAAGGAAGATAGGGGACAGAGCAAAAGCATGGCAGGCCTTAAAATCAACAACTTCAGGGATAAGGAATATAAGCACAAGCACCCTATCCCACATACTGTGAGTTGTGAACACTGAAAAATATTTAAAAGGAAAATAAACAAGAAATTATCTATGCATGCGGATGCGCATGGAACCCCAATTTTTCATGGATTAGCATATTTGGTCGCATGTCACAGGACCACCTGCAAGTCAGATTACTAAAATTGTCTCCTATATGGAGTTTATTTTTTTGCTGTAACTAGAGAATCACATGTAACTCCACCTTCAAAGAGTAAACTAGATGCTGCAACCTAAGACTCGAGCCGAAAAGCTGGTGGTTGAGTTTCGCTTGGGGCAACCTGTAGCATTCTTTAGAGATTGCTTCAGGTAAAGTTCAATGTAGTTCCAATATCCCATTTGTCTCCAGTTACAAAGCATCTTTAGTCACGACCGCCGAACAAGCCTGAAGAAGTACAGTTCAGAAATATAAGTTTCATTTCAATTGTCAGTTGTGTTCTCATATGATATGCTAAAACATCTTCAAAGATCTTCATGAAGAAAGGATTGTCTCGTTGATAGTTTCCACAAGGGCCTCAAATATAATTTCCTTAGTACAGACTAATAATCTAAATCAGAAGGCATTGCACTGATCCAAATAAGCAAGCAAAATAATTAGCTGATGCCTAAAAATGATCCAATAGGAGCAATGGAAAGAATAATATATAATTTTATTAAGAAGCAAAATTTTCTACCATACTGTGAATGGTAAAAAAGACGATTCCAAGAACAAAGAGAAAAAGAAGCACGATTGTCAATAGCTCTATTTCTGAAATCCACAGTTACACCTACAATAAGCTCCTGGCTTTGGGAAAGTTTTGATTCAAAATTCTTAACCAGCTTCAGATACAATGCAAATCAAGATTTTGTCAGATACTTGATGAAGTGTTCCCTGCTTCCAAATTCGTGCTTCATTTTTGAAACTCATCTCTCCATTCTGACAATGAAACTCCATTGTTGTATCCCCCCGCAAAGGGGTGTTTTACATGCATTATTCAAGTCTTTATCCCCCTTTGTAAAAGATGTTGCAAATCAACCAACAAATAGCCAAGACAAGATTTTCAGCCTTTTATTCAGGACCACAGGTTGATGTAAGCTGTCTGTTAATTTCAACTGCAGATCGTCAAATCCAGCACCACATGTTATTGAATTGTTCATTCATCCTCAGTGGTCCTTCATGGTTTATTGAAGACATATGGATCCACCACAAAGATCCATAACAAGAATCATACTCTGAACAGAGGATTTTGTTTACCTTCGCCGACACCAAGAATAGGGTCCAAAGTGGGCAGCAAGAAGAACAAGCCAACTCATATTATAGCCCCACACAAAAATATCAGCCAGACAGTTGTCAATAATGCCTTCCACTCATGCAATAGAAGAAAATCTGTCCCCAGTGTCCGGTAGCAACACATGATGCTTGTTCATATGAACAGGCAGTGCCTACCATCACTACCATGACCCTCTATCCTTCAAAAGCCATTTGAACTTCTGTGTAACTATTGCAATACTGGGTGACAAAACATTCAGTAGTTAGCACAAAAAGGAGTTAAGCAGATGACATTTGCATGAAATAGGTTTAGTTCCCCCTATACTAGCAGCACTCACCAAGCAATCATAGTTTTCCGATGAAGACTGAGGGCCGACAACTCTCAGACACAAAATAATTGTTTAAATTCCAGAAGAATGTATGAATGGTTAATAATGTAACATGTCTATGAATCACCATGAAACTAATCCAAAATTTCCACTATAACCCTCTCTACAAATTTTATATAATTCTCTATGCCTCGGCTTTCTGCTGAACCAACTTCTCTATTAGGTCAGCTGCTTCCTGGATTGTAGTGATGTTCTGGGAATTATCTTCCTCCACAGTGATGCCAAATTCCTCTTCCAGACCCATCACAATCTCTACCTGCAATCCGTTATATGGTGTGTCACAGAGGGTGGATATATGTAAAGAAATTGAGATGCAAATGAGATACCGTGTCCAGAGAATCTGCACCGAGGGCAGAAAATTTGGAGTCAGGAGTGAGAACTATCTCATCTTTCAACGCCAACTGCTTTTTCACGATCTCACAAACTTTCTCCACAGTTTTGGGCTTAGCCTGTAAACACCCCAATCCAGCAATTACATATGGCATTCCTTTTCCCACTTTCTCATCAATATTTGTTCACCAGTAGTCTGAAGGAAAAGAAATATGCTGAATGTGGAAACAACCAAGCTAGAACAGAAGAGGATACCGCACAGCAAATGTGGAAGTGTGAGGACCTCAAGGAGGGTAAGATCCTCTTTGATATGCCCATAGAGACCAACTTCACATTTGAAATCCTTCCACCTGTCTGCATTAGTTAGATTGGTGAGTGACAAAAGATTTAGGAGCTTAAAAATGTGAAGTATGAATTTTAATTCTCATCCTGCTAGAACATGCAGCACGTGTCAGCTGCTAATTTGCCGCTAGCTACAAGTTCTTTCCTTCCCCTTTGTATAAGATTCATTCAAACCAAGGTTTTAGGGTGCCTGATTTAATGAGATGAAGAAAATGGAACTTCCAGAGGAAAGAAAATAAAAATCACGAGCTATGTCCTTCAGAATATAAAACATTTCAATAATAATAAAAATAAACAAGAAATAACAGATGGGGATATCCTGCCAATTCTTTTCACGAGAAAATGAAAAGAAGAACACCTTTGTCGCCACTAGTTCTTGTGGAGGACCACATCCTTTGTTTCCGCAAAGCTATCAACTTCCATTCCACTGCTTCTGTCCATGATAACCTCCAGCATTGTCGTCATCTTTCCTATCCTTTACATAAACTCGAACAACAGTAATTATCAGGATTTCCAATTCTCCACTACTTTATCCTCAATTATAGCAATTTGTATGCTTCTTAAAGTACACATTTATAAAACTATGCATGTTGTTCTACCATACACGTATGTCGTCAATACTCTCTGTCTTTTTTCTCTTGAGTGGCTCAACCTTCTTCATTTCCCAGCAATATGATCCATGGTATAGGCCCTACAATTTTTATAGAATTCTTTTAAGTCTCAAATGTACATAATGATCACTTAACTCTCCAAAAACACCTCTTCACTCCGACACCATCATATTCTAGTTCCTCTTGAGTCTTCATATGCCTTTGTTTATTTACCCATTATTCAGTCACAGATCCAAGATGACATATATCATCACATTATAGTGTCTCTGAGCCATCTTAGCCATCAATGAAACATTTGAAATCAATTCAATTTTTTTGACAAATACAGTGGGGATGCCACCACCATGGTTTGAACCCTAGACCTCTCCGAAGTGGAGGGAGAAGCCAACCATCTGAACTAAGGGTCGATTATTGAGCATAGTTCAAATTTAAAAGCACACAATAAAGCTCTGCCTATCTGTTTAGACTTTTCTGGTTTGGATTTATTAGTGCCAAAACAATGATATACTTAAATACATAACCAAACAGAAGCAGGATCCTGGTGCATCAACCCCTTACAAAAGGATTCATTAAATTTTGAAAATGAAAAAAAGTTCAAACAAAAAGAAGGGAAAAAAGTCTGGAAAGGAAAATGAATTATGAGACAAAGCCCAGGGTTTCAAGAAGCAATATATTATCAAGAAGAGATATAAACTAAGGGTTCAAATAAAGCAGGAGAAGATGAGATCAGGTACAGTAATTTTGAGAGGCTGCTTGAGACTCGAATAGACATGAATATCAATATTAAATCTTTTTTATCGCCAAGTGTTCAATCACAAAAAACATAAATTTTAAAGGTAAAAGACACACAAATGGCTTAAACACACATTAAAAGAAATGCAGAGTTACTAAAAGATTATGGCCTTTAAAGCTTCTATCTTTTAACCTTTCACAGTAAAGAAATATATTCATATTTTCATCTCGAACTGAAGATAACAGTCTTTATAACGCTACCAAATACATGACAGACATTATAAATCTCTTCACCCACCGATTTTATCTTTACCATATAAAAATTTGACAGCACAGAAAATGTACAAAACTGGAAAGCTGGATAAGCAGGAGCATTTACACTAGAATTTCAATTTGAATTCTGCAGACCCACTTTTTTGATACATATCCGGATCCTCTATATTGGCTCTGCTGAATATACTTCACATTTTGTATCTCTAACATTTTTCATTCAATTCAACTATGTTCTACCTCAAGTGTGCAATTGTTTACGCATCAGAATAGAATTCCGTCTGTACAGTTCTTTCTTTTTCATTTATTTATTTTGCTACAACAGTCAATCGAGTTTTAGAATTCATCCTAGACTATCTACCATAATCAACCATCAACTCCCTCCGTTAGCATTAGCAATCACTTGCTAAAATGCCAGACGAAGTAAGAAAAAGACTGAGAATAGAGTCATCTTATGGAAGCAAGAAACCCTTAATTCCAGGAGAGAGAAATGAAGCCAGCTTTAACACACTGAATGGGTAAAAAAACCAAGTTTTTTCAATTGGGAAAACGTTTCCCTGATGAGAGTTTACTTTCATTGCATCTTGTAACACAGACACGGTAGATTCTACTCAACAATCAGAAAAAAGAGCCATAAACAAGCCTAAAATTCAAAAAGTTCCCTTAAAATTCGAATCTTTAGCTCTCCACGACGCTAAAAATCACACAAAGGATCATATCACAATCAGATTAAACGATTAAAAGGTCACAAACTCCCTGAAACCTTCTGGAAAATATATCTCCAAACTGAAAAATCCCATCTTTTTCGTCATAAAAGTAAAATTTCACCTGGTTACTGCTCCAGCTCGCGGGCTTGAAGGTGGATCCAAACCTGATCGAGGTGGCAGAGACGGCAGCCATTGGGTTCAATGCAGAGAGTGGAGAAGCCTCCAGAATTGGGGAACGGAGAAAACCCTAAACCTAGATTTTGGAGGGAGTGGATTAGATTCTGTGGGGATCACGTTTGAAGTACGAGCCGCGGGTGTCCGCCCGCTGTGTCGGAAAGTTTATCCACCCGATCTCAACCTTTATCCCCGGCTGGGTCCCGTTCTATGTCGATCATCCAGTGGTTGTAATCTGCTCCAAATTTTATTTCGCCTAAAAGTAGTTTTAACTTTGATTTCAGAAAATTTTGAGAAAAATCTAGTTTATCTTTGTTTATGTGAATACGTCGCATTTATGTTTTTACATGGAGGACCGGTTTAGATTTTTCCTTCTAATTTTAAATTTTAGGTTCTATTTCTCTTTACTTTTTCTTATAATAAATTTTCTGCTTGATTTTTAATTACTTTTAAATTTTATTGTAAAATTAATATTTTATTTTTAACTTTTTTTTGGACAAATTAGCATTTAGCTTTGTGGAGTTGTTCTTATGCTACTCTTTTTCAAATTTGTAAAGCTTTAGCAACTTAGAGCAATGAGCATTTGGATGATCAATTGAAGATTTTTTTTATTTATTTATTGATATTTTTAGAATTGATTTCCTGCATTATTTTTGGGGTACATATTTAACTTTTTATTTTATCTTTTGAATATTGATATATCCTTTTGATTCACAAGTCTTGTCGGGCTTTGATCGTATTCTTTAAATATTGTAAGCACTAGATATGATTTAGGTGGAGACAAACAAAAATTATTATTGGATTGAGAACGGTAAGATTTTTTCCCTTAATAGTGAAGTTAGATGATTATAGGGGCCATTACTTAATGTAATGATAAAGGCTCGGATTGACAAACGCAGTGGCCCGAGTTCAAGTCATGAAAGAACAGTCTCTTTGTGCAAGAAAGAATATGCCAAAGAGTATGCCTTTTCTTAGTTTGTCTCTCCTAGGATTACGGATTGCTGAGATCATAACTGGATAATAATCTTGTATGAGCCAAATTAGGTGATGGTATAAAATTTGACTCTGCGCGGAAGTTCTTGTTTCTTTCTTTGGTGCTCAAGTTTTAAAGTGCTTAAGTTTTAAGTTTTAAAGCTGCAGAAGATATTGATAACTGGAGTCCAGTATGCAGGGAAACCAATGTGCTGACCTTATCCATCCTTTGTCATGGAAAACGCATTGCATCTTAATCTCATCCATAGTTTTGAAAAGTTTCCAAACTCATTAATTTATGAGATGTTGGTGAACCGTACACTACCTTTGCTATCTGGTTACTACAAAGTTAGCCTACCCTTTCAATTATTGCAGCCATTTTCTTATCTCTAACTCCAAAGTCTACTGCCAGTATGCCCACTTCAGTGTGATTAAGTGAAACCTTGGAGAAAACCATCTGATTTCTAATGTTGGCCTCATCAAGAACAGGTGGACTGGAATGTTTGAGGAGGGCCCCTAAAGCAGATGAAAGTACCATACAGATAATGTTGTAGGCACCAAGCATATCTATCAACTCTTTCTAGAATCAATAAGCCTGTTTCAGTTCATTTCCAAGGACATGGGTCCTTAATATAGGGCTGTTTTTTGGTTTGTTTCCCGTTGACTGCCTGCAAGTCATGACATAAGGAGAGTGAAGTTTCCCACCAAATTTGAAACACCCCACTTATAAGAGTTCCTCAGTCTTCCACTCATCAGTACTACAAGCAAATGGCCTCTCTCAGCATCTACTTTTCTTTCCTGCTATCTGTGTTGGTAGTGTTCCAAGGTTTCTCAAACCTTGCAGAATCAAAAGAGTGCTTCATCAATGCCATATACAGCTTTGGTGACTCCATAGCCGACACAGGCAACCTTCTACGCGAGGGACCGGCCGGGTTCTTCGCTCCCATTGGCAGCCTTCCCTATGGAAAGACCTTCAAGAAGCCCACAGGCCGCTGCTCCGACGGTCTTCTCATGATCGACTACTTTGGTCTGTCATCACTTCTCTCCTGCAACTCTTCTCTCAGTGTTTGATGCCTCCTGACTGTCTAGACTTGCATGATTTCCTTGTTCTTTTGCTATATAGATATGACAACTGATAACTGAATAGCATATGCTAGATGCTATTTAGAGTTTTTCATAAAAAGCTCTGTTTTTTCTCATCTTCTAGCCTACCTTTTAGTTTATTGATGGACCAACCCTGTCTAAGGCACCTTATTGTCACATATTTAGACTAGAGGAAGGGAGAAGAATTTTGGTTCTCTTTGATTGTAATCTTGAGATTAACAAATGCAAAAGAAATTAGAGAAAGGGTCAAGTGAGGAGGCTGCCTAACCTAGAAAGGAAACAATTGCAGTTCTGAAATAGCTTCAGAAGTTCTACTGCATCAAAGATTGTATGGTACTGTGGAAGCTAACAATTCAATGTCCACTAGAGTTAAACCCGTAATGGTTAAGGACTTATCCCTTCAATAATTTATGATAAAAAGCTTTCATTTCAACCTAATTAAATGCCATAAGAATAACTTCTTGATATTAATTTTGATCACAAAGGAGGAAAAGCAATGAAGTCGATTCCAGTCATATTCTTTTAGAATATTTATGCCTGATTAATCTTAATCTCATATGACTTACTGTGTTCTCTT